>NW_028277172.1:5610000-6230000 GCF_051122295.1 Plectrocnemia conspersa
TTCAGTGACAGACAATTGAACATACTTAAAAAGATAAATCAGGGTTATGTTTATAAGCTATGAGTCATTATAAAAGATTAAAAAATCAAATGAGCTGTGAGTAATCTGGCAGGTTCTTAACAAAGAAAAATCCAAAACAAGGCTTAACCTTTTTATATACCAGCACTATAGACAAGTGGTTTACTTAAGCAGAGCCTAAAAGATTTTTTAATATAAATCGTGTATGTGAAAGTAAAATAAGTGATTATCATGATTTTGATCAATCATTACAGATCAGGTTTTTCCGGATTTTTTAATCTCAGTAATAAATGTCGTGAATATTTAAAATAAAATAAAATCAAATTCTGCATAGTGACATTGATTGATTTTAAGCTATAATAATAGTTTTTAATTTATAAAATAGACTGATTTCAGTCTGGTGCCCCACTACTTACTTAGTAGTTATCCGTATTTACCCCATTGTTACCTCGTTGCAATATTTTAGGCTTAACACCTGACATGTTACAACAAAAGATCCACGATAAATCAATAAATATGTTCTCTCCAATGCAGCTAAGACTAACAGAAAAAAAATATCAATACATCTTAGGCAGAAATTTAGACCTTCTGTGTAGCTCTTTATAAATGAAACCATTACGATCCGTAAGAAAATATACTTTAATTGGGCAAAACAATGCCTAACTACAGAGATAAGAAGTTATGGTAAAAATTGTTAATAGTTTACGTATGGTTATTGCGTGCTATATGGTGATTCTTTAAAGAGTTGATGTTAAAAAAAAAAAAAAAAATTTACAATAGTATAATATTGCCCCATTTTAATTATTGTGCAACACTATTAAATATGTTAAATAAATTAGATAAACAACTGTTGCAAAAATTACAAAATAGGGCAATGAGAGTAATCTTAAATAAAAAATAGATTAACTAATTGGAAAAGTATGATTGATAGATTAGAATGGTTAAATGTTCAAGAAATATTGAGTATGAATGTTTTAGTATTTATATATAAGTTAGAAAATAATATGTTACCAAAATATTTTAATAGGTATTTAATAAGAAATAAAGATGTACATAAATATAATACTAGAAATAAAGAAAATTTAAAAATAATTAAGTATAAGAAAACGAGTACGGCTAGGGGAATTATGTACGGAGGTTTTGATTTATATAATAGTCTTCCAAGAGAAATCCGAAACAGCAAAAATATAACGGGTTTCATAAATGGAATAAAAAAAACACCTTCGTACATATAGAAATAAATTATAATATTAAGACTTTATTATTGTATATTCTTATTTTTTCTTTCTGTTATGTATTTTTTATATATTTTTATATATGTTTACTAAATTTGTTAGATGTAAAGATTAGCTATTAAGCTAAATAAATTAATAAAATAATAATATTAATAATAGTGCTTCTTGAAATAAGTAAATGTGTGTCATCCCTTTTATATGTTCTCTTAGAGCAGCTTAAGTAAATCAGAACATAGGACCTCTTAGAGCAATTAAGGCAAATAATCAATGTTTGCCTTTTTTAATCAAGGTTTAAAATAGCGTAGTTCGCTATTTTAAACCTTGCGTAACTAAAGGCCTCAGGTTCTAACATACTCTTAAATGTATGCCAGCACTAATAATTTTAAATCATAACGCATATAATAATTTATAATTAATTATGAAAATGTCACAAAATCATCTGCCAAGAATAACCTCTATTGTAACACATTAGACTTACGTAAGGCAAAATAAAAAAAATTAAAAGATAAAACAACGAATCAATTGTGATTTTTTTTATGATTTTTTAACATTGTTTTGTAATAACAAACGGTAGAAAAAGTAAAGGGTATTTTTACAAAAAAATTAGCTAATTTGTGCAAATAACACAAAATAAATCGCTAATAAATAAATAAATATAGGTTTTATATTAATATGTCAATGATCAGTGACTTTCGGTTGCGAGTCGTGGGGTTCCTAAGAGAGTTGCGATCGCGTCCTTGTTTCTTTCCGTTGCGGCCAGAAAGTCAGCGCTTAAAAACGCTTATCTTGCACGTTTGAAACTGGTCATTCAGTTTCTAAACGAATTTGTTAAACACAATGGTGTTTTAGGCGATAGCTATGAGGAGCTAGAAAATATTTTGCGAGATGGAGCTTATCTATTTTAGGTGTGAACCATAACTAATGGGAAACAAAAACAAATGGGAAAACCTATCAAGTGATGACGGTCAGATTTTTAATAAAAAATGAAAAATTACAGAAATTTAAAAATAGAAAAAATATATTTGTTTTAATACCATTTTCTCATATTAATATTTTTGTTAAATATCAGCTGTTATTAATAAAATTATTTTTGTAAATATGTTTGAGGTGAAAGTATTTATTGTTTGCAAAAATTATTTGTAAAATATATTTTTTTTAATATATGTTTAAAATAATAAAATGTGGAATTATGTTTTTTATGTGTTATTTCTTAAGAACTATTTTTTAATTAAATTTTTAATTCAATACTTATTATTATATAATTAAGATTACTTTAAAATTATTCATATTTTATTAACCTATGTATTAGTTGCATTTGTACAGTAATATTTTTTATATAAATACCATCATTTAAACTAATAATTTTAATTAAATAAAAAAATATAAAAATAAAAAAATATGCTGTAAATTAATATTGTATGCAATATTTATTTTTATTTTTATTGTATTAAAATAATTTTTAATATATTTATTTATTATATATCAATATAATAAACTAATTAATTAGACTTTTATTATTATTTAATTATATTTTTTTTTATGTAAAAAATATATTTAATATTTTTTTTAAGAACATTACTTTTTCATCAAAAATATTTAAAAATAATTTTACTGCATAACCTAAAAAATAAACTTTTTTGTAAGTATTTTATTTATCGATGGTTTTTGAATATGTTATATAAATCTAGGTAATTTACAATTTAAATTTGTAAAAGGTTTTATGTATTTTTCCTTAAATTTTTAATATACTTATGGATTATTTATTATTATTGTAAGCAATCGAAATGGTTATGAACCAGTATTGTGCATTTAATATTATGTATGCTACTGTACCTATGTATATTTTTGATAGAAACATTTTTTAAAAAAAGGTAATTTTCAATAATAATTTACAATTATACTTAAAAATGGCAAAATAATAATATTGATCTATTTAATAATAATAAATTGTGAGATACAGTAGAATAAACTCTTGATATTAAAATCAAATTTATTTGTAATATTTAATAAAATATTTATTCTAGCTACTAGATTGGTAATTGAAAAGGTATTTAAAGTTATATTTTTTATGGAATAATATTTATTTTAAGGACAATTGTTTTTTTTAATATATTAATATATTATTGCATATTATTTATTATAACAACTAGGTTTAAGGTTTTTTGTTATACCGTTCGTTGATCTCACTTATGTTTTATTTTCTATATAAACTTTGTCAATATATAATAAAAAAATGTATTAGTATTATTTTATTGCTAATTTTTATTTACCAAAAGATATTTATTTACTGTTTTTTTGTGACTATACCGATTTAAATTTACTTTTATTACAAACCCACAAACAATAATCCCACAGGACCGTTTCCGGGATCGACACGTGTCAACCCATTACGTATTAACCCAAAATCGATCTTTTTCACCCACGGGGTTTACTCGATATATACGTTAAAAAACTCAAATGGCACACATCGATTAACTGCCGTAGTTATATTTTTTACAGTTAAATTAGTCGTTTCTGGAAAATAAATTTCACGTGAAACGCTCTCTGTGTATATGCGTGTTTTTTATCAAATCTATAAATATGCAAAGAAAATTTTCAATCAGCACAATTTTTACATCAATTTTGCCCTTTCACGATTGCTCAAGAGCGAGTAATGAGTTCGACAAAGCCTTATTTATGTATCGAAACATGCGTTGAAAGCACGTCGAGCGAAAAAAATCGTATCAATCGAAATTTTGTTTGCGCCAGCTGTAAATTCTATTGGGAATTTGGCCGATGAAATAGAAAATGATTTTTTTTTTCTGAATTTCTTGAAAAATTTATATGAAATATAATATAGAGGTAATCTTAGAGTATTTTTAGAGTTGAATTTATATGAAAATATGCGTACAAGCTTTTTAAGAAAAAGAGCGATCATCATAGGCGATTTTTTTAAGTAAGATAATTGATAATATAAAGCGTGCCTTAAAATATCTTAATATCAATAATAGGATGTTTTAAAATATATTTTTTAAAAATGCTTTGAGGTCCTATGTAAAATAAGTAAAAAAAAATAATAATATTTTTTTTTCGTTATACTTTATCATCAATTTTAATATAATTTTGAATAAAAATATATTTAAATCTAATTATATGCATATTAAAATAATGCTCTTTTTGTTTAAAAATATTGATTTATAATTATAATTTAATATTAAATTATTAAAAAAATTATATATTACCATTAAGGACGTGGACATTTACGACTGCAAGTAGATCAGTTCCAACTGAGCAAGTATATCTTCCACTATCACTGGAATTGAGACGAGCCACCAGAAGTGTACTATCTGCTCCACCTTCTACTGCCTCAGTTCTCACACTGAAAAAAATACATAATAATAAATCAAATATGTTATTTTTAGATATTTCGGGGTTTATGTTTCCTATTTTGAAACGTACGATAATGGTGAATTAATAACAGGTTGAATTGGAAACACGCATATGAAACATTTGCCTATTATTCGATGGGGGTTTCTTGTGTAAAATTCCGTTCACGTGTAAACCTTTGATTAACATCGCAAAACGGCGATGACAGCTTAATCGAGATGATTGATGTGCGCTACGATTGTTGTAAATGCGGTTATATTTTGTTTAATGTGTGTATATATACATATATATAGATTTTTTATTGAAAAGAAAATGAATGCATTAGATGAGTCATGAAAAATTGTCACTGAAGCAAATAAATAAAATAAATCCAATGATGCTTAAAACGTTTTAAAAATATTTTTTAAGTGAACCTAAATGGATTAAAGCTACATTTGATTAAAATTTATTTTTATTTCTTATTAAAATTATTCACAAAATACCAAATACACTAGTAATGGAACAAATGGATAATAAAACGAGTATACATATTTTTAAATAAAGTTCAATGTAGACTAAATTAGTTCAAGATATTACAAATTAGCATTTCAATATCTAATTAATAATATGAAATTAAAAAAAATATAATAAATGACATAAAGGCGCATAAGAACAAAAAAGAGTTCAATTACATATAAAGGTTATATATAGATCATGTTATCTGCTTTGAAAATGATTTTTTAGCGCCGGCAATACGCACAGGCAGAGCAGGCGCCCGCCTGTGGCAGCCGAATTAAAGACGCGGGCAAAACTGTCTTTGAGGTCTTACAAAACTATATAATAAAGTAATTACTATAAATAGCATTGGAACCATTTATTAATAAAGCAGTAATTTAAAGTCAGCATTAGTGTATAGAACGTCCAAGAAAGTGCCGCTTTTACAGAATTTTGACATAGAAATTTTAGGCACGCAGGTAGCCATTTAATGTGAATACGCTTGCGGTCCTGGTGCTTCACCAAAATAAAAAATATCGATTTTTATAAATATAAGTGTGTAAATATTATCAAAGTAAGAACCACAAGAAACTTAATAAATAAATAATTTCCGTAAACAAAACCTCAAAAGAGGTTTTTATTTTAAATATTATATATTTAAAATGCGTGCGAAAACAATGGGCATAAAAAATCAATCACAATGGTTTTGTTTGAAGAGAGCCACCCGGAAGTCATATTTATGCTTCTTTAGAGGTGCATACATTACATAGATAACGGAGGGTTAAGCCTTTAGTGCTTTGTCCAAGTTTCTATGAGAGAATGAATAACAAGGTTGGGAAGAAATTGATGCATTTACAGAGGCATCTACATTACATTTTCAAGGACTGCTACATTTATTACTACTTTAATGTCACTGTATGCCTTTTGCCACTTTAAATACAACTTTATATATTTTTCTATATAAATTAACCTGGATTATACATCCAGATTATACACCTTAATCATGTTAAACTTCAAGCGCGTAATCAAGTGCTTAAAATTGAACACGAATCACGCAATTATGAGTGCAAGATGCAATTTGATGCGCGTGTAGAGCGAAATATTATAAATTATAAATGCGAGTAGAAGGGATTATTGAATAATAATTACAACGATACACACTATATAAATAAAAACTATTTTTAATTTATTAATTAGATCACTCTGAAATCTAAGTAATGCAAATTTAAGTGTATATATTTTTTTTAATTTTAATGCGTGATTTAAAAACAGGTCCCAAAAATAATTCTATCTTACATACCATAAACATAACTAGATCCGCAGGTACCAAACATTTAAGATAAACAAGTAAAGTGAAGTTTATTTACTAGAGTGGGAATTTTATAATTACGTTATTAAGCTATAAACATCGGCAGGTCAGTTTTCTCTGCCATAAAACAAGCATGCATGACAGTATACGAATGCAATCATTTAAAAATTTCAACAGGCCAAAAGATCGTGATTTTTGTCATGCCGCAGTCACAAATTTTAAAATGATTTTCATCGCAATTGTTCAGAATCGACAGTCTTAATTGTGTGTATAAAAGGTAAATATTTAAAAATGTATTTAAAACGACCAAGAACTTTAAATAAAAGCTTTTCAACTTAAATTCATTAAATTTGTACAAACTAGTATTCAGGTAGAGGCTGGGTGACAATCAACCGCTTCCCTCTTCACGTAAATGTCTGGAATCTAGAGTTAAATCTGTTTTGGAAAAGAGTAGATTCTTCGTTCGCATACGCGGTAAGTGAGTTTTATAAATAAAAATATATTATAATTAAAATATTCAAACCGTACGTAAATGTCATTTGCATTGTTGCACAAAATTAATATTTAGGTAATATTAGGATATTTAGGAGTCATAATTTATAATGTTAAAAAGCAAAAACATACTTTAATACTATTAAATGATTTTTTCTTAATTGCATATTTAATACTAAAATATTATTAATATATGTTCTTAAGTTGTTGCTATATATTTTGTATTAAAAATATGTAACTTTTTTATAAAATATTATTCATACTATTAAATTTATTAAATTAAATTATATTTTATGTTATTCAAAATTAAATTTAATATACGCATACAAAATATAGTACTTATTAAAAATTATTTTAATAAAAAAATACACTTTATTAATAAAAATTTACAGAAAAAAATGTTTTTTAAATTAAAAATATTTTTTAACTGAACTAAATTTTAATGAATTTTAATTGTTTTATTATTTTCGTTTTTGTGCCATTACGTTAAATTGGAAAAACTATATTTATTTTATATATGTTTAGTTTATAATAATTGATATTTTAAAATGCACTGTTAATCAATATTCTAAAATGCACAATTTTTCCAAAAAATATTTTAAAAGCTTGTTTTTAACACCTAATAATATTTTACGTTCAAAATCAATTTTTATGTATTTTTTTGATAATTGTTTTTTTGCTCTCTGCTATTGGTCAACATTCGGTTTAGATATGCTTTATTCGATTCCCACTGATTTTAAGCCAAATTTATTGTTAAAATAAAAAGATTTAATATGAACGCTAGATAACAGAGAATTTCCACTGCGACGACAACGGCACGATTTTATAAATTGTGACGTGAATTCTAACCCTTAAATTTGCTCAAAAAAATGCATGTTATATAATGAAATAGTTTATTAAATTAATTGTAGTAACTATAAAAAGTTTTATTCAATTAATTGTAGTAACTATAAAAAGCACTGTTATATAAAACAATTTATATTTAGTACACGTCCCTACCTTTTAGTTCAAATATTAACTTCAGTAAAAGTTTTCCAATATGACCGGTTGTGATTCACTTATTATTTTTATTTTCCATCCGACACCAACGTCCGAATTTAAACTACTCGATACAAATTGAATTTTATTTTATCTATATACATACACACATAAAACATACCATTTCATCGATTCATTTTTCAATCCCTTTCCACGACACAATTCGCAGTCGTATCTTCAAATCAGCGGCGCCGTTTAATAAATAACAAATAAATTAATAAAAAAAGGCTCGGGGAAATAGCGCGGGTCGGGTATAAAGGGAATTTATTCGCTCGTTGTTTCACGCTAGTTGGAAAATATTTGCATTTGAATCCCGAGAGGAATCACGGGATTGATCAAAGCACTGCGCATTTGCTCCAGCCAAAACCTATTTCCTACCCTTAACTGCACTTTTAAAATGTTTAGCTAAACACGGTTTTGCATGCGCTACTGCGACAATTTATTTTAAAATAAACGAGCTACAAATATAAATAAAAACATATAACAGCTAATAAAAGCATTAGCTAAAATGTCTGGAAATTATTAACTTGATATGTTAATAAATTAATAAGCCACAATAGAATCGTAGTTTAATTTATTCCGGTTGTATATATTTTAGTTGATAATATCTGTAGATACATTTCGGTAAAAACTTGCTTGTTAAAAACTTCCCGTAAGAAGTCTAAGTGATAATCTGTTGGCGAGATGTCTAGTGAGTGAAGTGGATATAGCAATATTTCATATCCCGACTCAATCAATTTTTGGAGGGTCAATTTTGCGATGTAATGTCGAGCTTTTGTGCTGTTGTGCAAGATAATTCAACCTTTTCAATAGTCCAGATAAATTCGCAGTTCTTAATGCAATTTGAAGATTTCTTAACAACCCTTTGCTGTAATGGTTTTTCCAGGTAAAAATATGGTGAATTAAACCGGACGCAGTCAACCAAACGATGATTTATTTTTGTCACAGTAATATTTTCTAAATAAATGTTTCAGGGAATATTGAATTATTTAAACAAATTAGGAAAATTAAAATCGATGTCTTTTAATTGATTTTACTTAAGTATTATATTTACTTAAAATACTGCTTATGGATAAACGGCATTAAAAAGTCAAGAGATTGCTTAATAAGAGAAAGATAGTCAAGTACCTTTGCTCTCAGAATACGCACGAGCGTGTTTTAAGAAAAAAATATTTAATATGCTGCAAATAATATTAACTATTAAAATTAATAATTCCAATAAAATTTCTTTTCAAATTCAGTAAATCATATTGATGTGCTTTTATGATAAATTAACTAAATAATTAAAAAAAAAACATTTTCTTAGATATAAATATCATAAGATTTTTCTTAACCTTTCTATTAGTAAATATAATAAACTTAAATGCATTTTGAAATATGTAATACAAATACCAGTTTACAGTATCTAAAATTTTAAATGAAATAACGACCACATGATAGTTAAATTTGAAATTCTCATTAAACAAAATGTCAAGATGTTTGATTATAATTTATTTTGATTTATACGAATGACATGTTTGTCACCTCTGACGTGGAATTGACCCCCAAACGGGTTCAGCAACACGGTGCTACTTTACACCTGATCCTTCGATCTGCCACTACTTTCTGTAGGGTCCACTTAATTTGAAAGTGTTAAATAACAAACATCGTACCTGTAATGAAATCAAGTTTACCGTCAAACAAACCACTACTACTGTCATTATTTTAGTATAAACGTTCATTATGGTTTTGTCTAACTATGTTTCAAAATCATTGGACTCTGGTGTACAAGTGGACGTCGTATACACAGATTTTGAAAAAGCATTTGATAAAGTAACCATGCTTTACTTGTAAAAAAGTTATCTAATTTCGGGTTTTCTGAAGATCTCATAAATCTATTCTCAAATTACTTGACCAATAGATATCAATTCGTCAAGTATAATAACTCCTTTTCAGAACGATATAAGACCCTACTGGAGTACCTCAAGGATTCAATTTGGGTCCATTGTTGTTTTTATTGTTCATTAATGACATAGAAACAGCAATAGAGCATTCATATTTTTTATTATATGCAGATGACTTGAAAATTTACAAGAAAATGCATTCGATTTCTGATTCCCTCGACCTACAGGAGGATCTCAACTCTATATGGAAATGGGCTTGCTATAACCAATTGCCTTTCAGTGTAAAGAAATGTCACACAATTTAATTTTCAAGGTCGTTAACGCCGGCAAAATATTCATACCATCTAGGCGGATATTTTCTGGAAAGGCTTTCTTCAACTAAGGATTTAGGAGTGACTTTCGAAGAACGTTGGAAATTTAGCCAGCACATTGCAGAGACTCATAGCAAATCCTTAAAAATGCTCGGTTTTATCTTGAGAAATGCGCGTTACTTCAGGAATACTTTAGTATTGCGCACTCTTTATGATACTCTAGTCCGCGGCATACTAGAAACTAGCTCTATCATTTGGATCCCAGGCGTAATGAATCAATGTAATGAATTGAAGCTGGAAAAAGTACAACGTAAATTTCTTCGATATTTATACTTGAAGGAATACGGGTATTATCCGTTCTTGTTTCCCAGTGCTTTTATTTTGGGAGCCCTGGGATACGTTTCTTTGTCGACTCGCAGAAGTGTTTATGTAATTAAACACTTCTGGAAATTGCTCAAGGGCATCGTAGACAATCCTTCAGTGCTCGAGCAGCTTCAAATGTGGGCTCCTGAAGGTGGTTATAGTTCTCGGTCGCGTCCACTATTCTTGCCTGTTAAGTCTAGAACTGGAGCACTTGCCAACTCTTCTCTGGCCAAGGCTATTTATCTGCTCAATTCTGTCCATAGTAATATTGACATTTTCTCTTGCACATATGGAGTTTTGGTTCAGTTCGTATGGGACAATGCACACCTGTTGAGGTGATTTGTGTCTGTTGTTTTGTCTTGTTTATATTTGTATGTATTATGATGTATTAGTACTTTTGACTATCGTGACGCATTGGGTTTGACTGTCAGGTCACGATGGTTATAATTTTAATAAATAAATAAATAAATAATAAATTTAATAATAAACATATAACATTTTATAATATAATAACTTTTAAAATCGTTTTCTTCCACACACTGTTTATATATTATATAATATTTTACAAGAGTTTCTAGATATTTATGTGTTTTTAATGTATATATATATACATAGCTGTATATGTTTAAACTAGGTTTAAAATATTTCAAAGCAAGTGCTTGAGAATCTATCAAATTACTTACATAGTTGTACGCTACAGTTGCCTCTTCAATGAACTGAAAATTTATTTGCCTTTGTTATTTAATAACTTAGGTAAATAAAAAAATAAGTTTTAAGAGAATGAGGAGGATACTGTTAAAGTTGCAGAAAATCGATCGTGTGTGCTGAGGTGTGAGCCGGTGCATTTTCATGATGAATAAGTACTAACAAAGTAATATTAACCATGTTTTTTTATTGCAAAACAAATGTAGGTAAAATTAGACGCATACGTAAATAAATGTGAATAAAAGAAAAAAATATAAATTGAATCATAAAAATTGTGACAATAACTAGTTTGATTAATATCTGCTCTCTCGGCTTTCTATAAGATGTTATATTGTGCATTCAATCAGTATTTTGCGCAAAAGCACCCTCGAGTGTTTGACGAGATATATCGTTTATGATTTTTTTCTGAGATCATTTTATTGATAAAAAAAGCATGCCTTTTGTTAGTTATGAAATAGGGACATCCGTCTGATACTTTCCTGTCATCAAAATTATTACAAAAGTTGTCGAAACCAAATTATTTATAATCCCAAAGCAATTTATAAATTTATTAACACTAAACGCGCTGCTTTATGCTTTATTATTTTAGCTGTAAAGAGCTTTTTCTTATCAGCATATTTACTTTTTTTTGTATTTAACTTGGTTTAAATAATTTATTATTATTTGTATCTTGCCACGATCGATTTTTTAAACAGTTTATTTTTTAAGCATCACTACTACAACAGCTGTTCAACAGGCGCGTACGGTGAGATACATTCACTTTCGCTCGCTCGCGTGTTAAGTAACGAGTGTGAGTGAGAGGTAAGGGCGTGCGTTACATGCGTCACACACGCGAGCGATCGAAAAGAAATGTATCTCACCATACGCGCCTGCGTGTTTAACCTAATAAAAATAATAATTAAAATATACAAGGTTTATATGTATATAAAAAATGATAATAAAATATCTAAAATGATTATTTTGTGCGCAGTTAAAATATATAACAGAAAGCGAATGCCAACGAAATCTGATATTTTATTACTAAATAATAAAAATGGAACACTGTGCATCGGCATCCGGCGGTACAACGCTTTGCTGCTAGGCCGCGACTTTGCCCTTTTGTCCGCGGGCGGTCCACGAATATGGCCTTCCGGATTTTCATTGTTTCCGGTATAAATTGCGTTTGAATTAAAACTTTGCGCCGTTGTTAAAAAGTTTAATCAAAGTTGCGCCGGATGAGCTTCGTGTACGTGTGCCGCCTCGAAAATGAGACACACACACATCTTCATACATAATATGATCGAACTTGGGGTTTATTTCACGAAAACAAGAAAAAAATACTGTCCGAGTGTATTAGGCGTATTATTTATTTTATTCGGGTCTAATAAAATTGTGAATTTGTACGATGTAATGTGAAATTGTGTACGGAGGAGGAGAGTATCGTTGGCGTTGGATTTGGAAGATAATCTGGGAATTTGTCGCTACGGTATTTATGTGAAACATCTTACGAAAGGAAGAAAATAAACACGTAATACTGGTTTGACATCTACGGCAAGGGAGAGAGAACAAGTCATTCGTATATTATATGACTCATTAGTTTGAAGTATATAAGAATATGCTTAAAATCGGTTGTAAGGATTTTCATTATTAAATTATTCGAAGTATAGTAACTACTGTTATTTTTTTTTTAATAAAAATATTTTTTTATGGATTACAACTGATGTAATTTGGAAAACAAATATCAGCTATAATCTGCTAAATTCACAGCTAATATTAAAAAATATTTTATATTATTTTATAAAAAAAAAATATATTAATTTTATAAAAAAATATTGAACGCCTATGTATTTATCTGTAAAAATTCTTCAAAAGTCAAATAATAAAAAAATATTTTATAATAATTATATAAAAAAAAAATTTGAAAGCCTCTGTATTTATGTAAAAATATTTGCATAGGCCGAATATTATATAATAAATATGTAAAATAAATTAACGAAATAGTAATAGAAAAGCGTTTAAATAAATTATTAAAACATATGAATACGAAAAGTAGTAAAATAATTCAAAGCTAAAATAAAGCGATGAAAATCACTGATTTATTTACTATTAATAAATTAGCAAATGTGTATAAATTAACTCAATACTCAAAGAGTTAAGAGTCGTGTACGCTAATTCGGATTTATCCGCACTCAGCACATAAAGGGTTAATTATTCATCACTATATTGACCCGTGGTTTTAGAAAAACTTAGGTAAACCTCATTTGCGATGATCGATCAGAAATATAATTATTTAATAATAACTAATTTCGATCTCAAAGATACGATAAAAATTAAAAAAAGCACATAGTCAAACACTGACACCACTCATCAATTGTGCTGATATAAATATCATGCTTCAAATATATTTTGCAAATATTTTCATTAAAATATTTTACTGTTGTTATTGTTATTCATTGTAAAAACATTGAGGAATGGATTTATATTAAATATAAGACAAAATAAAAAAGTAGCACTCTTAAAAAAATATTTTTAAAATTGATTATAAGATTTAAAACACAAAACTATTAAATAAATTACACACATACAAATTGTTTGTAAATAATTAGATATCCTATGTATTTTCACGTCATTGCAGATGAAAAAATATGAAAAATGTTAATGATCTTTTTTACAGATAGTTGTACCAAAAAACCCCAATGCAGATCATTTATTGAATTGATTGACAAAACACAGGATTTATCTATTTTTTAAATGTTCAATGAAAAGGCACTAACGAAGAAAACACAATTATATATCGGGCGTTTTATGGTCACGTATGAAATACGCCAGGCTACCGTCAGGGCTCTATTGCTCAGAGCAGCTACACGAAACTACAATATTCAGAGACAAAGCAACTAAATTATGAGCAACATGTTACAAAATAACTTACAAAAACAGTTTAACTACTTCATATACTGTGCTTAATAACTATTATGTTGTCGGCTCATAATAAGATGACCATCAAACTTAAAACATAAGGCACAAGTTACGCAACTGTAAACGCAGTTCTAAAACCATATTATTTTTTTTAGGAGTTAATATAAAAATTAATTAAAATAAAATGTTACACTGTGCGTCCAAGCACCGCAGACACAGGTGCTAGCTTAAAACAAAATGGCAACACGTTCGACCGCTATAATAAATTCGCATAAAATCGACACACCGTCGTCGGAAATCGCAGCAAAAAATCTGAAAAATATGCCCCTCCCCGATAATACGATGCCGTAAAACAAAAGTTGTTTGGCGAGCGATTTAAAAAGTAGTTTGTTGTGTTACTTTTTATGAGTTGGAGGGTCAAACGGAGCAGTGGTGGGGGTAGCTACTGTTTTTATTAAGCCGTGTGTGTCGCTTCGCGTTCATAAAAAAAGTGTTTTAGGGCCGACAATAAACTCTTTGCATATTGCTCGCATCAAAAATGTAGCGTACGAGATATATTAAAAATAATAAACGTTTTATGGAGAAGGAGCAAAGTAAAAAAGTATGCTGCGCAAAATAGATGCAAGATGTAAGAGTAAGAAAAGAATGTGCTTTGTAAGAATTTTCTAAAGGTTTTGCCTCTGACGTCTCTCAAACGCAAGCTTGTAACCATTTCGATGCATTTATTTTTATTTTGCTCTTTTTATAGTAAAAAAATTTTTTTTTAACATTTATGTCTCAGATCAAATAAGAATGAACGTACATTTTTATACTTATTTTATGTACATATTTAAATTACACGTATACTTAAACCGAAAATATAAAATTTGCTACCTCATGCCAATGCGACACATTCGCGCATGTGTATTGTTCGCAAGTTATAAATTTATTGGCATTGAACCAAATGGTACTAAATGATTATATATTTTTAATTGTTTTTTAAAAATATATACATTATTCAAGAATGACACATTTTTTTTAGTTTAATTATTGTACAACTTGCTGTATATTTAATAAAAAAAATGTTTATATTTTTTAATTAAACAAATGTATTTGTTTAATTGCGCATATAACAATAAAAGCCTACGCATCTGAAAATAAATATTTCTAATTTATTATTTATTTACTTCACTATATATAGATTATTAATTTTTACTATTACTTTATCGTATATGTATGTATATATTCTATATGTATTTATTTTTTATGTGTACACAAGAATATATACATATATATACCACAATCCATTGTTCCAAATAGAATATCCGTAAGCTTTCTTGGAACGAACTGAACTGTTTCGAAACTGTCGTTTGGAATACCGATCGGTTCACATAGCTTTTTCTGCGTTAATATTTATTATCTATGGAATAAATATATTTTATCATTCAAGAAATGTTTATCTATCTTTTCATAAAAAAGAAAAATATATTGTAGCGCAGAATAAAATTTTCACGATAATAAATCGTATCATAAAAATAATACGTTTTATTCAATAAAATATGTTGATAAAACATCGTGTATTTTGTATAATAATAAAGTAGTTAAATATGAAAAATGAATGATAGTGAAAATCTTCGTTGAATTTCGAAATAAATTTCATTCATAATAGACTAAACAATGCGCAAATTCTTAAGAAAAAAATGTTTTTTGAGTAGCTTTAATTATTTTTGTAGCAAAACAAAATTGACCAATCAATATATTAGAGCTAAACTATTGTCTGATTGTGTTATATTTAATGATTACTTAAATAAAAACGATTTAAATACATATATTATTACATTTATTTTAATTCATGATTAGATAAAGTACACAGAATAAATATGCCTATTAATTGTTTTAAAAAAAAATATAATTACATAACAGCGACTACTTTTAATTAAACAATATTATTAAAATTGTTTAATAATATAATAAATTACATATGCATGAAAAAGTATTATTAATTTAAAAAACATGAATCATTAAATTATAAAAAAATATAAAGTTGTACCATATTTTAAAATCTAAAATAGTAGAAATGTAACAGAAAATTTTTCGGCCAATTTTTTTTAAGAACTATTATCGACAACATATTTTAAGAACTTAAAAAATATTCAGTAAAGTATTAAAAGTCTAATTGAAAAAAAATAGTGGTGAAATTATAATTTCACTATTAAAAGCAGAAAGAGCTCAGCTGAAAATGAAAGATGTTGCAACGTCAGTACTTTCACACAGACACTTTTTTGACCTACATCAGCAAATGTATGTATATACCCCCAAACTTACACATTCTGAAATGTATTATAGCCGTTAGTCTGCCTGTGCTACTCTAGAACTTCATTTTGCAGATAAAAGTAAAGTGTAATGTTTCTTTGAGACAAAACATGCATAAAGTGTCAGTGACTAATACCAGATAGTCCTAGATTCAAATCCCATCTTGTCTGGGAGATAAGAATTAGTAAGTATTATACATATAATTTTAATTCCCAGATTATAATATCTGATTTTTTTAATCTCACGGATGAATATCGTATTTATTAATTGTAAATTAGGCTAGGTCATACATATTGTTTTCGACCATCGTGGCGCATTGGGGTAACCTGTTAGGCCACGGTGGTCTTAATTTATTCTAAAAAAATAAATATTAATATTTATATTTTAAATGGCTCATTGAGAATATAATAAATGTATTAAATTATTGAAATTACCACAAATTTGTACGGTGCAATAGAATTACACGCACTACTGTGATGTACACTCAGTGTACATATAAGCCATTTTAAATTTAAAAATATTTTATTTAATATATAAGTATGAACAACAAACTAAAATGTCTGAAATGATCTTTTTCTTTTTGTGTAATTTGTTTCTTAAATTTCATTTTTAAACAATGTCGCAAAAATAAGTTTGCTGGCCGGTAGTTCGACAGCGTTGATATATAGAAATACCACTATAATAAATTACATGTACACTCAAGCAAAAGTGAGCAACTGTATGACAGAATAATAAAAAAAATATTATAAAATAATATTTCCACAAAATTATGTTCAAATGTGTTGCTTAAAACATGTATATCGCGGTGTTTTTATCTTTCAGTAAAATTATTCGTGAGAAAAAAAACCCTTCTAACGCGTTAAAAGCGGCGTAAATCAATCCATCGTTTTTTTGCGAAATAGTGGGCCACTTGCTGTGCACTCTGTCATAAATTTCAAGGATGACTATAAATAAATAACAACAACGTTAAGGACCCAATGCTTATTGCAAAAAACGTATAAGTAAAAAACATATTAGATGTACATTTTTGCATAATAGCAATTATAAATTATATGATTTTGTCTTATATCAAAATCAACACCACTGAAACATACGTCAAGACAGCACAAATCAAAAAAGCATAGAAGGGTAATTTACTTATGACACTAAAAGATTTAATATGCACTTTTAATAATACTTACATAAGATAGAAATAGTTTTTAGTAGGCAATATATTAAATATAACATAAAACAAATTGCGAATATTTCAGAAATAGTGTTAAAAAAACAACAACAAATTTATTACTTATACTTGAATAAAGTGAGACTAACAATAAATATGATTTTCATAGTTTATTTGACTGAAGTAGACATCAATGTTGCTGACAATTCAAAGAGGTTTAATGATGTCTTTTTTGTGTCAATGCTGAATTGTTTACGTCAACATAAGAGAGAGAGGCGTAAGTAATAAATAACATTTACCTACGAACCAGAACTCATCCGTTGGCATCGGCGTAACAATATGCCCTCTGATTGAAAAAGTAATTATTTATGTTAAGACATAATTATTTTCGTCTTAAGTCATACATTTAAATGTATAACTAATTGTATATTGTAAAATAAAATATTTTGAAAACAATATTTTTCACCACATATTTTTTGTAAAAATAACTACTTAATCATAACTGTTATTAGCAAAAAAAAAATAAAAATAAAAAGCAAGCGAATATTTATGAGAATTTTCAAATGTATAAGTGATGTTGCGGATGTCCGATAAATATTTTAAAATTACATTTCGAAACTTTAATCACATTAAAAATATATTAGGCGTTCTAAGTTAGCCCCGAGCGAGACTAAGCGACACAATAAAACAATAGGCTACGTTCACAATTGAAGCAATCATTAAAATCTTCTCGAACGCCCACGACTGACATAGGGCAAAAACGAATTTCGTCTTGGCTTGAAAGGTGTCTGAACAAAAGCTTCACACATAAATGTTTTATTTATAGCTGTGTGCGAATTTTGAGAAACGAAGTAAGAAAAGGAGTGAGCTTTCGTGGCTCCGTTTGCAATTTAATTTCATAGCGAAATTTTCATTTGTTAGCTGCCGACACGGCGCCATTCTGAATGACAGCCAAAGTCAAAAATTAAATTAAACCCGCAACAGCCTCCTGACACACACACACACACACGAATGTGAAAATCACATTATTTAAACGTCATGTACGCATGTACATTCAATTAACAATATTTTCAGAAGCTTTTTTATTTTCGAAGCTTGGAATTCTCGACACGATTTTTTTGTATTTTTTTATTAAGTTAATTGTAATAATTTAACTGGAGCAAAAGTGTATTTACAACAAATTACCATGCATTCAATTTATATTTTATATTATATTTTTTGAAACCCAGCTGCCACTTGACAAGATTTACATTTGCAACTTGGTTTAATTTGTATTTCTTAATATAATTTTTAAGCATGGTTTGTTGGCGGCTGTTTTGCGCTACGTGCTCACAATTTTGCACTTGTTGCTTGTAAATTTGAGCATTTAGAATTTTTAATTTATTACAAAGACATTGTTAACTTTGCCGAAATCTTATTACAAAATATTAATTTACAAAGGATCAGAAGTTTCAAACCATTACTATTTACTGCTAATAAAAAAATTGTTCTAATTACAGGAACCGTTTTGTAGCGTGTATTAAAATTATAAAAGATGTGACTAATCACTAAATATAATTAATATATTTTTTCTATGCACGGCGATAAAATAAATTTTAACGACAGTAAACTAGCAAATATTTTTTGTCGCAATTAACTATTTTTAAACTGAATGTATTGCAGATATGTTTTATTTAAAAAAAACATGTAGAAATTACCAATTGCTTGCTGTGCAATGAAATTGAAGAAAAAAAAAGATAGCTAAGAAAAAAAAATAATAATAGCTCAAAAAGTTGAGCGTCCGGTATTTGAACACTTGATAGCTACGGTACCTCATAATAGTGAGGGAATGACAGATATGAATGTATAGATGAAAACTTCTAATTATATGATATTTTATAATAAATTTATATAGTTTATATTTTATTAATATTCTTCTATTATATAATAATACATTTATTGCTTACATACAAAACTTCGTTTAGCTAGCTACATACATACTCCCGAACAGATACTATTTGATAAATGGCGAAAAGAGAAAGGCGCCGTTAAACGCTGAAAGGTGATTTATAAGTAGCTCAGGTTTTCCGGGGATGAATGAAAAAATCTGAATATTCCCTCGTATTGTGCAAAATTTCAACAAAAAAATATTCTTTCTTTGAAAAGAGTCAAACTCGAAGCGAAAAAGAGCGACGCAATATGTAATGTATTTCGACTGGTGTAATTTCGAAGCTCTAAATTAGAATTCCCTATTGGAACATCTATCACATTTATCATATTAGTATATGTATATCATATTATAAATATTAATAAAAAAATGTACATCTTTATATACAAATTAGATCATCTCTTAGTGTTCACTGAAGATATATAACTGACGAGCTGTTTAAGAAACTGACCAGAGTCAGATGAGAATCCGCGAGCGTTGTGATTCAGGCTGATCAATAATAATCACAAAGTCATATTTTTGATTAAAGATATTTTAGTCAAGTTTTGAAAATAGATTTGTGATAACAAATAATAACAATAAAAAATGCAGATTAAGCTGATTTATTTTTAATATCACAATTAATATTTTAAAAGTAGCTTTTACTCACATATTTAAAAGCACTACTTAAAGTTGCTCTAGACAATTTTTCACAAGCCATAGATTCAGAAATAACTACGTTTTTGAGTGCCGCCCATTTCCAGCGCTGGCGTTTTCTATTTATGCTTATGAAATTATCCAAATATGATTTATGTAAATGCTCGTCGAAAAATAATCTCTAACTCAAAGCCAAGAAATGGGTAAAGAGACGCACTAATACCGACAGAGTCCGGAAACTTTGGAGATAAATATTTTGCATCCATTTCAACTCCAATTTAGCTGCTCTGAAGTTTGGAGTGCGCGCAAACGTATCCGGATCCTCGTTACGCGGACACAAATTGAATAATGACAACTCGAGGGTTAGAAAGCAAATAGTCTGAGATTGGGGTGGGCAAAAATAATAATTTCCCTAGCCCCACTCCCTTATAACGGCGATGACGAGACGAAGTTGAAACGACGGTGCTCGTTAAAGCTAGCTCGTTATAACGGGGAGACACTGTGTGAAAAATCAGAACGAAGTTAAAACAGGCATTAGGTTAGGGTGGTTTTTCTGGATTTTTATTCAGTAAGGGTGTGAGAATTTTTGTGGTCAAAGAATATTTTTAAACATAGAATGACACTATTAATATCGATATTTTTTTATTAAAAATAAATTTTAGCATTTGTGAATATTGCTTGGATATTCATAAAAACACTTTTTATCAATTCTTGTGTTTCTATTATAATGAAAATAAATAACTTAGTCACTCACTTGTTTTAAAATATTTTTTTAGTGCCTAAAAACTATACTCTATACATGAAATTTGTTTTTTTTAATACATGTTTATGTTAAAATATGTATATAAAAATATTTTTGACTGATATCGTACCTTCTAATTTAATAAAATACAACATTATGCTACTTTTTTATAATAACTATTACATAGCATATTTTTATATAGTTAATAAATATATAAAACTGTAATATTTTATGCATTTTTTTGTAATGCTTCAACGAGCACAATACTAGTTACAATATATAATGTACTACATATTTTATTACCATATAATTTAATTTTTACCTACTAGTTTATATACTGAAATACCATAAATGTATTTTATTTATTTCAAAAGCTATTTAAAAATTTTAACGATGTCATTTATATGGAAATTTCATTAAAAAAAATTGGTAATAATTTAATAATCGATATATCATTTTTATTTTGTACAAATATGCATAACTTGTATAACTACATATATTATTAAATAATACTAATCATTTAGTTTAACCATCGTATGTAACTTTTAAGTTAGGAAAGCAATTTAGATATTTTTGTTGTAGGTAATTGCGTGTTTAGTTAGGATTTTGATAATTTATATCTGATTGAATGTAAATATTCAAATACTATCTAATGCGGTAACTAGTTATATGTTTGACCCTAATAATGTGTTTTAAATATTTTACAATATATTTTAAGACACTTGAACTTCACTATGTATTTATGTAATTTTAACTTAGCCAACGAATAGAGATGAATTAAAAAAAAAACTGTGACAAAAAAATTTTAAGCATCATCCAAAGTTTAAAACAAAAACGTGAAATGCAAGATAAATATCTGACATTTTTTTGACATGATAACATTAATTAAGCGACAAGATTGTACAATTTAACGCCTTATGGCTTATTTATTTGAAGCTTTAGTAAAGACAGAATCTACGATTGTGCGAAAACATAATTAAAAACGTCACTAAAGAATGGTCATTTGCAAGATTAACTGATGATAAATTTGGTTGATATTCAATGTATTTTGTCTGAACTTAACACTGAAGTTAATAAAAAATCAAGTTTATTAAAAAAAGTGTTTAAATTATAAAATTATATAGGGGTAAACTAGATACAAAGTTTTCTTGTATATAAAGTGATTTTTATAATTTTTTGCGTGTTACTGATTTACCAATAGATCAAGTTATATGGTTAATACCATATTTATAATATTTTTTGTGAATTTTGTTATTTTATTATTATCAAACATTTGTATTTTGTGTATAAACTATGAAATTTTAAAGATCATCGGTTGTTTTAATTCAAATAACTTTTAAATTATTTATTAGCAATATTTTTTTAGAACATGTAGTAAAATATATCTAATATGCACTAAATGTTAATATAAGATTCAAAACTATAACTATTTTCAGAATATTTATTGGGTTAGGTTTCGGTTTGAACAGCAGCAAATAAACGTTTCGCAACTGTCAAATTGAATTTCATAGACATTTAAGAGCAGCGTATATTTTTCACTAGCGCCTATCAGTTAAATTATATTTTCGCTAATAGAAATATAAATCTACTGGTAAAAATGTACTTGAAGTCTTTTACTTGTGAATTTATACCTTCGCCAAAAAATATAAATTTACTGTCACATATATATATCACATGAATATAAATAAATGTATATATTACTACATATAAAAATATTGAAATTATATATTTTTACTAATATAAACCAAATAAATTATACTTTTACTGGTGAAAATACATAATTACAAGAGAAAATGTGTTTTTATATGATTTCACTAAAATGATATATTTAAACAAATATTTTCATAATAGATTCGACATTAGTGTAGAATTTTTCAAAAAAAAAAATTCGAATCAGAAATTCTTATTTCTTGAGAAACTTTTGATATTATATAAAATTAAATTTTTGAGAATATTTTTAAAAGGTTTACAATCACTGCTCTTTTTATGACGCTGCATAAGTAAAGGCAGATTCATGCTTAATGCATGCATACTTCTTGAGAGGTTTTAAGATGGGTCTGGGAATACTAAAAATTGCTTAAAAATTTTAAAAACACTCGAACTCGCCTTATTTTTGTTTAATTTATAAAATAAGACACTCAGATAAGTAACCTGTCCAAAGGTGCTCGTGCCAGATGTTTGAAAATATGCATACTTTCTCGGATGAGCAAAATCAAAAATGTTTTGCGATTTTTTATTACTCTAACCGGCCGGCGGTTTTATCTTTGCTTTGGTGATCTAAGAAACCGCTCCGATAAAAATAAATTACGAATGAGAATCGGTAGAGCTATTTTTATTTTTCGATAATATGTATTATTTTTGTAAAGTAGCAGCAGCTGCTATTGCCAATTGTCTCACGATTATTATAGACAGCCGAAGAGGCCTTCAATTTTTTGAATACTTTTAAAGGGTTTATCTAGAATTTTCAAATTCAATATTTTTTTAATATTATTTTATATTTGTTAAGATTAAAGCATTTCACAAATCTATATAAATTTATTATTTTTCGAGCTTAAAAAAAAAATTCAAGTTGAAAGGGTTAAAGCAGATAAATATTTCATCCTATTATTGCGAATACTTTTATTCTATTGTTACGCCTTTTCTTCACACATACAATATACACGTTCTAAGAGCACATACCTGACTCCTCCCCTTAGGGTGTCGTCGTTTAGGATTCTGTCGGCGTGCAGCCAAAATACGGCCGGGGTCTGGGCGGCCAAGTGACGGATGCGACAAGCTAGCTTCAGGGTTGAGTTCCTCTCGTAGTATTTGTCCCTGAGCTCCCTACCTCCAGCTTCCACGATGCTGACGACCGGCGCTGAAAATCAAGCGAAAAAGGACCTGCCCTTAATAAAGATGTCAATCGGGTTATCTAGAGGGTGACATGTGTAGGTAGCTGGGAGCGTATTCAATTATTCGGGATGTGGGTGGTTCGACGTGATCTTCTATAAAATAGAGAACAATGTGAAAAAACAGGTGCTTATTGAAAAAGATAATGGCGTATAAGGACAAAGATCTAAATTTTTCTTATACGCTCCAAATATTTTTCAATGCATATAAAATTACGACTGCGATATATTTAATGTGGGACGAAAGTCGGAATAATATGTCCAATATTTATACGCCATAGTCTTTTAACTTACTTACTTGTTTTGATGTATGATTGTTTCAACTAAGTAATATGGATGATGTATTTATTATTTATAAAAAAGAAAAATGTATGTTTATTTTCACGGTATTTTTTATTCAATTTATTTAAGTGTTTGGTAAGGATATATTTTTTAATAAAATATTTTATTGTGTACCTTAGAAGGATTTAAAATACTAATCTATTTTAAATATTCAATTTATTTCAACCATATAGAATGATTTAGGTTTTTTTTTATAAATAATTACATAAATATATTGTCCAGATATTTTAACTGGACATTACGGTTTATTTAGTTGAATAGGAACAACCCTTATTTTTTTAAATTATATTTATCATATATTACATATTACTGACACTAAATATAGATTGCTTTTATTTTAATTTATTGCTCTTTATATATATTTTTTAATGTTATAACATAATCTGCGTATTACTTTCTTGTATTGCATACTTTCTCTAGATAATTAAGTTGCACATGTATTTTATTTTATATATTTAAAACGTTAGCTTATCCCTACTGCAAAGCATACACAGAAAAATTAAAAAATAATATCGAAAATGCGAATCGGATATAACACTATCTCTGGTTTATCTGGCGGTTTTTCATTCATGCCCCTCGCGATATACGAGTATCGGATACAATAAAAAGTGACATATCGGATTATTTATATAATGAAAGTCTTTTGAGAACCACCGAATTGTGCACGGGCTCGGTTTTATATAGGGGGCGATATTTCATTTTTTCGAGGGTCGAAAGTGATTTACGGCCGAGATGATTGAGGTTCGTGTTGCTTTGAAAATTTATTACAGAAACAGCCTTCCTGACGCGGACCGTGTATGCCTTTAGTAAATCTGACGTCCATTATTCTTATTTTAATATAATAAATAACAAAAAAAAACTATCCAGCAAAGATCTGATTTTCTCTTCTTTGCACTAATATAATATTATTCAATAATTACACTGTACCACAATTTTTATCTATTCTTTAATATTTTCATAAAGCTAAATCAGTCGATGTGCAATTATATTTTTAATATTATAATAAACATCTTGTATTTTTTAGATAAGATAAGTGGTAAAAATGAATTTATAGTAAAATAAAAAACACTTTTATAATGAACAATATATATTGTTTACAATAAATGGTCTATTAAGATATAAAAAACATGCAATAAAGCCTCAAAGGTTTCATGAATTCAGCCAATCTCTTATTCACAATTAAAGGGATTAACTCATTCTATTAAATAATGAAAATTGCAGTTTTCCTTGCGATAAAACGTTCTAACCGTAAGAAAAATATTTTTTTTCGGTAAAATGAGACAGCAAAGTGAAAAACTTTTAACGGCTTTTTTTGATACGTTTAACCATTTTTCTATTATCAATTTGTTATTAGCTACATTTTATTAAAATATAAAAAAAAAAAAAAAACATTGGCAGTTAAAATTTAATAAAATCATTTGGCAATTTATGCTAAAGCAAAAAAATAAGCAAAAATAATTAATAATGCGATAAATTGAGTACATTTCACTGAAGATCTATAATCATAATGACTTTTTGTGGGCATTTATCTATCATATTCTTCGATTTAGTAAATTAGTGTGTTTCGTAAAATATTTTTATAATATTTTATGGTATATATTTAAAGAATAGTATACATTTCTTTTAATTAGTGTAAAAATGTGTATTATTGACTATTTTTAAAGTTTTATTTTGAATGACTTACACACCAAAAAGGCATATAATAAAATGAGTTTAATTAATTGTATGTAATATTTTATAGTTAGCGCGCTTTTTATTAAATGTCATTTAAATACCGCAATGGCGGCAAGCCCTTTAAAGCGAAGTTTCAAAATATCTGTTATATTAAAGCTTGGAGTTAAGGTACAAGTTCAGATATTTAACGCTTGTTTTCAATTTAACTTAACACCCCTGTACATTTTGGAGAGGTGGTGGCAGAGTTTGTCTAAGTCTTATGAAAATAATTTATTTTGTTTTAATTCGGTAGATTTTAATTTTCCACATCTCTCGCTAAATTTAATAAAAATATTAATATAAGACAAAACGTTTGTGGTTATAATTTAGGACAAAATTAAAAAACCTTTTACAATGCAAAGGAAAAATAAAAATACAGGAAACAAAAAATTAAAATGGGATAAAAACAATAAATTTAGTGATAGTTTGAGTAAATTTCATTAAAGAATTAAAATTATTAATATGCTTTAAATTTTTTTGCTTGTATTTTAATTTAATATTGTTTTTTTCGTTGTCACCGAAAAAAGAGATTAAAAGGTTAGTGTAGTTTCGTGAGATTTATAATATTTTTTGGTATGAAAATAACAGTGTTCTTTAATTGATATATATATTATTATATATATATTATTTTTAGAGCTTTGTTTTAAATGACTTGTAATTTATATAAAATAAAATTACCAGTGTTACGCCGGAACAATTCCAATGCACATGTTTAACGTTGAGATCTTTGGGTAAAATCACTGAATTTCCAAGACCAAAAACTGCATCGAGATCGCGACGGGTCAATTCACTTACTATAGGACTATACCCTGCGACAAATATTATTATTCTATATTAATGTTTAATTTGCATTGCGACGGTTTCTAGATTAATTGTGTTAACCCTTAGACCGCCGACCGGTAAATTCTTAATTACTCCCTGTACGCCATGCGTTTTTAGCGACGGAACACTTCGCAAATCCGAAAATTTTGGCGGAACACTTGGCTTATTTTGCTGTACCCAACTTCTAGGTACTAAAATCTTCGCCTTCATTATGAAGTAGAATATGTTCATTCTTTTAATTTACTCCAAATTTTTGGGAAATATCTATTTAGGCTCCATGGAACACATATTTTGGATTCACGGAACACCAGTGTTCCGCGGAACATAGTTTGGGAAACCATGGTCTAGGTCATTATGAATCGGGGCGGATTTATTATTTCTTTGTGATTTTTTCATAACTATTTGGATTTATCCACGTTGGTTGGTTTGCTACATGATAGAAACCCTCCTCCTTTATCCGGGCTTGGGACCGGCAAGAGTGCAACATATCTACACTCCAGGCGGAATATGTAATATATACTGCACACACACACATATATATACAATAAATAATAAACGTTTCGACCATCGTGACGCATTGGGGTAACCTGTTAGGTCACGATGGTATTAATTTAATGTAAATAAATAAACACATTACAAATAAATTATAAAATAATAGAACAAGTAAAATAAAACGATTCTACGACAAGGAATCGTTTTTGTTATTATTATTATTATTATTATTTAATATTTACTAAGAGTTAATATTGATATTTTATTATTTATATCTTATTTATATTTATTAATAAGTATTTAATAGTAATTATTATTATTTAATTATTACAAACAATAAAAACCAATCACAAAAACAGTTGACAATATTAAAACAGTCGAAATAACGTATAAATATATTCACAAGTATTTACAAATCACAATTATCATTGAAATATTAATGACATAATTTAATTTCGATTCACAAATTAAAGTATAAAAAAACGAATTTCCGCGATGCGTTTGTGCTAACCCTAAAAGTGGTCTAAAGAAGCACGATCGAAACCGCGCGCGAAATACAAACGACTAAAATTAAGGCGTGACTTTATAATTAAATATACCACTGTTTCATCGCAAATTCTATAAATAAAATCACTGAAATCGTTTACTAGGAACTCAAACTGATTTTTAAAACATATATTGCCAACTTTTACCTTTCCGTTTCTTTAAATAACGAAGGTTTTAACGAGCGCATCATATCATGCGCTTGGCGTTAGACAGTAGATTTAGTTGCGCATCATATCATGCGCTTGGCGTTGAAAGGATTAATATTTATGCGCGCGTGTTTTATTGATTTATTTACAAATTTTGGGACTCTTCCGCCTGGTTTTGAGAGACGGTTTATCCGGAGACAGACAAAGTTGGGCTATAATGGATTGAGTCATAAAAAACGGACCTAGTCGCTTCAAAAAAAAAAAATACGCGCATTCGGGTTTGCCCTCGAAACGGCTGCTTTAGCGGTTTATTTCACAAAAATCCTCATTACTCATCTCATTAAAAAAAATTCAACAAAATCTCACGTAGAGAGCACGAGAATACGGGAAAACAGGAATCATTTTTTTTGTCCACGTTCAAACATCTACTTCGAAGTTTTAAGCATAATATTTTAAGAGCTTTTTATTTGGAATATTCTATCAAAAAGAAGCTGACCCAAGTTGTGACCAAAGATAGCAATTGAACCAGTGATCAAGACTGACAGGACAGATTTGACTCTAAGACAGGTTTGTCTTACGATGGGTGCATTGTAAGCATTGTATAATTTATTTTATTATGCAGTACTCTTGAGCATCTGGTTACAAAATAATACAAACGATTCACTTTAAATTGAAAAGTCCAAAGCAAATTATTGGATATCTGTATATAATGGAATATATTTTTTTATTCTATATAAAATGTCAACAAGGTATACTGAGATTTAATTTTCCTAAATCGTTTTCAGGAATGTTATTAGAAAATTATATTTTTAAGTTGTTGGTCGAGAATATACACAATCTTAACATTGTAAAATAATTAAAAGAATAAGCGATTGCGCTCCCAAGTATTGTTTGAAGTACTGCATGCCAAAACATGAGTATAGGACAACTCTCTAATAAG
The DNA here is from genome assembly GCF_051122295.1 of Plectrocnemia conspersa. Taxonomy (NCBI): domain Eukaryota; kingdom Metazoa; phylum Arthropoda; class Insecta; order Trichoptera; family Polycentropodidae; genus Plectrocnemia; species Plectrocnemia conspersa. The sequence continues at coordinate 5,638,738 of NW_028277172.1, forward strand.
TACAATTATCTGTTGGATAGTATTGATTTGTTTTCATCCAGATACTCACAGTTAATACTCGCATTATGGTCTATCCATTATCGTATATAATTTATTCTGATTTTTTTGTAAATATTTTTTTATGTTTTTTGTTATTATGTATTAAAAAAATTTCTGCAGTGTGCATTGCTGTAAAGCTATGATGCTCTCTCTGCACATGTTTTAATTAAATAAATAAATATAACTTAAGTTCCAAGAATTCCTTTGTATTTTTCTACGAGAGTAAATTCACACAACGAACTATTGTAGTTAAACTAGTCTACCCACTTCGTTAGCGAATCTAAAATTCATTTAACTACAACTGTGGCACAGCGTTGTGCAAAATTAACCTGAAGCATTAATGAGAATTTCAAAATTCCACAAAGTGGTATGATGCATTAAGAAGGCAACGTTCTAAATCCATTAGCTAGTTGAACTAGTCGCTTAATTTGTAAGGGAGCGACTGGGGTTAAAAAACTGCTCAGTAATCACTAACCGAACCAGGTGCGCCACCGTATTACAATATTAAAAGTTAATAACACGTTAACTATGCATTTAGTAATTATTGTGTAAATGTAATTTATGTAGTTGATGATGTACTCGATGAGGATGTCATAGTCTGACCGCCTGTAATGCGATAGTTTAGTTATACGATTATGGGTACACGTTAACCACGGTTAGTAAATTTTGCTTGTTTACACGACACGCAGACTAACTGGTTTACGTCGGTTATAAAAATAAACATGGTTCAAATTAATTTTGAATACATAGTATACTCATAGAAAAAATGCATACATAGTTATTAATGTTATGGTGTACATATTTTACTAATAAAATATCTAAAAACAGTAAGTTTTAAATACATGTAGCTCTATTTAAGTATATGACACTTATTGCTTATTTTGTTTTCTGTGCCCATTTTCTGCTCATCGTGTAAGCTTTTCCATTAATATTCAGTAACCGAGCTCCTCAGATTGCAGTACAAAGTCACGATCCGTTATGATAATGTTGTGTGGGTCAACATCATAAATAAGGTTGATGTGTACACGACCTCGGTTTAGCAAGAGAAAAAGTAAAAGGTTTTTTTGCTAGGTAACTATGTAATACAACACTAGTTGGAAATAAAAAACGACATAGTTTAGCCCTCGATTAACCCTTAGACTGAAAAGTCACTACGCCCACATAGTTTTCTTCATGCACACATAAATACGTATTAAATATGTAGGTTTTTATTTTGCCTCTTCTATTCTCTTTTATATTTTCCAATAACTCATTGTGGCCCAACGGGATTGTTGGAAAATTGGTCGTAACTCTTTTTCAAGGTTTATCCTATCCGTCAATGGCTCGGATTTCAGGCTATTCATAAACTCAGATCGGTACTATATATTCATATACAGGTTTTCTTATAAAAAAACTTGTTTTTAATCAGAATCAATATATATCGCAAGGCTTATATATTGCTTCTATCACTTATCTTTATAAAGAATTATATAGTTTTGATATTTTTATTGTTAAAAAAAATACGCATGATTTTTAAATATAAGATTTCGCTTTTAAAATTTTAAAAGCTATGAATCAGAAAATATAATAAATAAATTAAATTTTCGGCGAACCACACGTTGAAAATCACTTATTTATAGCTCAAATCGATGCATGCTAACAATATACGAACCGTATCAAAAAATTAAAGTAAAATTCGCGCAGATTTGTGATCAAGTGTCAGTATTAAGCGTAAGTCCGGTAGTAAAACTGCTGGTCAGTAAAGTGTTAAAAAATATTTTTTTTCAAATATTTTATACTATTTATCAAGTCAATTTTGATAGCACCAGAATTCAAGTCAAGAGTCTCGCATAAACGTTAATTAAGCAGTCGAAAAATAATAGTGCCGATCATGACCGCGCACATATTATCCAAAAACGTTTTTCTCGGACTCATTCTAGACAAAAATATTTTATCACTACATACTAAATTCTACGTAAATATTACAGCATGGCTGTTCCTGACATAATCGACAAAATTAAAAGCGTTTCTTATAACAAAAACGAGCATCTTTGTAGATTTTTCGCAAATTAATCATTTATTTTAATTGAGAGGTCATTTTAACGATCGTTTTTAACAAACAAAAAAGATATGAAAGGTATATAAAATCAAGCCACACACAGTATATAAACACAAAATTAGAAAAATGATTTTGTGACTAAACAATTTCGTTATGAAAAGCTAATCAGAAATATCGCTAAAAAACTACTTTTTGCTTGGGAAGGATGCGCGCTAGACAATACGTTTTACCCTGGCATATCACTATTGTTCTTCTACCTTTAGGCAAGCAATTGCCGGAGGGGTTATCTGGTCCGTTTCTATTTTAATTAATTTCATGTGAGTTTAAAAAACGATGCAATTGGTCCATAAACATCCTCAAATATGATTCGCCAGAGCTATATTGAACCAATATTGTAAAAGATGTGACACATGATCACAAAAAATAAAGGTGAGAAAATAACAGAGACACAACAGCAGAGACAAGCCAGGATACTAGACACATCGGCGTATCGTCCAGTACCATCGCTTTAGATTTGAGCCGACAATAATACACTCGACACGCCAGCGAAGATTTCAACTTTTATGACCTGCTATTTAAACTCCACAACCCAATAACGACATCCACATGTTTTTATGTATGCGATAATTCAAGTTTGTTTAAAAAAAAAAAACTTTTTATTTTGTCTTTAAACTTAATATTTCTTGAGCTAAATTTTTTTACCAAGATCATAGGAATAATAAATGTGATCAGAAAATGACTACCTGCCAATTTTCGTTACTAAGAAGCAGACTGATGATAAAATCTCCATAGAGAATCTAATTTACATAGAGTGACGTAAAAAACGAGTCTAGAAAAAAATATCTCCCGCAATTAACTGCCAGCAATTTATCGCTAGTAGTTTACCACCGCGTCAATTGATCGCATAAATAATTTATAGCCTATAATAATAGTTTAGAAATTATGTAAATAGTTTTATTTAAGTTTCTGCCATCAGCTATGATTAGCATATTTTATGAGGGACTAGTACGAAAATAACAAAAAAATATGTAATTTATTAGGCAGTACATTTTTCAGACCCTATAAAAACAAATGCAATTAGTAGCTAAATATAATACCCCAAAGATGCAACTAAACTGTAATGAAATAAATTATCTAAATTTTTTATTGACATGTTGCTATAAAATACTTTTTTTTATGAAAAATTGTTATTTATTTTTGCTGCTATTTTAATAATTTTTTTTTCAATCTAACACAAGGGTAAGAAGCAATAATTGTATATCATTAATAATGAAGTTTTTTGGTTAAAAAGATCAGTTCTTGATAGGGTATAATTCTTTTGGATTGCCGCATATATGGATTTTTAATTTAAAGGAAACACTTCAACGTCTTATACATATTTATAAAATAAGCAATTTTAAATGATATAACATCAAAGTTAAAAAAAATATATTTTAATAAACCTATGAAACTAAAAGCTGCTATTATCGATACTAAATTTTAAAGACAAGCTCGAATCAAATGCAGATTTTTTTATTTGAATAATTATGCATTATATCAAAGCAATTCAGAAACAGATTTAACGATTTAAATATTCTTCAATTTACATTTTATTATCTGCATAGTTAAATTTTAATCAGAATAAAATCGAAAGTCTGGCTTAAACTATCGCAAAGTTTTATCCAATCAAGGCAAGCAGTTTAAAACTATATATAATTTAATTACAGTTAAAAATTTAAATACATTAAAAGTTTAAAATTTAAAGAGTTAAACATATTTATATTATATATAAATGGTAAATCAGGTGTATTAATATATATTTGTCTAAGTCTTGTTTTTATTTAATATAAATATAGAATAAACCTAATAATCACATTGATGTTTGTTTTCGCTCAGCTGCAAATAATTAAATACCTTATTATTAAAATAGCTAATATTTCACAATAGAATCTCATTAAAATTTTAATAAGAAAGACTATAATATAATAATGGTATTTAATATATAAAATCCGTTATTAAATATATATAAATATTTTAATACCAAATTTTCATTAACGTATCAAGATCATTTAAAGGAGATAAAACAGTTATAAATATAGAATGCCTAACTGTAATCCTCAAAAGGTCTGATATACTTTTAATGATTGTCTTGCTGGAAAATCATATTTTGAGATTAGTACATCGCAATAAAAACTGCATATATGTTAAATACGAATTTATTTTTAGTTTATTTATATTTTTACTATTTATAAACAATATACTAAATATTAAAAAAAATGTAACACAGTGTTAGGTTTTAATTGATGTCAACTGGAATATATTATGACTGACTTTTAATATATATTTAAAGCAAAAAAATAGAATTTCCACAAACTAATGTCATGTAAAAGTTAATTTAAAAAAATATAACTAGGATAATTTACTTTGATTTTTAATTTTTATAAGGATATTGGAGAAGCGTATTGGTAATAATTTTATTTTATATATTTAAAAATATTTTATTTATTAATTTAATGTTTGAAACACTGAAAATATCGTAAGAACGATACTTAAATAATATAGACCATTATTATAGGTTTGGATGCAATTAATCTGTCAAGACAATCTAAAAAAAAGAAGATTTTAAAATCACCCAATTTATTTGTGATTAGTTAAGATCGTGATAAAAAGGACGGCTGTTATTAATATTTTATTTATTCAACTATATATGTATAAATTAAAGAAAATCAGTCTAGCCCTAAGCTTGCCACCAGTGAAGCTCATGCAAAATCGCCACAGATGTCACATTACAAAACTTAGCTATTGCGCTGACACCATAATAAATATATATAGTGATTTTTCACTTGATATATTGATTAAGATCTAATTTATATTATAATATGACATGTACACTCGGTTTACATCACAGGATGTAAAATAACAATATGTTTTCTATTAAAAGATTTTTGTAAAGGGCTTAATTTTAAACTATTAACTACACAAGCAGCAAGTTAATGAACTTTTAATAACAAATGTTCAGCATAGTGTGACCAAAAATGTATTTTTTATATAGAATAACAAGTTATATATTTTATTTGCTTACTTATGATTCACTCTAATATCTGTCTTTAAAAACGATGTATCAACATTATCCAGATCCATACGAATATTTCGTCAAGCCAAGCGTTCAAAAAGCATTACTCTCACAAATACTATTTTTTGTTCAATTTTTCTAAGCGCGTACAATGCGAATTCAATCTATCGAACACGATCCCATTGTAAAAACATTTCGCACACTCATCGCCGAGTACCTATAACATAATATGATGATATAAAGAAGCAAATCGAGCGTAGTGAAGAAATCCACATGGGAAGATCTCTCTTTCTCGAAATGGCCGCGATTTCTCACGTCCCTTTATGAAGATCTTTAAGCTCGCGGTTGTACCATAAAAACAAAGCAGTAGAACCGCGACTCGACTCAACTCCCACCCCCAGTACTACCCCTATCCTAAGGGGGTTGTTTCGAAAAGGAACAACTTTTGCAAAGTCTACACCGCTTTACGGCCCCAGTCATTAACAGCTGGACTTTTTTATACCTTCGCGATTGTGTAATATTTGTTACGAGAAATGTCTGGCTTGAAAAGCGCGTTGGGTCAACAATAAAACATTATTTTATTTGTTTTCAACAAAAATAAAATAACCTAATAAGTTTGTCCTATATACATAAATATATATACAAGTAGTATAGGAACTTTAAGATAAGTTAAAGAAGCACATAAGTGTGATTCTATAATAACTGCAAGCAAATTTTATATTACGTTCTCTATTTTATTATTTATTATTTAATTCGTTTCATTTTATTGAAACTTCAGTCGTAATATTTGTTTTGCCACAAAATGTTGTTGAAAACAATGTTTTTGACCCAGTTTACATTAATAGTATTCGATGAAAGTACATCGTTAGTTTTTAAACTTTTCATATAAAAAATCCGCCAAGAAAACGAATATTGTCGACGTTTTCGTTTTTCATAAGCAATCCTGCCAATAAAGAAACTTTTCGTCTATACTACGGATCGTATAGCTTTCTTTTGTGATCGTTTCACAGCATTTTTATAGACAAAACTTTAAATTTCGGAACGGCACTCCATTGTACCGACGATGAACGTGGAGACAAATGCGAAGCTTATTCAAATGGGTCAGCATTGCATCTTTTTAAACTACCCTTATCTCAGACTGAGGGGTGGCTTTTCCGTTTCCGAATGACCCTTTTAACGAAAACGTATGTAAATCGCTGGGTATTTAATGCGATATGCACAAAGTTACTCTTCCTTTATACAAGTAGTTTGTTTAATTAGATTGCACTGTAGGGAAATACGTATATAGAATAATATATTTATTTAGAAATAAAATGTGCGTATTGTTACTTATTCTAAAATCAATGTATAACTAAAACGTTTAAACCTTCATCAATCACTGCACGGTTTCGCACAAGAAGGTAATTAATCTTAAACTTTATATAATTCGACATTTATTGAATGGAGTTAAACCACAAAATGTATTATTGTATATACCTTTAAATATCAATTTTATATTGAATCGCCTCGAATCAAATCCTTTGGCTTATAACTTCTTTCATTTTTTCTTTGTTATTTATTGACACATTGACATGTGTGCTTTGAAAGTATATCTCAAACCTGTGATCTTTTTGTTAAATTTATTTCTTTGTCAATCTATTTTTTTTAAATAAATAACAGATAAAATAATACACCAAATATTTTGTAAATTAAAAAGCAGTGTTTGAAAAAAAATCTGATGCCACATTTGTGATTTTCAATGTTTTATTTGAAATAAATAGACAGTTTTAGATAAATATTTGTGAATTTTGTAGTGTATTTTTTTTATATGAGGCTATTTTTAAAATAAAATAAATCCCTTTGTTTTTAAATAAAATTATAGTATCACTAAATAACAATAAAATATTAGAATAAAAATATCCTAAGAATTGTAGCTGTGTTGATAAATACATCGCGATTTTTTTTAACCAATAACAATTATTAGAAGCGTAAGTTAATAAATTTATTGCTATATATTTTTCGTCAGTTAAATTTGTATTTATATATACAATGAATCGCAGCTTTGGCTTGTATTTAAAAAAAAAATCCTAAATTTTTATTTGTACAGTTATTAATTTAAAAAAAAAAAAAAATTAAATTAACAACACGTTTTATGTAAGTAAATAAGCAATTTTTATAAAAATAAAAACGCTGGATTTCTACATAAATTATGGTATTATATGTAAAAAATCTAAATTTTGTATATATATATAAGTATAATTTTTTTGCTGCTTTGCTAAAGAAACGCAAAGATAATATAAAATAAAATTGATTAAATGTTCTTGAAAAAATATTAATGTATAGTATAAATTAAATATACAGTTTGGGTTTGAGAAAGTAAATTTATCGTTGCCCAATAAATTACACTAAATGCTAATAAATAAATTGCGATGTTTTCTTTAAGTGTAATACAAATTAGTGAAAAAGAAGTTTGAAAAACTTATTCAAGCTTAATTAACAATAGGTATTTTTTAAATTAAATAAAAGGTTTTCAAAGAAAAAATTACGCTGCGTTTCAAAGTAAATCTAATTTTTTTTCAAATGAAATATATGGTTTTAGAAAAATAATAAATATTATTCGTACCATTTTAAATTAAAATTTTCCTTAAAATCTGAAACAATATTCACAAAAAAAATACCATGATAATTAAATTATTGAAAATGGGAGATTAGAAAAATATTGAGTTTGTAAGTGACTAACCACGAATATACTTTTTTTACAATAAAACATTCATTGCTATATAAAAAAAATAATAAAAAAATATTTATATAATTTGCTATAAAAAACGCGGTTGTATCCTTAAATAAAAAAATATATATGTACTATTACATAAATCGTGATGTTTTTGGAAAAAATATATAACTTATTTTCACTGTTTAGTTAAATTAAAAAAACTTTTTTTTAATGTTAAGAAGTAATTTTTTTAAACTTAGAATATATTTTTTTATTTAATATGTTAATAAAAATTAGTTCAACTGCATTTTTATATACATAAATTACTAAGAAATAAATTTTTATTTAATAAAATAAACAGTTACTTTAACGTCAAGTAAATTTTTATTGTTGTATATAACTTCTTTGATAAGCTTTATTATGAAAAATGCACTGTACCTTTTGATAAAACCGTAATTTGTACCAATAAATAATGCACCAAATAAAATTTAAATAAATAAATAAAACATTTACTTAAATTTTGCTGCATAGTCAAATTACCATAACGATTTTTAAAAAGTAAAAAAATATTTCGAAACTTAACCTGGGTTATTATTCAAAATCTTCACATAAAGCAATTTGTTTTTAATTTTTTTTATATAAAAATTTTGATGTTATTTATTTTACATAATAACATTTTTATAGTTACAATTTTGAATAGCATATTTTAATTATATTTTTATGATATTTATTGTAATTCCCATATTTTCTGTTATTTATAGATTTTTTTTGGTATGAAAATATTTGTAATTTAATTTTTTTATTAAAAAACACTATATTGTCAAATATATATGTGATATACATATATACATCAAATTTTTTTTACTGTGCTTCAAAATATTATTTAAATATATTTGCCTAATGAATAAACAGCGTAATCTATTTTTGTAGACAGAGCATAAAGGTAGTTTTTGTTAACCCTAACTAAAAATAAACTAATAGCGTTTTCTGATATTTTCTATTTATAATGTGAATCAAGCATAAAATATTTATTAATAAATTAAAAATCCGATCACTAAATCAGATTGATCCTTTTAAGTAACATATATTTATATGTTATATAAAAACATATGACTTATATAATATTATCACTAAAGTCTGTAATCTGTATATTTAAATAGAAAAATACATAATATAATCGCCTTTTTTAACTATTATATATTCTATGTGGTATTTTTTTAATTCGTTAATATTTTTTTATTTCAATGTAAATATTATATTCTGAAAACACGTTTTAACAACGCAGGTAGTAATTTTTTTCCATAATGGATTAGTACATATATATGCTATTTTTAACATTAAGAAATAATATTTCGACCTTTAAGATAATTATGTAAGCATTGCAAAGCTAACATTTGGCAAATTAGCAGTTGCATACAAACTAATAAAAATAATAGTTTTATTTTTAAATCAATACCTATAACATTTTTAAGCATACCAAGTTATAGTTACTCTAACCCATTTCTGACATAAAAGCTCATACTAAAAATTTTACAGAAAAAATTAAAATTAAAATTTATATTCTATAATTTTAAATATTAAAATGAAAAGTATAAGATTCTTAAATGATTCACAAATATATTTCAATATATAATCCTTCACTATTTAACATAAAAATATTTATAATTTATAGTCATTACTAATACATTATTTTACAAATATAAGCACAGCAAAAAGTGTTTATTTTTTTCATAAAAAATATCTGGCTTTGAGCAGATACTTTATTTATATATTATTTATAATATATTCTTTCATTTAATAATATTGTAAATTTATCTTTCTTGACCTTGACTTCTACTCTAAATTTATTCATTGTGACCACGGTCGTTTGGGAATCCTCATTAAAACTTTTTGCATACGTGAAAACTTTGTACGATCGCGAAGCCATCAATTATCCACCACTGGCATGAATTCAGTACAAAGTGTGTTAGAGAAAGATGTAAACAGGGATAGAAGGAGAAAGAACACTTTCATTATGTGTAATTTAAACACGGTCCTGGCAAAGTTTACTAGTTTTTAATAAGGGAAGAAGCGAGTTTATAACCGCAGGGGAAATCTAACAGTCGGTTGCAATGGAAATTCTGAAGAATGGCTTTAACGCATTCTATGACTATTTTTTTTATTCTATTGCTTAAATCTAGAATCACTAAACTTTTAAGGACTTTTGTTAACTTAGTTTTGCAAGAGTTATTTATTTGTAAATATACTTCATAACTACGTTTTATTGTATACATGTTTTAAAAAGAAAAAAGTAAAATTAAAGGATTTGAAAAAGGAGATTTATATGGGTATTTTGGTTTTGATATGATTATGTATTTAGATTAATACATACCATTGACCAGCAAATGCTTTCTTGATATCAAAGGCGGATGTGTGCTGACTTGACATTCGTAAACCCCAGAATCTGCCGGCTTAGCGGATTGCAGGACCAACCTCCAGTTGTCAGGCTGTCGAAAATCAACCGTGAATCTGGAACGGGAATTAGCATATTGTGTTTCAAATTAATCTGGTAGACAAACACCGCTTATGCATTACAACAGGAACAAACTTTACCTAGAGTCTGCAGTATAAGTTTGTTGACCTATTGTTAAAAGTTCTAGGTTGTCGTCTTCTGGTCTTCTGCGCATCCAGGACACCTGAGTAGTTAAAAATAAATAGTTTTGATTTTTTTATAATTTTAATTTAATTTTATAAAAGCTGTATTAGCATATTGATTCTTTTTAATTAATATAAAATTATATCAGTATAAAATATATAATAGAATTAATAGTATAAAATAGACGTACGCGTACATTAGGCGCCGATTGTCTCCGATTTTAATAACTCCGTAAATTTTAACACAATAGTAACTGATTAAACGGGGTCTCGGAATTTCGACAATATGAATAATTCAAAGGTTCAATTCATAATTTAAATTGAACCTCAAAATTATTCATCCAATTTGCGTTATGATACCTAGTACGGAACCAAAGACGAAGTAATAATAATTTGTTTGGTAATATAAAATCGTTACTTTGCGGCAACAATAACATTCTTGGTTCTATTGGATTCATAAATCTAACTTTTAGATAATAGGTTATATTTAGATGTAATCGTACCAGTTTGTCTTGAAGAGATGTCACTCTGCAGTCTAAAGTTGCTTCAGCGTCGGTGTCGACAGATAAAGACTCCCCTGTAGATTCAATTTTTGGACCTCCGAACCTTTGAATAAAAAATAATAATTAATATTATACATATAAACCCTACTCATATTAAATTTTAATTAATATATAAAAAACGTCTTGATCTATAATTTTATACAGTATCGAAAAAAATCAAATCTTGTATATAATAAATCTTTTTAAAAAACACATGCTTGTACTATTTAATGATTATAAAATTATTAAATTTAATATATTAATATAATAATTAATTTAATCAATTCTTTATTTAAATACAAATTATTTAATTTTATTAATTTGTTTAAAATTGTATTCATTATCTTACAAAAATCTTTGACGCAAGATTATCTTTTGCGTAATTCTCCCTTTGAAAAACCGCAAAAATCCTTCCAATTAAGAAACCTGATATAAACGGTTTTCTTATCAAGATATTACGATCGCAAGGGACTTCAATTATCAACGATAAGTTTGGCTTTCCTAAGAACCACTCGATGATATATATATAAATAATAGTTTTAAAAAAAAGTATATATAAGCTGATTTATAAAATAACAGATCTCTTATAAATTTGTTGAAATCGTTTATTTTTATGGTATGTACCAAATTTAAAGCACAATTTAGTAATAATCGTTTTTTTTATATTCACAATGGTAAAATTAGTAAGCGTCAACTGTAAATCGCATATAAATAAAATTAAAAATAAATTTATATTTAAAATCAGCAAATATACATATTTTAAAAATAAAAGCAATACAGATTGAGATAAAATATTCTTAAAATATTTTTACATATTTTAAAAACAACAAATATCAAATTTTGTGACCTTTACAATAATTTCTTTATTTTTAACACTTGACGGTCGATTCACGCGGCGATATTCGCACGTTCGTTCAACATTGATATTGTTGACAGCGAAAAAATGTCGATACGTCGTTTAGGTTTTGATTCTAGTTCCTCATGCGGCATATAAATAACAATCACATATTTTAGTGACTTCCAACCGGAGGTATACGTAGGTTCAGAAAAATGCATGTCAATTAATTAAATACTATAAATCTTAATGAAATAGAAATATTAAAAAAACTGAAATGACGTCCCCGATTTAAAATGAGAAATTTTTGGGTTATCCTTCCAAGAAAATTATAAAAATCTCGAATCTATTTCGAAACTATTTTTAAAATATAATATTTTAGTGAAATTACATCGAAATATATTTTCACAAGTAGATATATATTTTTACCAGTGAAAATATAATTTATTTAGCAGATGCTAGTTGAATTATATGTATTTAACTTGTTGAATTTTGATCAATAGGAGGACGAAAAAACAATAATCATTTCTCAGAAATCAAAAATCCACGTCAAAAGCAATAAAATTGTGTTAGAGCGTTCCCACCGCGAGAAATAAAAAATATTGATATTATAATATTCAAACATTTTTTGCATTACGAAATAATTTTATAGCCATTTATTGGGTGTATTTCAATTTTGTATTAAGAATATCTGTGATTTGGTAAATGCCTTATTTATTTACAGTGTAATTAAATGTTAAGATAAGCTAGTGCTTCTTCTCGAAAATATTTTTTGGAGAAAAATGTCAAATCAAGAATTTTCAAGAAATTTTAAAAAGCAGTTTTTAATTATATAAAATTAAATTTGTACTAATGTTTTTAAAATAACTACAAGCACTGCCTTTTTTATAACGCTGTATAACTAAAAGCGGGTTTATGTTTAATATGCATACATCTTAAAAAGTTTTAATATGGGTCTAGAAATAAAAAAAAAATTGTTTATGAATTTTTAACACTCGAATTCATTTGAAAATATAAATACTCTTACAGAAGATCTAAAATATTTAAATAATCACTAATTTTTTTGCGATTTTCTATTACTCTAACCGGCCGGCGGATTTATCTTTGCTTTGGTGCTCTTAGAATCCGCTTTAAACAATTGAAAAATATCAATTCTGAGCTAAGCTCGAAATATCTACAGACAAATCTGAAGAAACCATACGTTGATGTCATCAATTAAATATGTGCAAAATTCAAAATATTTCACCTGTCAAAAAAATAATATTTTTTCTAGCTATTCTTCAAAAGCAAAAGTATGTTAAATGACAAAAAAAAATATTTGCAGATTTTTAAATGACGAATTTTAAGGACCCTCGCAACTTCATTAAATCATTAGAATCCATCGAAGAAATTTAAAATTAATTATTTATGCAACACTCTACTCTCAGCCTTGCAGAGAGTAGGGTAAGAAAAGCAGCATCTTACGATTTAAATACGTAAGAATTCAAAATATTTTAATCGATGAGCAAGAGAACAAATAATTTACGGTACTCATTTAAAGCCTCGTTGTTGATTAAGCCATCATCAACATAAAACGAGAAGAATTTTCAACGTCCAAAATTTTTTTAACAAAAAATAGAACGTGGATGTTTGATTCGACTTTAAATGGCATGTGTTTTTTAAAGGGTTATTTTAAGAATAATATGTAATAATGTATCTGCAATACATATATTTCTCGAGAAATGAAAATTAGGCAGATACATAGAGTCATCTGCAGATAACTTTATGTATAAGGCTGACTCTCTTTTGGAATGTGCGAAGGGTTATTTAAAAATGCCCCCCGTGAGAGTAACATCGACACAAATGTTGTTGTTACATTAAACAAACAAATATTAATTAAACCCTGTTAATAATAGTGATAGTTAAACTTCGAATTACACACACAAGGCGGAAAAGCATTATATTTTACACCCCGCGCCTATTGCTGAAGTTTCTAAGTAGCGTGTCATGTCGGCCACGGCGGACGGTTAATTTTAACTACAATTGCCAAACGCCGTGTCATAATTGTGTGCAGCATCCAAACGAAAATTTTGGCGTCGGATGTGACTAATCCGACACTTGGCAACCGGATGAGACTCTCCCTCGTGCAAAAGTAAAACCATAATCACCGGTGCTAGTATGGCATGAATATGAAATGAGTCTTTGATTATGCTGCTAACTTAAAAGGGTAGTTGTGTTACTGGGCTGTAAAAAGACGAGCAACGCATTCCGTATTCCGATTGGGTAACGGATACGGATGTGCTGATGGCGTGTGTAAGCGGCAGCGAAGGGGTTAAGACACCATACGAGAGAGTGAGTTTCTCATGTAGTAATAAGCTCGTTGGAAGCACGTGTTGTGCTTAATTATGGGGCGAGCCGATATTTCTCAACCTTGGCAGCGAGAAACGGGCGCTGTAATTAGTTTTGGATGGCAATTCGCAAGTTCGAACTTTGATCTCTGAGTGATGTGTTGGATGTGGTGTTCTGTTATTCCAAGCTTCTATTTATTTACGAGCGTTACGGTTTTTCTTCGCAGTAAATTTAAGGCGTTGCATAAAAAAATTTTTTAGTTGAATACAGTAGAAACGTGCTCGTATTTCAAAACACTCGTAAATCAAAACAAATTTACATATAATAAATAATGAAACTTAAATTAATTTGTTCCAAAACCTAAAAATGTTTATATTAAAATAAAAAGTACAAAATATTTTTTTTTTATTACAATTAAATTAAAAATAAATTTATTGGTGATTCGTATCAAATAAAATGGTACAGATTTGTATCAATATACCATTAGAAAATGTAAGTTAAGGCGCTAGTAGTATTGAAACAAATTTGTTTCTGAAAAGAAGAATCTCTCAATGACATCCTTTTATTTTTACAATCCATTAAATTAAACAATCTTTGGTATTTCCGAAAAATGTATAGTGATGAAAAAAAAAAAATTAAAAAAAAAACACTAACAAAAATTGAAGCGGAATTATATGAAGCTTATGGCACATCTAAATCAGTATTCAAACCATTTACAGATGGGTAAATAAGTTTGAAAATCGTCGTACGTCCACAAGTGATGAACATCATTCAGGACGTCTACTTGAGGTGACTATGCCGAAAATGATCGACGAAATCCACGATATGATCTTAGTGATAGGCGAGCCAAAATGTGCGAACTTGTTAAGGCTATAAGCAAATCACACGGTTCAGAAATTTCAATTTTGCATGAAAAATTAGGTATGAAAAAGATATCGGAAAAATGATTGGTCGATTAAATGGCTGATTTGGCACTTTTTCATCAGAATCTTGATATGTTTTTGCGTTATAACATAACCGTTGATGAATCATAAATCTACCACTATACTCCAAAGACAAAGGAACAGTTAAAACAGTGAGTTTATAAAAACGGTTCGACTAAAAGAAGACAAAGACAATGAAATCATCCACATTGACTACATGGAAAAAGAACAAACGGTATTATGCGTTTTTATTGGACCGGTTAAAAAAATAATATGTTTAAATTTTCCTAAAACAATACTTTTGAATTACGCAAAACAATAAATTACGCTTTAAATTATTGCCGTATTCTAACGACTTTTCCTGTTTCTAAAAATAAAAAAGTGGCTCACCAGAAAAAGATTCAATTCGCACAAGGAGGTCATCGCCAAAACAGAAGCAGGAGCTTCCAGAATCGTATTTTTTATATGGCTTGAAAAAGTTTTAAAAACGCTGGCCGAAATGTATCGAGCTAAAAGGAGACTATGTTGAAAAATAAAATGAATCAATTAAAAATAATGAATTTTTCTAAGGACTTATTGATCTACCCTCAACGTGAAATCATAAATCAAAAATCAATAACTAAAAGTGCGGTGTTTCTAAAATATATTGGAAAAACAGAGGTAGACTGGAAAAATATAAAATTTGTTCGGTGTGATCTCTAATATATGCCTTTATGAATCTGAAACATAAATTATGAAGACAACAGATTAGATAAAGGCGTACGGTGAAAATACTCTGAACGGCACGACGCAAGGATATTTTTTTATGAACTTTATATTTCTCCACTTAATTGTTCTTAAGGTCTAGAGAAAAAGCAAGAGTGTTATATATTACCAATAAGATTTGAAGTAGTAAATGTTTTTTCTGCAAAAATAATCATAGGCTCAGTTGGAGAGAAAGTGATGCAGTATATACTGCTCGTACTGCAAGACATCGCTCGTTTATCAAGTCAAAATTAATTTTAAAATGCACGTATTGCGAAACACTTGCAATAATAAGATCCACTGTACTAATGCAGGTTCTTACGAACATATTATTATAATATTTTTATAAACATCACTCTATTTAACCTATTTTCTATACTATGTAAAAAAATACGCTGATTCAATTAGCTATAAAAAATAGTCTTTGTGTTTCCCAAAATTGATACACATAACAATTCTTTTTATTTTAATCTCACAGACAAACACAACCAAAAAGTATATGTATTAAAATTATTAAAATAAATTATATAGTATAATCTTGTTTGCACACTAAATATTTTTTTATGTTTATCCATATAATGGCTCTTATAATGTAATATTATAATTTCATAAAATTATTCCGGTTTTAACTGAAGTATTTTATGATCCATTAGCAACAATAAAATTTGCATTACAATTTAAATATCAATTTGCAAATGACAAAAAAAATCATAACTTAAAACGACCTATAAAAAACGTTTTATATGAAAATAAAATCTATCCTTAATAGAAAATTTTATATATGCACTACTATAGATAATAAAATTATTACAACCCTATTTTTATTATATTAATATATGTATTTTATCATATGTATTTACAAACCTATTATTTATTAGTTTTTTATGTACCAAATACGTTGCCATATTTTTACAATGTAAAAATATTATATTTACTTTAGATTTATTTGTATTCAATGCTCTTAAGTTTAATGAAAGATTTTACTTTAACTTTGTCAAATTTCACGTCTTTTGTGTTTATATTTTGTTTTACACTGAAATGAAAACTTTTAAATAAGAAACTTTTTGGATTGAATTCAACTGAAAACAATACTTAGATGTCATAATTGAAGTCAGTCATTTTTTAGCTATTCTTACTATTTTTTTAAGGATATACAAAAATGTAATTTTTAAAATATGTAATATAAGCAATTTTTGTTACTACTTATTAAACATATTTTTAACACGATTGTAGTGTTAGACAAATAGATAAGTTACACTGTATTTTTTTTAAATCTAGTGATAAAATTACACCCAGACGTTATTCATGAAGTGGAAAACAAAAAAGATAACTTAAATCGGTGGACTATTATCACGGTTGTTTTTTGTTATTGTGTTTTTATTGACTATCTATTGTAATAATACCACAAAAAAAAACTTGAATCACCTGCGTATATTATAAGTACAGGTGTATAAAAATATTATATTACAATTAACTCTTTGAGTAGTGAGTAAATTTATATTTGTGAAATAATTTTATGTATTTGAGAATAGCTTCATTTTTTCATAATTTTACAAAGTAAATTATGATTCACTATATCAAACGCCTTCTCAAAAACTATATTTATAAATTCCAGTTGAATGATAAAGTAGGCCTTATGGAATGTTTCAGTATAACGATAATATCAACTTTGTCTTATATGCATTACTGTATGACTAATTATTGAAGAAAATTGCAATTATTTTCTCGAACTTATAAAAGCTTCTTTGTTTGTCAATATCCACTTAGTATTATAAGACTGTTTATTAAATTTTAGTCACTGTCTGTGAATATAACATTTTTTATACAGTATTTATTTACTATATTTTTTTTAATGTTCAGTGTTATAATATAATATATTAATTAAATTTTATTTTCATTATATATTTTTCTATTATCTTTTTTGCCAATTTAATTTTGAGAAAATTCTCGTTGTAGTCATTTATTATCCCGATCCTCATGATCCAAACTTAAAAGCTTCCCAGTATTCTTCTTGCCGGCGTTCCACAGATTCCCGTGCTCCATCCGGATGTGACCTTAAATGTCACTTCAGCTTCCTTTTACTCTCAATCTCCGTTCGCGTATCTTCACTGTCTTTACGCTATATCTGATCCAAGTCCTCACACGTGCATAATATTGTTGTAAAAAAGTATCATTTATTGAGCCACTCCATTTAATAAACAATAATAAAAATAATCAGCTATAATAAAATTAAAAACAAATCCGCAAATTCAGGTTGATTCGCACAATCGAAGTTTGCAGACGTTTAATTTGAAAAAAGTTGGGATTTTTGTATCTGTTTCTCGCAGATTTGTGCTGAATTTTAATGCGTGCGTAAATGGCGAGTCGCCTCGTTGTAATTGCGAAAGTTAATTCAACTTTTCCTTTTAAAACACATCGCGTCTTATTGTATTAGCGCGGAGACGCAGAAAAAGTAGTCCGTCTCTCGGCTAAAAGGTATGTTGTTAATTTTAACCGAGTTTCGTTGCGTAAGGGAAACTGAAGAAGTCTTGTTTATACTCGAGATCTCCCTGGGTATATATCTCTCGTCGAAGTAAAGTTAAATAAGTTTCCGAAGAGTTGTCCCGACCAGCAAACGGAATGTGAAATGCCGAGCCGCCCCAACGGGCATCATTCAATTTGTATTTACCCGATTGCCCTAGGATATCTGTCTTGGTGCTTAATTATTTTTGTAAACCTTTTTGACCTACATACATACATATACACCTTCGAGAGTAACTGTTATATATGTACATATGAGTTAGGAACGTTTACTTTAATAATTAAATAGCATATATACCGTTGAATAAGCAACAAAGTTATTTGTGATTGAAACAAATCGGTTTCCGAAAAATTCATCGACTGGTAGATTTTTCGAATGGAAAATTCACTGACCCAATTAAAACGAGATAAGAGATAAGAGAGCAAATAAAAACTAAAACGAGAATTATAGATTAAAAAACAATAATAAAAGGACAGTACAATATGACATTCGAAATACTGTAAAAGGCTAACTCTTGGATATCATTTTTTATATATTTCAAACATTTTTAGATAGTAAAATATTACGACACAAAATATTAAAATCTATTTTGTCAAATGGCTTATGACTGAAAATCTTACTTTAACAGTTTCAGTAATGTTTATCTAAAAAAATGCTTATATTGTCGACAAATTAGCTAATAGTATAATAAACTTAAAATTAATTATAAAGCATTAAGAGACTAAGATAGTAATAAGTTCAACAGAAAATGTCAATAAATGAAGTTACTGGTCAACAAACGCATGGTCGGAATCGGCATAATATTTTTCCGACCGCCAAAGTTTTGGTTTAATGCAAAATTTTTGTTTTATTTTCTGTACTAATAAATAACATTTAATTTTGAACTATTCTATTGTAATACGATAATGACGTTTGCACAATTTTATGGAATAATAATAATAATTATATATAGGTTGTATTATATAATAATAATGTAAAATCAGTACCTGTCGTTTCTGTGGTGGTGTTTATTGAGCGTCGAGTAAGTATCGAAAATGTAGTTCAACATCGGCGCATCAGTCCTCCCCAACCTTTGAACACTCGAAGATCTATTTCTAGCCGAAACCATATTTGGAAACAGCAGCGATATGTTAAACCGCTGCTCTAAGTTCTTTGGATCTCCCATTCCTTTCATACTAGGCACCATTACATCAACAGACCCCAAAGAAGAAATCTGCGTGTCGTTCCTAGAAGCGACCAAATTGTCCACCTCCAGCGGAGAGTTTGTGGCATTATTGACACTTTCGAGCACTTGAGACATCGGTTTTAAGTTTCTATGATCTGGGCCGCTTCTAGTTTGCCTGTTTAACTCACTACTTTTATGCATAACGTTACACTTTGTACAATTTAACACTGAACTGTCCTTCTGATATGTCGCTTCTTGAGTCATTGTCTGTCCAGTATCGAACTCAGTAGGCTCGGGCGGATAGAAAGATAATTCTGGCAGCACCGAGTTTTCAGTGCTGTTCTCCAGTGCCACTTTCCACTGAAATTGCTGCTGTGTTGATAAACCTTCGTTGTGGTATGTCGGACGCAAAGGCGATAATGTGCTAACGTCCTCTCCCTCCGCTTTTCCCGACGAAGATGTAGACTCTGAAATAAAATACCGACACGTTTTAGCTGTGCACGTGGACTTACGACACTTGAGAAATTACGACATCGTTGTAAATGGAATTTCCCGAAGGTCTTACAGCACTAGATTTTTAAAATAAAGTATCAGATAAAAATGTATATATTAATTATGCTTTAAATATTGTTACATACACGCTGCTAACGCATGTTATGTAAAGCGGTGGATTTACATCAATAAACAATAATAATAACTCTATTTCATAGCTGGCTGTTACAACGTTTCGCTTTCAATGCACACATGAACTACATTACTTTTGATTGCTGTAGTTCCGGTTGACTAACAATTTCACGCTTGCGTGCGCGGATTAATCTACTCATTGGTAAAATCAGTCAAACTAAGCTATATCCGTATTAATATTTGATTAGTCACGGACGACAAACAATCAGTGCTGCTTAAATACACTGAAATCGCAACATTACAAGTTACACATATTAGACTTGTGACTTGTAAAATAAAAAATGGGTTTGAATTTACAAACTGAATTAAGACAAATCATTGCGTTGTGAATAAGTTATAAATAGCTTATACATATTAATAAAAAATATGCTTATAAGACCAGCTCCTTGTAAGCTGACATTAAATAGTTTTTTTTTATATATTTACGTAGTTCCGCATGAGTGAGAAATAAATCATTCTGCGGTTACAATTTGATACAAAAAAAATATATGATAAAATAAAATGTATTATTTATTAATTAAAGTTGCTTGAATTCAATGGAACAATATTTCTTAATTTATTTGCAAATATTCCTCGCTTATTTTGGTAAATCATTGAAGGTTTAAATGCAATATATTTTTTAAAAATTTGTGCTAAACTTTACAAAAAAATCGTGAGGAATATGTAAATCATCGGCAGATCTAATTTTATATTAATGTAGATGTTTTCTAAATTTAAATTTAGTATTCATAATCAATGTTTTAGTATTTTATTGGTTAGAAAAATTTCAGTTTTCATATACATTTATATGTCTTTCGTGTTAGCATCAAAAGGCAAATTTAACATTTTTTTTTATTAAAACGAACATTTAAAATATTATTAAAAAAACTTAATGCCAAATAATTGCGTATTATTAGTAAGATTTTGCGGACCATTCGTGCTGGCGTATCCGTCCTCTGAACCACTTGTAAGCACTGGGAAAACTACTCTTTTGTACGTAAATAATGCGCGATAAACATGCATCTAACCCACGTAAAAACCGTTATTGTCATCTACCCCTTCTTTAAACATTTTTATTTTGCAGTTTTAATTTAGGGCTTTAACAAATTTCGTTTGTTTGAATCATTAAGGTATGTAATGGGCTCAGCAAAATCCTCATCTGTGACTCCCCAGAGACGTCGCGAACAATGAACATAAATGATGCGATACTTTTTCACATCGAAAAATAATCAAATGATTCGAGACTAGTTCAGACAGACAGATAGTATTTTTATCAGCTTATGGCGTCCAAGAGACAGTCGAGAGAGACCCGCATTGACATGAGAAACATCAGAGGATCGTTTATGAGGACTATCTGAGATTTTTTACTAGCACTCAGACTACGAATTACAACTCAACAGTGTTTTTCTAATATGCTAAATTGTACATAATAAAAAATATCAGCTTTACGGCGTTTATTTTGGTTGCAAAGTCGAACCATTTAGATCTCAAAATCTGAAACTATCGTGTATAAAAAAGCAAAATTATTAATTTTAACTTACAGTTTTCAAGCTTAGCAGTGAAATGCTTCTGTAATACATGGCAATAAAACTATTGAAGAAACTGAACAACGACATACTGTCGACCAAATACATGCTACTACAAGATGTGTATACAAGATACAGTCAAGTATTTTAATAAATTTAAAATTAAGGGTAAATTGATATTATTTTTTTAAATAAACAAGAGTTTAAATCCTGTATATAATAAAATACTTAATATTAACCTTGAGGTGCGATACAACAATAACTACATTTTTGATTTTAACGCTGATTTATTTATTTGATGTGAATTTGAATTATTTGCTATTAAGACGCATATTTTGTTTTAATAGCAAAATAATAACGACGCATTTTGGCGATTTATTTATTTGAAAAATGACGGAACAATAATTTTGTAATAGATTTTGTGTTAAAAATAATAAAATAATGCAGTGAAATGTTGCATAAAATAAAGGCTTTTTAACTGAAACAATATCTGAACATAGACTTCAGAAATAATAGTATTATTTATAAGAGTTCAGTGAAAACGTAAAATATGACAAGATAATTATGTGCCATAGGACAACAACCATTGATATAAATATAAAAATCAAAGGATGTGCTTAAAAAATATAATATAGAAGTCGGTATTTTTAATAAAATTTTAAGCAGAAATGAACAGAAAAAATAGCTTAAAAACTATTTCTATGCGTCATTACAGGTGATGTTAAAAGTTATAAATATTAACAAAAATGCAATTAAAAAGCACGTCAAGTTAGATCAAGCGTCAATGTTTTGAATATTGATTTCTATGGTTATCTCAGTGTACTATATTCTCAGCAAAGAGTTTTACATTGCATCTATTTTTGTGAGGCAATATGAAGAAAACGAGCATAAATGTATGCATTAAATTTTAAATTTTGCACCCAGATAACACACTAGCTTACAAGTGCATTTTTGGTCCCAAACGACAGCGTCGTAATGCCGTAGATACTGTTATACCAAACATGATCCTCTATGATATTTTATTGTTCCCGCAGATAAAAAGAAACTTTAAATGCACAACATTTTGCGATATAAATAAGATAAAGGCAAAAATTTTCAGTGAGCTAAAGACTATCACAAATACCTGAAACTATTGTGTGAGCAACTATAAAAGGCACAATATCAATATAAGAGAATATATATATAAAAACTCTCGTTATTTTTATATGTATATATGCACCTATCCTAACATTATTAAATTTGGCACACACCATGTTGACCTTGCCCTTTTTATTTTGACGTATATAAACAAAACACTAGGCATAATTTGGTTTCAAGCTTCGTCGAAATCTTGAAATTGTATAACCTTTTGCTTTTGATACGGTGCGTGGTAGGCTTTTTGAATGTATTGTAGTAGGTAGTTTTGGATCTTATTGTAGATTTTATTTTTTGTAAAGCCGACGCCTTTTGAGCGGTGTCTGGCGGGTCTGTATCCTTACCAGGGTTGGCCGGGGTCGTGTTGAGTATCAGCAAAAGTGGCAACAGGGGGCCCAAAGGGGGCCCTCTCATCGTGGGGCCTCCCCGTCTACGCCCCCAACAGCAGCCTTCGACGCGGGGGTGTGTCGGATCATGCCCGCCCACCCTTCCTCACCGAATCTGGCACATCTGCGAAATAAACGAAACGGTATCAGTTAATATTTCAAGAGTAAGGTAATAATGTTACTAAATGTCTTAATATCTAGTAATGTTTATTTAACTTATAATAATATATAAGTTGATCTTATACTACATTGTTAGCTGTAAAACTCAAGGAGGTTTAGATATGAATAATTTTAGATATAGCTACGAGGTTATTGTAAGTTTCGGCTTTTTTGAAATGCTGGGAATTCTCATAAATCAAAAATTTCGTTTGCTTATGGATAATATCAGAGCGAAAAAATATTTTAAATAAATATTTATAAGTGCGTATAAAAGTATATATATATGTGTTATTTTAAATTATTTCATAATAATTAAAATAACAACTACAAAAAAACGTAATTTAACTTAAATATATATATACAAAACAGCAAATATAAAAGTATGTTCATATTTTATTTTTGCTGGTCAAATTATTTTTTTAAAACGCTTTTTATTCACATATATAAATAGTGCTTTTAATCAATTATACTTTGATTTAATTTAATTTTTATTTATTTTAATATATTTTTGCAAGTGATTATTCTTCACGATATCTTTAAGCGTTTGCTTGGTTGTTTATTTATTAATAAATTTTGGAAAATTAATTATTTAATTACATATAGATGAAAATAAATAATTTTCACTCCTAATTTTTAATCAATTGAATTAATTGTAATATGTTATATTGCAAAATAATGCAATATATTTCATTAATATATAAAAAATATTTTTTTAGCTTTATTCTAAGGTTCATAGAGCTGACAATGCATAGAATATGTATTAATATTTTTATTTTAAAGAATTCAACAGTTAAAAAAATCAATCGAATTATGCATACTTATACATCTTTTGGG
The DNA here is from genome assembly GCF_051122295.1 of Plectrocnemia conspersa. Classification (NCBI taxonomy): domain Eukaryota; kingdom Metazoa; phylum Arthropoda; class Insecta; order Trichoptera; family Polycentropodidae; genus Plectrocnemia; species Plectrocnemia conspersa. Next base: position 5,662,953 of record NW_028277172.1, read on the forward strand.
CAAATTCTGTTTATCAAATTGATAAAGCCTATACATTAAAAATCTCTCATGACAATATAATAAGGATTATAATATTAAAATTAAAACTTGTATTTATAAATAGTAAAATTTAATCTTGAATGTACATTCAAGTATAAAGTAAGTAAAGTAAGACAATATATTATAAGCTATTAAGATTAAAAATTGTAAGGATCATAAAAAATAATTTTCTAATACTTTTATAAAGTTCATAACTACTTTAAAAACATGTTTTTTTACTCAAATAACAATTTATTAAATTGATATAAATATGTTATTAAAATATGTATTGTTAATATTCAATATATAAATTTTAATTTGTAATACAAATATTGTAAAACTTGTAAAGAAAGTAGAAAAGTATTTTTTTCTAGTATCTTTATAAAGTATTTTCTTGTATCTTAAAAATATTTTATTTATAAATATAAACAAATTATTTTAATTTATAATTTATTGCAATGCAAAAATTTAAATAAATAAAGATAAAAATAATATTTTCGTCAAAAAAAACATAAAGTTAAATAAAAATATTTACGTCGAAGAATTCTCGAGAAGAAAGAAATTCTCACTTCAATTGGGATATTTTCAAGTTTTTTGGCAAAAAGCATGTTTTTAATAGCATGTAGCTTGCCGTTATTTGGAAATCTACAATATAAGCCATTAGTAGTGATTTGTTATCACGTATAGATGATTCATCTATTACCAAGGTATACTTTTTAATGAGCGAATGAGCAATTAGTTGTTTTCTATTGTACATCATCTGCCATTTTATGGATATGCTTTGATACTAAAATATTGATTAAAAATTAAGTATTGGCACTTGAATCATTACTCTTGAAATAACAATAGTCACTGCTGGCAAATATGTATGTTCTTTTTAGAATTTTGCAGTTAAATGTGTAATTAAACCACTGTCAATTTTTGTTACTCTATCTTTCTAACTTTCATGGTTACATGCTATCATTTCTTAATATAAAAACACATAGACTTCTTTATATTTACTGGTTAAGGAATAAATTTACGCGCAATATAATCTATAAAATGTTATCGACATTTTTCTTAGGTTCATGAATACATAAAAAAATATTTTTATTTAAAAAAAAAGTCACATGAAACATGCCTTATTATGCCAAATTAAACAAAAATCCATTGGCTTTGAATTATTACATAAATTTAAGAATAATACGTTAAAAACTTACAATTTGTAGAAAATTATAATTCTTTGTCCAAAGATCAAGGGGCTTGACACCATCACTTCCGCACTACTAACAATAATATTGACTGCATAAGATTTAATAAGCTTTTTTGCAAACGCGTACAAGATTCGACAACCATTATGAATATGACCTGTCTTTATTTACGAAAAACAAGTAAATATTTATTTAATCAAGTGACAAATGAAATATTTTAGCTTTACTTTTGAATAAGATTTGAATATAATATTTTTATTATTTTATTTGGATTGTGACAGTTAATTTTTGGCTTGAGCCACGTTGACCCTGGTTGAGAAACGCTGCTTTTGAGACTAGACACAACATATCAATGGTTCTAGATCTTTAGCTATATGTATGTACTCAAATTATCACATAATTTATTGCCTTTTATTATTTATTTCTTTTTCTTTTTATATAATTAGCGGCTTTTTATTTACACTATATTGCTCTCGTGATGAACATGCAGCAAATTAAAAGAACACGAGAGCGATTGTTCATGAGAGCAATAGTCCCTGAGTGCAATTGTCCGTGATAGTAATTGTCATGAGAGCAACTGTCCTGAAAGCAATTGTCGTAGGAACAATTGTCACGAGAGAAAATGTCATCGAACCGTTGATTTTAGGACTGCAATCTATCAAAATGTGAGTTAAACAATATATTTCGTTAATTTAACACTAAAGAGACTCTAATTCGTAAGGATTAGTCTAATGAATAAATTTTTATTCAAAGCGACTTAAATTAAACATTAATATTAAATAATAAAAATAATTTAAAAAACGCCAAATATTTTTAATAGTAAATAATAAATTCTTTATAACATAAAAATAATATATTTTAATTAGATGCTTTATTAATTCTAAAAAGTGATTAGGAGGATATGGAAAATAACATATAAACTTCGAAATATTTTTGTCAATGTTTAATTTTAGGGCTAGTTATTAATTTGTTAGAACAGTAAAAAAAACATTTTCCTTAACAAATCGATCTAAATACTACCTAATAAAAAATGTTCATTGACTATTACAAAGCTCAGTTAAATAGCTAATCTGATTTGCGATCTTTACTTAAAATAGCTCTAATTCGAAAAATCTTAACGGCATTAACAAAAACTTACATAATTTATACATATTTTCATACATTATATTATATGGGTTATTACGTGTATTGTGATACCAATATCTACAGTAAAAAATATGTATTTGGGCAAATACTTTTTTTTCTGTTAATTATAACTGTCACAGTTTTTAAAAAATTTTCATTATAGTATTTTTTTTATTTTTCCTGTAAATATCTCATTTAAGTTTTCAAAAAATACCTTTTTAGCTTCGTAATTTTTTTTTGCATAAATTGGTTGTCTGTTCAATAAAAAAAAATTATCGAACTAAAAAAAGAAGATGGAGGAAAATATTGAAAATATTTTTTTTAATATAAGAAAAAGAGCTTGAAAGCGCTTATTTAAAAGTATTTTTTATTCTAATGTGATTTTGTCGCAATATCAATACGTAAAATTAAAAAAAAATATTTTATTGATTCTCAATTATTTTTTTTATTTATAAACGTAGCGAAAATGTTGAACGTAATAAAAATGAGCTCAATTATTTTATGTTATAAAAGTTTGGAAAAAAAAAACTTCACTTGTAAGTACTAAATATTTTATAGTTTGTCCATAATTCAATATTTTATTAGGATTACCAAAAATTAGTCGGTAAAGTTTGATTTCTAGCGACACAATTGAGAGTTTTCATTCATGAAGCGTCATGAAATATTATTATTATATTAACACACAGAGGCCGGAAATAAATTTTCGACGATAAAGCGACCGGGCACGTTCGTCCGATACTTAATAAGCAATAACATACGAACCAAGTGAAATCATCATCCTCATCCCTGAGACCGAACAGAACTGCGCACAACAAACGGCGAGACATTGCGTTTATGGCGGAAATTAAAGCCTTAATCCGGTCGTTACTGTATTGTTACAGCCGGCGAACGTTAACCGCCACATTCGAGTGTAAAGTTTTATGATGAGCTCGGAAACACGTCCGAAATCCTCTTGGTTTGGTGATAAAACACGAAAAGGGCCGCGACTCTGTGGCAAAGGGCGTCGATCGTAAAAATGCGAAAACACGACGCGATAAATTCGCACCAAGTTTGGCGCAAAATAAATTAATTCTGTGTCCGGCGCAAGTTCGGGTAAAAATTAACGATTTTAATTTACGAGTGGGGGTAGATTTTTTAAATTGTTTTTTTGCAACCCCAATGTTGGTAAACAACATTGTTTAAGTTTCATGGGTAGCATAAATATTTTAGAGTCGCATGCAGGATATATGTTTATTAACTTAGACACTAAAAAAATAATTAAACATAATTACGAATGTAAAATAATTTATGTTGTTGTAATTTGTTTTAGTATCGTTTAGTGATTCATTGCATCATTTGTCTTAATCTTATAAAAGTAAACTAGCTCTAGTAACACTCCACACTATAATAAAAATAAGACGTAGTACATCTACACAATTATTTTAAGGTCATTCTTACGACCATTTCTAAGAAGAAAAACATTATACCAATTCGCCTCAAAAGTTAGCTCTAACAATATAAAAGAGATCTCAAAAATAAACAATAAAGTTACTAACTGTTATCAATTTAAAAATCACCTATAAGCACAACCGCCCTGAGGGGTTAATCAGTCGTAAGAACACAAAAGTACCGCCATACTACTCTTTGCTTGGAAAGGATGCACGATAGACTATGCATTTCACCCTACGTATAAAAACTATTGTTATTTTTACACCTTTAATAAAGATTGCCGATAATAGCTATATGGCAGTTTAACCCCACTTTGAATTTGTGTGTCTAAGAAGCGATGCAATTGCAATTTGCCAGAGTTATCATGGAACAACAAATTGTTTCAATATAAACAATTGTATACTTAAGCAACACAGGTAGTCGTTTTTTCTCGCAATATACCCGAGTAATTAATATCACTCTAGAATCCATCGTAATTTATACCTCTTTATTTTGTTTCGTAATGCGAGACAAATGGACGCCTTACCTTGACAAAAATTTATTATACTCCTTTAAAAAACATTTGTGAATAAAATGTTTGTCGACCGTACCTACTAGGACCAAAATTCACAGAACTCGTTTCTTTAATGAAACAAAATATAGCCCACTTTTTATTATTTTTTAACGCTTATCTCAAAATCAGGTGTGCGTTTTTATGGAGTGAAATTTTTTATGGAGTTGGTGTTAAATTTTTGTATTTATTGTTTAAGACGTAAAAGTTTTATTTGAATCAGTTTAATAAATCGACCTTAGATAATTTATTTCCAATTATTTAATTTATATACACAAAACAAACGCTAATATAGATCAGATCTCTATGTATATTAAATTTGTTCCAAATATTATTTTACTAGTTATTGTACTTTATACAAAATATTTAATAAAATTTGATATTTAAAATATTCCATCAATTTTGCTAAAATATTTCAATCGCAGCTAATCTTAATTCTGACGATTTAAAAATGCTGAAATTACACATGATATACATATATAAGCTAGACTTATTTTTAAACAATAATAAAAATATTGGACAATAATACGTAAAGCATTATTTGAGAACCTTCAAAAAACTAATTAATAAATAAAAAATGAGGATCGCTCTTAATTTAATTTTAATTGTATGTCAATTTAATAATCGTAAATAGTTTAATTTAAAGAAATTTTATTTTTTTAAAACAACTGACTCATATATGCGTATTCCGGCATCCAAGTGAGAAATTTATTTTTTGTATATTATTTTATTTATAAAAAAGTATCTTATTTTTCGAGATTCTTTTATGCTTAATCTGTACGACTCGATTTTCTTTAATTATTACAATATTATTTTGTAAAAATAAGCAATTCTAATTAATCAAAAATGTATTAATCAATTAAAATATAAAAATACAATGATCAATTATTCCAATATTCCTTACCTGATGGAAATTTTAAAAATAAGGTCCAAATGGAATTCAAATCTTTTGGATAATATACTTATACCACTCTTATATCACACACTTTTTCTGTGACGAGATTTAAAAATTGCAAAGAAAGATTTTAAAAGAGTTGCTTCAGATGGCAGTCATAACGTTTTTGTTTAGCATTGCTATGTATTATAAGAAGCTCAAAATATTGATCAACGGAAAAATTCTTTGGACGCCGAACATTTGAATTATTGTAATTTATGATACCTTGTTTTAATTACTAATTCTGAAGCGCTTTAGACAGGAATTTTAAATCTGTATTTTAAAAAACACAAAGGTTCATATGGAATTCGAGTTTAAAGGTCTTTCAAGTATTAGTCAACGACTATAACATTGGTATATCGTGCTTGTAAAATTTATATGACTCATATACTTGTTTCACGGCGTTCACGAGTTATATTTCTAAATATAGTATGGGTGATATCTGTTTTTTTTTTTTTTTATGTGTATTTTTATTCGTTAAAATCTATTTTCATATTTATATTGAAAATCTTCTTTAATCTAAAATTATATTCATATTTTATTTTATTTATTTGTATTTAAATTATTGTATGTATTTAATAGTTACACTAAACGAAAAATTACTAGCGTAGTGCTAATAAAATATTACATCAAACTTTTTTAACCCTTTTTTTAATAACATTTCTAGACAATTTTTTTTATAGCAGATTTTAATATAAATCTAAATATATTTAGTCCTTATGTAATGGTTCAATTAAACCTTAACTATTGTTTTACATACAAATATAATTTTCTCTTCATTCTATATCTACATTTGTATATTAGTATGGATTTCAGTTTATGTTAGTGGCGAGTCAAGCTTTTCCCGTCTAGTAGGCGTTAACGTGTTAAGCTAACTACACATTTCGCCATCAAACGCTTTTCCGCTTTTATTTTTCGTGACAGGTACCTATACTCGTGAAAGCTTTACGCCCACCTGTCAATACCACCAAAACTGCCAAATCATTATGCCGGAAATTCGCAATAATATTCTAAAACCGGATGTCAGTATTTTTTATTGTCCGATGGGAAATTATTTATTTAAAAATATTTATTTTCAAGGCGTGTTATTAAACATTTTAGACTTCCACTACTTTTTATTAAGGTTGTACAAAATAGATTTTTTAATAATATTGCATGATGTATAAAATAACACTGTCAATTTGGATTTAATAATATATTTGATCGGTGTCTTTATTTGTTGAGAGACTGGATGGTTCATATAATGGGAGCGTTCTTGAGCGCTGACGTCTTGGACGTAACGACTATAAATAAGGGACGCAATCGCGATACTCTTTGCTACTAAACATGCAGCAGCAGCGACGTATATAATCTGAGAGGACTCGCTTCGAAAAGTGCTTTATTAAAAACATAGTACGTCAATAACGCAATAAATTGTATCAAAAATGCAGTAACATACAGATACGGATATCTATACTCTTTTTTGTGAAAAAATGTATGTGAAATTTAGATAAATTACTTGTTCTGTATTTATTGTAACTAAAGGATTCAAATGAATTTCTAACGCTCTATAAATGAGGTCCTCAAAAATCAATCTTTAGTAAATGTTTAAAAACAGTTGTATTCATAATTTAAAATTGCTGATTAGGTACTAAACTTTTATTAAGAATAGACGAGTAAATTATTATTAAAATAGAATTTATATTTTGCCTAAATTATCATATATCTCGGATGGTTGTACACTGTTTTTTTAAGTGTACTTGAATGTTTTTATAAAATCTTCATATTACCAAATAGGTGTAAATTTTCAAGTAACACTTTACATTTCATCTTCTTTACTGTATTTTTGCGAAAGTTTACATTGTTAAAATAATATGTTATTAAAATCCTTTTAGAGTGGAAGTGCGTATCTTATCTTATGTAATGAATTCACTTAGCGCTCCTTTGTTAGGGGCAATACGATTAAGGTCACGCGTATCTGCTCGAGTGAATTATGTCCATTCACATAAGAGTAATGTATCCCCGATGAATATGCCGGCAGCACAATACGGCACCAAAGAAAAAGCACGTGGGCCGTAAAACCATAAGTTAGATATTTTGAAACACCGAGATCTCTGACGCAGTTTCGGACGGAATGGTCGTTTTGGGAACTACAATGTCAATACAATCAATATTTCTCAGAATGGCTACTACGCTACAAAAAAATATATTTACCAACACTCTAGATTAGTGGTATAAATCGGTGACTAAACCCTGAAAAACTTAAGTCAGAACCAAATAAGGACCATATTGTATAAATTTAGATCGAAATTATTGATTTTATTAAAATTAAATATCTGATTAATAATCACAGGTAAAGTGTTTCTCTTAATCACATGAATAAATAATCGAGCTAGGTGACATCTATTGATTGTAGCCTGTAATATTGATTTAGAAGTCTGTTATCACACTTATTTAATAGTTGTTGATTGTGTCAACTTCGTTGTAAGGTATTAAGTTAACGTCTGTCATGTAAAAACGTACATTTTACGATAAATAAATAAACTCTCGTAAAAAAACTATTTAGTTTTAGGAATAATGCGGCATTTATTAAATCTTGCAAAAACTATTTTGTTTTTATGCTTATTTAAATATGGTAAGCTAAACTACGTAACGTTGCTCCTAGCAAAAAAATAAAAATAGTTGACAGTATTACTATTTAATAGTTTTGTGCCTTTATTTTTTCACAAATTATGTTGTTTTATGTTATTTTCTCGACATATACTAAGTATATGTTGTCCTGATAGTCGGGGGGCTTAATGTGTTTAAACAAAGTTTGTTGTTATTAATTTTTATGTTATGCAACAATTAAAAAATGTTTTCTATGCATGTGTCCGTGGGCTTTAGGCGTTTCTGGTGCAGGTTGAACTTTGGATTTTTTACGTCGTGTTGAGCCAATGGATGCGAAGAGAGAAGCAGCGACTTCTGAAATTTTGGCTGGTCTAAAGTTGAACTTCCTCTTGGTAGTATTCCAAGCTTGATTGATGCCTTCAAATCGAAAGCGGATGTGAATGCCAGTAGAAGTGTTTCTGATAAAGTCTCAAACAATGTGTCTAATGAGAAGTGATAGAAAGAAGTCCAATAGTAAATTATTCTTGGTTTTATATAGGTTTTTTGTTCTTGTTCTTTTAAAACAAATGCACAAACGGCGGGTTTGGGGTATATTTATATTTATCATTTTAATTTCATTGGAACCAACAAGTTAACTGCATATTATTTTTATTAAATAAATTTGCATAGCAACAACGAATAGACACATGTTACAATTAAATTAAATTATATGTAATTAATATTTTATACGTGTTGCTCATTAAAAAGTAATTGTCATTAATACATGTGTATCGTAATAAATATTTAGTTCATATATAGAGCGAATAAAATAAATAAAGATCATTAAACCACGTAAATTGCTTCAATGATTCTATTCATATCATTGGCCAACAACTAATCATCTATTATTAGTTTTTATCTGAATTATTGTAATATAATAAAAATTTAAAACAGATTATTTTATCGCAGCAAATTTTTTCACAAAATAAAAAAAAACGAAACTCTAAAGTCAGTTCAAAAGTAGCACGATTATTAATTGATATAATAAATCCATTTACCGATGATGACTCAATAAAGTCGTATAATATTTTTTTTGTAATTTTAATCTATCGGACTTTTAAAAAGGAGAGTTGCTTGAAATGTTGAGCACATTGTGAGTTACATCAATGGTCAATTTAATAGCAAAGCAAATTATTTAAAAATTACATTTGGTTTCATCCCGTGCTTCCGAATTTTTTTGGTTTCTAAACACCTTGCCTAAATCTAGGTTTTCTTTAAGCACCCTATATAAAATTATTTATAATATCACGATTCACAGAAAACGCTCTTGTAAGATTAATATTCTGTTTGATTAAAGGGTTAGGTAAACATGGTAACAGTGCTTTACCATTTTAAGTGGCTTCTACAAGCAATTAGTTACTTGTTTGCACAATGGTATATTTTAGGTGACTAAAAAATCAGCTTCTATGAATAGTTTGCATAAAATAACTAAGGACGAAAATATTTTTAATTATTTAATAAGTTGCGAAAAATAAATATTCTATAAACAGTCTTTAGTAAATTAAGCAAGGTCATTGCGCTTTAAAAAAATTATAGACCTATGGTTAAGGTAAAATATTTTTTATTGACTCTATTTGCTATTAAATTGGCTATTGATGTCCCTCACAATGTGCTTAGCACCTAGCAATTGTTTACACTAAAAACACAATATATTTAAATAAAGCTGCAATAATTAAAACTGTTGTCTTTGTTTAAGCACGTAATATGTTACAATATAAACAAGCAGATAAATATATAATATATCAAATAAAGCCCAGTCCCCAATGCTTACCTCTAAGATGCTTAAACCTGCATGTAGCATCTAGCATGTGTCATAAATGGCAATGAATATTTGAATATAATACTATATATATCTAAAACTATGTATTGTGTGCTCTTGCTTCAATCTGTAAATCTGTGTAGTTGTAATGGCACATGCATCACATGACTTTGATTTTTAAATATATTATATTTATATAGACAAATTATTTATTTATGACTTTTTAATTAACTTTACATTTTTTTGTAACGGCCACTGTATTAAATATTAGAATTAAAAATGTTTATATTTGCCGTTAAATTATACGTTTTTATTTATTCTAATTATAATTATTATTAGTTTTATTATTAGAAACGCGTTTTACTCCCATATGAAACATTAATTCCAGTTTTAGATAAGATTGTTTTCAAGAGTCACAATCACATCCTCCGTTGGTTCCGTTGTAGCCGACGCATTTATGTCTGTCTCCACACAGATCCATAATTTACTACTGTTTTATATTTTCTTATATAATATTAAATGTATTACTTTCGACAATCGTGACGTATTATGTCACAATGGTCCCAATTTAATTTTAAGACATAAATAAATCTAATCTTTTTAATACACGAAATTTTACGCATTAACTTAATCAAAATTACAGGACCTTTTATCAAAAAAAAAGAAAACCGAACGACCCATTACCATTAGATTAAATTAAAAGTAAACTGTACATAAAACGCTTTTAAATGTGAGTAACAAATAGATTTTATTTTATCTAAATTAAATATATACATACATATAAAAGAGTATTAAATTGTAATTATTTTGATGATATATATTCCTTACATAAGAATAAATTGAATAATAATCAAACGCTTAAATTCTTAATTCACAATTTAAGAAAAGTCTGCAAGTTAAAATTGCAGTCTAATTTTGCAACGTACGAGTAATTAAGTGAATTTAGAACACACTAATTCAGCTGGATGAAAGTATTAGGCGTTTTCAGTTTGTTTTAATTGAGTTTAAAATAGTATAGTTAAGATTTATAGTCAGTATGTAATCAGTGAATCTACTCTTATACATGTATCCGACGTCAGATTTACGTCATCGGTCCTCAAGAGACTTTTGATCAACGTGCGACGTCAAAGCTCTAATAACCGAAAGCTTCCGAGAGGCTTAAGTCAGACGTGTGTCAAAAATGACCACTTAACAAAGCAAACACGTCTAGGATGTTTATACAATGTAGTATTTATAAATACTGTTATAGAATAACTAAAAAGAAAATATATTACATTGTTATTAGATTGGGTTTTTTTTATTAATTAATAAAATTAAATAATTTATTTACGGCTATATTTTAATTATAAATATATTATTTAAATATATTTTTATTTTTGATATATTAAATATCATATCGAGTGGCCCAGTTTATAATTCTGGTAAAATTTATTCTAGATAAAGTTATAAGTTAATGTTATTTTGTATCTTTCAAATATATATATATTACTAAAATAGTAATAATGCATTTTATAAAATTCAATTTTGCAATTTAAACTAATAAAATATATATGTATTTATTTAATATTATTATTATTATATTTATAATTATTATTATATCCTAATATAATAACACAAACACAAAAGTAAGATTGGGGGCAACAAATCCGAGGAAAAGTATTCAATGTCAAGAACCCATTAAGGGTTCTCGGGAAACTTTGGCGAGGGTCTCGAATAACGCGCCCCTGTAATATAATTATCATTATACATAGGAATATATTTTTGTTGTTGTAAGCAAAAATAAATATAATTACATCTACAGAAATCGTAAACAAAAAAAGTTTTGAGATTGCTTTGTTTCGTGTGATGAATGCTTTTTTTGCGATCTGACGATAAAACAGCGCGAGTGGTTAAATTAAAGGTTAAAGTTATCAGAGTTTCTGCGAGTAGGATTGTAACATTGAGTATTGTCGAAAAACCGTTTTCGAATACGGACGTAAATTATAAATAATTAAGTTATACCTTTTTTGATGTAATCGGGATCTGAATCCGAAACTAATGGAACATTAATCCTGTAAAGGTTTTTTGAAATGTTTGTATTAATGTTTTTTATTTAAAATAAAATTAAAGACACAACACAGACATAAATTTGTAATAAATAAATTTGGATCAATAATACACGGGTCTTTTAATGAAACACTTTTTTATTTTTATATAACAAATATTTGTTTGTAAATAATTTAAATATTAGGATATTTCATTGATGTTGTAAATTTTTTAGTAATATATAAAACGCTTAAATTTTTAATCTACGATTTTATTATAAAAAATATGTTCAATATAACAATAAACAAATATTTTTAATTTCGTAATTTAAAGTAATAAAACTAAATATATAAAAATATGATAATCCAAAAATTTTTAATCCTTATTCGTTCAATTAAAAACAACAATTAATAAAGTATGAAGTATCGAATATTCATTGAACAATATCTCTCATATTCATTATTCCAATATTTTAATTCTAAATATATTTTCGCATTTTTTAACTATTCGTGATTCGATTTCGCATTTTTTAACTATTTGTTATTTGATATATGTTGTAAAATATTTAGATTCTTTGATTTTTTAAAAACACAAGAAACCGATTAACTCTATAAAACATAGCTGTGTACATTTTTTAAAAGCTAATATTGTTTAATTTTGTTCTTATTAATTTATTTACTAATAAAAAAAATAAGAAAAAAACTCTTTTTAATTGCCGAAATTCCAGAAGTTGCTCATGTATCTGATTATATATTGAGCAGATGTGGACTTTTGCTATAGCTAACATTGAATTTATTATCTATTTTCAATAAATTATTATTGTATTTAATTTTAAGTATTTTTTTATCATTCCAAATTGTAGTACTTAGCAGGTGTAAAAAAATTAATACATCGTACTTATTTTATAAATAAAATACTTAATGCCTAATTATTTTTTTCATAAAAATTCATTTTCTCCCTACTTTGTATTATTTTTTAAAACATATATTTATATGTTTATAAATAAATTCTAATATTCGAATATTTTATTATTTAAAATAACGGAAATTAATAAACCAGTGATTTTTTTTTTCAAGCAGCTTGGATAAATAAAAATGTTATGTTAAGGAAATTAGAGATTATAGGTATGAGTGGAATAGTTTTAATGTGATTTATGAAAAATAAAGCATATAGATAAATAAATTTTGCTTTTTTCTAAATAGAAAATAATATCTCACAATCTACCATAGAAATCCAGATAAGGAACATTGTTTTTAATTATATTTATTAGTGTTATAATTATTAGGTTTGGTGACCCCCAAGTAGATCCCAAGGAGATTTGATCCCTTCAAGTTTCTGCAAATATTTATATTCATAAATACCAGCATTTGTGAATGTTATAAATATATTTTATTATATTTAAATATGTGAGAGCAAATTTATATAAAAATTGCTCTCGTATGAAATTATATGTTATTTTAAAAATTTATAAATGTTTTCATATTTAAGGATAATAGAAAATGTAAATTTATTAAATACAAAATCTCCAGCAAATAAATAAAATGTATATATTGTATCTGCCTATGATCCTCAAACTATGGTTGTATACATAGATAATTGCAGATTAATTTAAAATTATTGAACGAAATTGTACCGTTCATTTATTATCGTTTTTTAATCCATAATTTTGCATACTTCTCTCGAATCAGTATTTTATCATTTGGGCAAGTTTTATATTTCAATAAAAGTAATACCTTCATTAGATATTTTTGATGAAAATATATTTATATTTTATGTAAATTACCCATTCATTATGAGGATTATAATATAGCATTTCAAACTTTTATTTATGGATATTTTAAAATTCTCAAATACGAATTGAAGTAAAAAATATTATTATTAGCAATAAGGATTAAACATTGTAAGATTAATATTAAAATTAAGTATTTTTTATAGTTTCTTAAGAAAGGTAATGAAGATTTTACTTTAATATAAATTTAATTATTTTTATTGACTATTTGCTTAAATCTCTATATGTAGGGTTAAATTTATAATAATTCTAAATAATATGGTTGTATAGTAATATTTTTATAGCAACTTTTTGAAATATAATAGATTTTATTTGTTTATAGATACGTTTTTTTATATATAAAATTATTTTAATATGTATAATAATTCAATTGTAATTTTATTCCATATTATTATAAAACATCTTTACGATATCTTAAAACGTTTGCTTTGTAATTTATTTATTTATTTATTTATATATTTATAAAAAAAAATATTTATCTACGTAAAAATCAATTATTTACACATGTGTAAATAATTGTAATAATATGTAATTAGTTTCAAATTTATATTTTATAATATAAAACTATACGCAATTTCCTGCTAAAGCAATATTTTTATACATTTTCACTCAACCTATTTAGATATAATATTAAATATTTATAGCCCTCACGAATACTATTATAGTATTTACGAATACAAATACAATCAAAATCTTTAAGGGATCAGTAGTCTGTACATCAATTATTAATACACACATTTTTCAATTTCTTGCATAGGTGATAATGTGAAAAAAGTTGTATATATGTAAGTAAAATAACAAATTAAGTTTAATGTTAAGATAGTTAAAAATTACTGCCCTTAAACTAAATAAGAATAAAATTAATTTCATGGTTATTGATTATAAAAATGTGTTAGATAATAATATCAAATAATTATATTATAAAAATAGTTAATAAAATGTAATATTTAGTAATAATTGTAAATAAATATTAAATGAACACTTTAATTGCATGACCCATTTTAATTATTGTGTAAAAATATTATATAGGCTATCACTAGAGCAAGAGTTTTGAATAAAAATAGATTTACTGGTTAAAAATAAAAGTAGATTAAAAATATTTAAATGGTTAAATAAGCAAGAAATGTTAAAAATTATTGCTTTAGCTTAGAAAATAATATAATACTAGTATGTTTTAATAAGTATTTAATAAAACATTAAAAATGAAATATATTCAATACTAGAAATAGAGATAATAGCAAAATATTGCAAAAAATATTATCTCACGGTTTACCACAGGGGTCCAAACTATGACTATTGTAGTTTATAATATATATTTTTAATATAAATAATAATATAAAAAAATGTTATATATAATAAATATTTTTGCAGACGATACTTTAATTTATGTATATGTGGTAATATTAATAAATCAGATGGTTTAAAAATAATGTACTTTAACTGAATGAAAATAAAACTAAATGTATGCATATTAATTTTATATATATGTTAGATAATTATATAAAAATAGTTATTGATAACTCTAATATAAAAATATATAATAAAATAAAATAATATGGAGTAATTGTACACCAAAAAAATTAATTTTATGAAACATAACAGTAATATATTTTCCCACTTAAATTATAATGCAACAATATTATATATGATTAATAAATTAGTTAAATAGAGCAATGAGAGTCGAATTAAATTAATGTTTAAATATTCAAGAATTATTGAAGATGAATATTTCAGTATTTATTTACAAAACAGAAAATAATACTTCATTGATATAAAAAAATAAGTATTTTTTGTTAATATGATGATGATTAAAATATAAACTAACCTCTTTTATATATAATATATAAGTAATATGTTATATTATAGATATTGTAATTTATATGAATCGTAGTCATAAACTTGAATTATTATATATTATGTCAAATATATAAATTAAATTATGTTCCCCTACTATATGATATTGTCGATCTAAACGTGAAGATAGACACATATTGAATATTCTGCAAGATATATAGACATTCACATCGTAGGTATAGCTATGTAAGACTCAAGGGATATCTACATAGAGATAGATACATAAGATGTAATTTTTTCATAATATAATTCACGTTTCGTGAATTATGAGTGTGCAATAACCGAAGGCGCGAAAAGTCAGGGGCGTCGCATGCGTTCAGAATAATAATGCTCCCACGCTGAAATGAGTTCATGATATTCCAATTTTTTTCCGATATGACAAAAGCCGCTTGCGTAATCCGGTCATGACAATCCGGTGCCATAATTTATGGCAAACTCACGGCATAGGTGCGCAACGATTAATACCCGTCCCTTGTTTCGCGACTGATTTCGAAACAAATGCCTCTCGAGAGAGAGCAATATTTTTTCACACCATTCACATGGACTCATATAAAAAATGGATGACATATTAAATTTAGAAGTGTCTAGAAATAAAATGAAATTAAATTGTCATGGTATTTATTTTTATGAGACAACTTACGAGACATTGAAATTGCCTTTGAATCACGCACGAATTCGTGCCATAATTTAATTGAAACTTTATTTAATATATAACAGTGATATATAAATAAAACCCAAAACCCATAGCTATATAAAGTATTCAATTAGCTATTTCCTCCTAATAATAAGGCAATGTAAGAATTTAAATTTTTGTGCTATTTTTTAACATTATAAAATCCTCACCCAATAATATATTTTATATATTTACTTATTAAAATTAAATTAACAGACAGTTCATGAACATTTGCGAAGGCATACATTTTTAAATATGTCTAGTCATCTAATGTAGTCATCTTTAAAAGCTCCTTTTGCATATTATATCAAGCTTTTCGAACTAAATTGACAGCCGGCAAATTACCGAAAATGTTTTCTCATATATCTAAATTTAGCGTTCTCTATTGGCTCTCGAAATATTGAAGCGTAGCAGCTTTCGTAAATAAACGTACTGCATATAACAATACTATTTCATTTGGATACACTTCAATTCCAAAGCTGCTCTGCAATCGAAACGTAGATATATTGCAGAGATCTGCTCTCAGGATTTTACATAAACATGCTATTTCCGATGTGCAATCAAAATACCATATTACACAACAATATAATATTTTGCTTTCTTTCAATAATACAAATATAATAATCTAAGAATTGTTATATCTCGAATAGGTTTCATTGACATTACATTAATATTCTGAACGCACAGTACGCCCCTGAGCTTTTCGCGTCGTCGGTTATTGCACGGTCATAACTCACCGGGATCGACCTGGGCTTAATGGCCTGATGCTAAATGATTTCGACTAGGACCTTCCTTTTGGGCTTTGCCTCCAGCGATGGGTTCATTAGCTGTTGCTGCTTCCTTATATTTATTAACCCTTCGAATTGGGCAGGACTGTCGATAAATCCACGCCAGTCGCCAACGACAGGGTCGTTAACTCGGAAGACCAATTTGAATATCGACGATAGGGCATAATGTGCACTCGTTCGAAGAACTTGAGTAAACTTTAATAAGTGAACTTAACTGATCACGTGCAAGCTGTAAAACGCTCGGGTAAAGTGCTTAAGAATACCTTTAAAGAGCTTCACTTACAAGATGCTACAGCCCTTAAGAATATTGCGAAAAATCAGTCCGTTTTCACAATAATATCAACAGCGGTAAAACTCATTAAATGATAAAATTAAAAATGCAGGAATTTTAAGCAAAGAGAGAAGCGGTGGTATCTGCGATATTCGATTATCTAAAATTAGGTCAGCCTTTTCTTGGTTTAGTTATACGAACTTAGTAGTCTTAAGTTATTATATTTAGAGTGAATGTCAGTAAAAGTGGTCATGGTTTTCCGCGATTAAACTTCATATGAAATTCGGTTTCTGGCGTTTTATTAAAAGATTGTCATTAGATTCTTTTACTTTTTGTGATTTAATCTAAAAAAATGTTTTCTCACGGTGGTGTTCCGTCTTGACTAAGAAACCATTTTTTGGTTTTAAACTGTTAAAACTTATTTTTGTATATAACATGCTAAAACTGGCTTTGTTTAAAATTGTATATGGTAATATTTAAATTCTTATGCCTTTTCAATCAATTAACAACTTCTTGACAATTTTTAGTTCTTTATTGGGTGGTTCAGTTATGAATAAAAATATGGCTTAATTAATAAACCTATGTAATCAATGAAAACATTTATATGGCAAATGTGCAGTTCAATTTAAATTTTATGAATTCTACAAAAATAAGTTTAATATAATAAATTTAAATCTTACATAAAAATCAGAACATTTTTATTTTATAGTGCTATTTAAAAAAAACTATAATTTAGTAAAATATTTAATATTTTAATGCTGCTTTAGAATTTATATCTCTTTCTTATAAAAAATGATTTATAGTAAAACACTGAAAAATTTATTCTTTACAAAATAAATTTATAATATAAAACATGTTTCAGTCTGTCAAAAAAAAAACAGTAGCGACGTAACGTTTGCACGAGTCATTCTGGCTTATATTTTAGGTCTGAATCTACGTTACAAGTAGTGATAAATGATTAGCTGTTGGCCAAGGATACAAAAAAAATCATTGGGGCATTTTTTTGTATTTTAAGAGTGCTTTATAGTAAACAATAAAATAAAAAAAAACAATAAAATTATATTGGTAAATAAATTATATGTATAAGTTAAATGAAAAAGAATAGGCATAAATTTAATATAAATAAGTACTCATTCGAAAAATAAAATAATACCTCACGGTGTACCACAAGGGTATAAAGTAGGACCATTGTTATTTATAATATATATTATCGATATAATTATTATTAAAAGAAAAAAATACATCTGTTTGCAGATGATTTTTTAATTTTTTGCATATGTGATAATATTAAATAAGTTGTAGATTACTTAAATATCGAACTAATAATAATAGTAATATAGGTAAAAATAATGTACTTTAACTGAATGACAATAAAACTATATTTATTACTATTAATGATAGATATTTATATACAAATAATTATAGATAACTTCAATATAGGAATATATTAAAATAAATTTTATGTAACATTTTAATTACATAATCAAAAAAATAGTAGAGAATTGGATATCAAGTATAAAAATTTAAATTCTAAAAAAATCTCTTCATTAGTATTATATTCCCCGACTTCAATTATTTTACACTAATATTATATATGCCTAATAAATTAGATAAAACGAGATAAATATGACAATGAGAGTAGCTTAAAATTTAATCGATTTACTAGTTGTAGAAATTGATTGAAAGATTGTAATGGTTAGATATGCAAGAAATATTAAGGATAAATATTTTAGTATTTGAGTACGGCCAGGGGAATATTATATGAAGGTGAGAATTTGTATAGACAATTCGCAAAAATTAAAATTTAGCCGGTTTTTTTAATAGAATTGAAAAAACATTAAGCATTAAGAAATAAATTAAAATATTTAAAAAAAATTGTTAATGTTTATATAATGTATTATATGCATGTTTATATAAAGTTTATTTACTGTATAAATTAGCAAATTAGAATATTAAAAAAAATTATTATATTGTATACATATGTTTAAATTGTATTTATGATATAAAATAACTTAATAAATTAATAAAATAAATAATCTTTTTTGATTATTGCCTTTCTGTATTTTGTTAATATCGTATCTAGTGATAACGTAACGTTACAGCGGAATGCGAAGCAATAGGAGCACCAAGTACGGACATATATATAAGTACTTAACTCGCTGGTAAGATATTCTGTCAAAACGCATTCTGTAAAACTGTAAATAGGTTTGAAAATATAAAACTTATTTTTAGCTCGGTGGTCAAATTTAAATTGCTAGTAAGCCGGATTCGGCCCATGGGCCGTGGTTAATAAATTAGATAAGTATTAAATAATAAATAAAAATGTACATAAATTTATTACTAGAA
The DNA here is from genome assembly GCF_051122295.1 of Plectrocnemia conspersa. Classification (NCBI taxonomy): domain Eukaryota; kingdom Metazoa; phylum Arthropoda; class Insecta; order Trichoptera; family Polycentropodidae; genus Plectrocnemia; species Plectrocnemia conspersa. The sequence goes on from NW_028277172.1 coordinate 5,682,331, forward strand.
ATAGAGATAATTTAAGGATTAATAAGATAAGATTAAAAAAACGAGTACGGCCAAGGGAAAAGTTTATAATAATATTCCTAACAATCTGCAGAAATAAAAATGAAGCGTTTTTCCTCAATGAAATAAAGAAACACTTTCCTGCATTGAGAAATAAATTATATTTTCACAATTTTTCAATTCTGTGTATGTTTTATATACATATTTAAATTAGTGTATAAACAATTATCTATATTAGCAAAATAAATCAATAAAATAAAATAAAAAGTGGTTTTAATTTAATGGGTTTATTGGCGTAGAGTTGTTATGCTCTGCACATGTATTTAATAAATAAATAATTTCCAGGTGGTTATTTTTAGGCGACTTTTTTATTTATGTGTAAGGCCTAGATGCGTGTTTTGAAGATTATTAATCAAGAATTTTAGTTTTGTGGTTAATGATTATTTTACTGTTTAATGTATTCATGGCTATTGTAAACAAACATAAGTGTTTCTTTTACCTTATGATTTTTAATATTTGGTTCTTACTTTATATATGTCCATTATTAAAAATCCTACATTTGAATTATATAAAAAAACGTCTTATTTGCCATGAATTTTTAGTATTATGAAAAAATAGAGGTCTAAAAGTGTCGTTCTATTTTTACCCGTTTTTTAAATGTATGTAAGGTAAAATATACCACTTCAATTTACACTTGAAATATGGAGAGTTTAGTTAAATTCACACTATTAAAAGCTACGCTAAATCGATCGGGACGACCTTTTGCGGCCCAAGAAAAACGATCGCTTTCACTCTTAGTTTAAACAGAAGTTTAGGCAAGATTTTGATTAATGATGAGCTTTCTTATAAACGGTTGTTGAGAATTTCCTGGGCTAGGCGTGTAAAAAGCGATACAATTTTCCTAATTGAGCTAAATTGCTAATCTTGAGAGATAGAGTTATAAACTTGGAAGACTAATTTGAATATCGATGGCAGGACATAATGTGCACTCGTTGGAAGACTGTGGGTAAGCCTTTGCTATGTTCTCTGAATGGGTTAACTTTACTGACCGCGTACAAGCTGCATGTTAATTACTCCCAGAGGCACAGTTGTACCAAAACCGACTTGGTGTTTGCAAGTGTGTACAAATATTATCATTGAATAATTCATTGTTATGATAGCAAGCTCTGCTGTGTTTTGGGGGTATAATTATTTTTATGTAGTCACTTATAATTTAAGTACACATTTAATGCAAGTGTTACACGTGATTTAAAACATTTAATATAATATAAGTCAAGGATATGCACCAAATTTCAGCAATCCTCAATCATGTATGAAGAAAAAATTCTATATCGTAAAGAGACTCATTCATATAGTTTCTAAGTATAACACAAAACTGTGACACGTCTTCTTTTGACATCCAATTTTGAACAGTTCACACAATCCTCTACCGCATTACGTATTCAGTCACCGCCGCAATATCCCGTATATAGTGTGTACATATATAGAGGAGAGGACAGAATTAAAACCAGGCTTCCTTTTGCATTCGGTGGTGTCGTCACTTTCGCTGAGCCCTCAATCGGGAAGCATCTGTCTTCATTGCCTCTTCGCTATTCGTCGCACAGCTCCAATATCATATCGGGAAGCCCTTCAACATACCGGAGAAAAAGAAGAAATATCTCGCTCCGGGGTATTCCGGGAATTTCCTCTTACGTGTGTATCGGTCGCGCTCTCTTTCCGCTACGTGCTTGAAATGCTTATGCAAACTTGCAATGAATCAGTTCGAATGTGAAATTTCAACAGAAATGAACGCTAGGACTTTGCAAACACCCGTTCGTTGGTGTGGATGAAGTTGCATTAAAGTTGAACGTACTTTGTGAAAAAATACTTCAACGGATCTGAAGCATGACACGATGCAGAACAAGCCAGCTTAAATTTAGGGTGGTTATATTCAAGCAGATTAACTTGCTTCTTTCATTTGCTGTAATTGTCAATTTCTGAAACAATGATGATGATGCAATGCAGCAAATATTTCAAGTCATTGAGCAAATAAATACGATGTCTTGTTTAAATTTGTTTAAGCATACTAATGCTTATCTATAAATAAAACAGCACCAAATATAAGATAATATTCACTTGCATTTCATTAAAATCACAATAAAATACATTTTCACTAATATATATATAAGGACGGAATAGCGTAATCCGTAACGTCTCAGACTAGTATCTCTAAGGTTACGGGTTCTAGCCCCTGCAGCAGCACTCAAATTTTTATTTATAAAAAATGCGCTATTATTAAAAAACTGACTGCAGCTGCAGTGATATCAATTTGTTATAAATTATATTACACAAATGATTGACTTTCAGTCTGGTAGTAAATACTTACTTGTAAGTATTTATTATATTTGAATGACTTACTCAGTTAATAGAGATTTTTCCCATTGTAACGCTTTGGGCTTTATGCCTGTTAGGTTACAACGGAAGATTTAATAAAAATAAATACAAAAATAACTTTACTATAATTTGTCTGAGAGGTGCTTGTGAAATTATTCCTCGAAACTAGACATTCTAGTTTCTTAATATTTTATGATTCTCAAGAAATTAAGATTTTTTTGTGAATTCTTGATAAATTTTAATAAATAAAAATATATATGTGATTATAATAATACAGTATATTATTGAAGATATATTTATATTCATAATATATTAATTGTTTTTATATTAGCTATACTTTATTATTTTTATTTAGGTATATAAATTATATTATTTATAGTCAATAAAATATAAGATAAATAAAATATCAATAAAATAAAGTCAATAAAATATTTATTAAAACCAGTTATTATGTACATTATATCACATTATTTTTAAAATAGCTTTTTAAAAAGCACAAACCATCTAAAGCAGGATTTTCTATTCTTATTTATTTTTTTGTTAAAAAATTGCATTAAAAAACTTTTGTGAAAAGCCTCTACACATTTTTAAAATCTGCTGATTCCCACTCATAGCAGTTTTTAGATAAGCAAAGATATGGTCAATTAAAATAGTAAAGAAAACCATAAGCAATTTTTTTCTATTCAAATAATAAAGCTGGCAAAAAAACATTTATATAATTAATTATCAAATCCAAAACATTCCTGTTGCGATACAATACGACCTTGGACAATGCCCATCAAGCAAACGTCGCTTTCTAAAGGCGTATACCTATTTCGCCGTTCTAAGAAGCGATTGGCTGGATGATCGCTGCATAATTGCAATTGGTTAGCAAGCTTTACAGCCCTTAATACTTAAGCCTGGACTCTGATGACGAGAAGGTAGTCATAGAAGCCACTCGCGGTCATACAACATACAATCATGGACTTCTCTACTACCACTGGGAGAATATACGGTTGCTGCCACACCATCAGAACTCTGAGAATCTTCCACTGACATCATTCCTCCACCAGCTTCTCCACCACCGCTCGAAGAAAACATTTATCGTCAGTCGCATGTTTCATATGCAAATATAACGTAATAAAACTCAAACTAGATTCCACTAAGCGTCTTACTGGCTACAAAGTGACACCCTTAGTGTTCCCAAACCTTAAAATACTAATGCATAAATACATTTATTGATTTTTAAAAAATACATATAAAGTTTTAACACCTTTGATAAGCTCTGTTCTTAGTAAATAGTTTGATTTAAAGATTGCTTACTTTTTTACTAAAAAATATGATGATTAATTGGGGCTATATATTATATTTAAATAATATTAAATTTAAGGTAAATATATTCAGAAATGCAGAAAAAAAAATACGGATTAAATTTTTTATTTTTTTTAAACCACCTGTTTTATTAAATTTACTGTTAGAAATGTTGCAAGAACTTCACATTTTCCTATTAATATTACTACAAAAATATACCATAATTTAAAATTAATAAAAAATAATCTGAATAAGACAAGTAAAATATGCATTAATGGTATTTTATATTGAAAAAATCATAGTGTAAGCGCACCTTTATGTAATTTATTGCAAAAACAGTGTATTTAATAATGATAGTAATCAAACGGTACTGATAAGGTTTTAAAGGGAAATTTTATTAAATTATACCTTAATTATTTAATGTTTTTTAAACACTCTTACTTGATTTGCATGTTTGTTATATTTCCGAGGTCAAGAGCGTCAGTTGATAATGCAGATTTTCCCTGCGAGCTTGTTAACCGTTTCTTGGCCTTAACCATAATTTTCACAACTTGGTCTTAACAACTTAATTAATGCCTAATATTTAAGTACTACGTTATTTATAAAAATTAATATGCTGATGCAAGAAGTCAAGCACATTAATTTGATTCCAGTATGATACATTGGTGCTTACCACTTTAGAATAACTATCTACATATTCATATATTAAATCCCAGATATTGTAACAAATTACATATAAAGAAGTATATTTTTTATGTTCTTAATCTTAGGAGCGTCTAAATGAAATGTAGATATATTTATGTAACTAAACATTTTTACTTTGTAATAAGACGCATCATGTTTTGTCTTTCAATATGATTTCTGCACAAAATACTTTTATTTGTTGTTTTAAGTTCCTAATACCATTAACCCTTAATTAGCACTAAGTTCATTTGTAAAGTAACTATTTTGTTCTTTCCAAGATTCCGAGATATTAAAGGTGTCCTAATTAGCTGCTAACACGTGTATGTCTTTCAGGATTGTTTAGGAAGTGAAAGTTTCAAGGTCGGATTAGGGGGTTGGGTAGACGACGAGAGCAAAGTGGTGGGAACTCAATTTTGGCTTGGCATTGCCTCGTTTCGGGGGTTATGTATAAACATGTGGAAAACTTTTATCAATCAGCGACATCTGCATCAGCTAGCTTGCTTTATATACAGGATGCTACACGCCTTGCGTAATATCTATATACGATTTGAGATAAAATGGTTATTGAAAAAAAATATGGAAGAGTTATCTCTTCGGAAATTCTAACCATTATTGATATGATACAATTTTGAAACGCAAGAATTTTTCTATGCAATTCACATATTTAAAGTCAAATTATTTGATACTTTTTCATAATATATGTAAGGTACAAATTGTTGCTGACTTATGCGTACTTATTTAAATATTGAATCAATCCCATTAATGCTTTTATGAGTGTACAGTTTAACCGCTAGCGATTGACTTTAACCGCACATTCAGCGCCACTCTTTTTAACCTTTATGTTCGAAAATTTTAATTGAATTCGAACGTTTTCAACCAACGTTCCCATATTTCACACACATGTCTGCACACGCGGGTCATCTTGATTTTAATAAAATCCGAAGCGTACAAACATTGTTATCATAATACGTTATATAGAAGGCTCGAATACCCGGAATAGGCCTAGGGCTACATAAATTTAAAATACGTCTATCTACCGTCACGGGTCTATTGCCAAAGAAAACACATAGATTGTGCGTAGAATGCACGCACGGATGGATGTAGCTTTTGTCTTCGGTGCCTACAGGGTGGTCCGAAAGCGAATCGGTCACGTCGGGCCGTGTTTGCTTTGCCTCGCAAATGAACCGATGCGCAGGCCGATATTTATGCAAATTGGCCAAATTTTGTTTGGTCAGATTAGACGCGAACGAGCGAGGGCCGATATTGGACATGGAAAATTTACGGCGAGTTGGTTACTGTGCTGATTTCGCACACGAGAATTGTTAGCATATTAGCAAACTGGATTTATTTAAAATACAATTACAAAAAAATGACTTGAGTGTAGATTTAATAGATGTTAATATGATAAAAACAATGTAAGTAAAATAAAGTCAATGTAATTTTAGAAAAAAATATTGATTCATCCCTAACCAAAAATGCTTTAAAGAGAAGAGATAAATCAAATAAAATATTTTTAGAATAAATCCTTTTATTACGCGGGGGGTGTAATAAAACTTTTCTGACAAGACTGGTAATATTTTTTAGTGAGTGGCATTGTTTTTGTCCAATTAGTCATGAGGAACCCAAGCTCCTTCTCTCCAAACTTTTTATGATATATGGAGGAATCTTTGGGTGTATGAGCAGAAAGTTTCAACTCTCCCAGACAATTCATCGATGGATGTCCTTGGATTTGAATCAGCTTCGAACAGCAAAAAACTGTTATCAACTTAGCTATGTCTTTGCACTTTGAAACTCATTTTGATCAAAATTTTTAGCTTGAATTTTCTAAGCTACGTCAAAAAAGTCACTATATGCACAAATATTTTCAGTACTAATTTATGCGTTTATTTTTAAATGGAATTCGAACTGCATGCATTTTCGTAAATGCACTTCCGATAGACATTGTTTGCCATTAATCAAGATAGGGTAAGGAGGGCAAGTTTTTAGGTAGTACTGTACCGCAGTATTGTATCGTACATTACATCCTAATATTTCTAAAATGAATAATATTTCTTCAGCTATTTGAGAATGATTTTTTATAATAACATCTAATAGAAAAAACTGTCTGTAATTTTATTTTCAATCAGATAATTAACAAATTTATTTAGTTCTACTCCTTAATTTAAATAAAACATTAACATATAAAATAATAAATAAAATTATCTCTTTTAATATGTATTATTTCACCCGCAACTAACTTCATGAGTTATACATCAATATAAATATTTCTTTCGTCTATTAGTAGGTTAATATTATATATTTTTTATTTTAATACGACACATACACACGCGTAGGAGACAAAGGTAAATACCAGCAATGGGCACGTGACAGCCAAGGTAAGATTTATAGACAGACAGGAGGATTTATTGTGTCGGTAGATTGCAACAGACAGGGAATAATGTCAGTCAGCCACAAAGGAATTTCCACGTTATTGCATACATATATCCTTTTTCTCATTCTGGTTAAAGGTTAGCGTGTAAGGTACCTACACAAAATCATAACCGAGCACAAAAAAAGGTGAGCAAATTCCTTTTTCGCATTTCTGCGATTTATCAATGAAAACACAATATGAAAGGTAAACGTACATTGTATATTAATTTTTAATTTATAGTCCTTCTCAAACAGCAAAAACAAGGCAAAAATTTAGGAGCAAGTAAAAATTTCAAATTAGCATACCTTAATAAGTATTACATTATTGTGATTTTTTTAATTATCTAATTCACATGTAAAGTAATGCATTTATTTTCAGATATGTTATTACTTTATTTTTTACGTGAGTCAATTTTTTTTTATCGAAGATAATCAAGACTTGTTTAAAAAATGTTTATATTATATATAATAAATACTTCTAGGTATATAATAGAAACAAGTGCGTCTATGTAAAATCTGCGCTCTCGGCCTTCTATGAGATGCTATATTGTGCAATCGATCAGTACGTTACTCCAAAGCACCTTTGAGTTTTTTGGCGTGACATTTTTTAAATGCTGAGAATATTTAATTGCTAAAATGAAAGCACGCCTTTTATAAGTTATTAAAGAAGATGGGAACATCTGTTTGCTCTCTAAATATTTCAGTCAATAATATCATCTCATCGAAATTAATACAAAATTTTCCAAAACCAAATTAATAATGATCACAAGGCCTTCTGGAAACTCATTTACACTACACGCGATGCTTAGTAGACGCGAAAAGTAATAAACTTCGATGGAAAAACTTTGAACCGTTCACAAAATATAGCTGATGGTTTTCCGGAAAATATTTCGCTTTCCGCTCATTCACTTCCTATTTAAGTACTGACCATCAAGAAAACTTAACCTTCAGATCTTAAATACGACTTTGAAAAGCTTAATACGTGCCGTTCTTTTGGGCCTGGTTTGTTTCCTAATTTAATTTTGAAGGGTTTGTAAGTCAGGCTCACTGCTCCTCTAAAACATATTTTTGATCTGATTCGCAAGACGTCATTATTTTTTGTTGCTTTGAAATGCACAAAAGCCTTCACTAAGATGTTTCACCCTACTCCATTTTTGGGACACACGTAAATTTTAACTTACACAACCTGAGCTAATCCTAAGCTTCTACGCCAAGCATCAACTGAAAAAGCAGTCGCTTCCCTCTTCACGTTAACCATAATCTAGCTAAGTTATCTGAAGTTTAAAATTTAACTAAAAATATGCATGGAATATAAAAATACTTTGCTTTTGATATAAAAATGAATGCTAACAGCCAAATAAGAACAAACTTCTCTGTTATTTACGTTATTTAATAAGATTATAAATACAGCAATTACAAATTTGGTATACATAGGATTTAAAATTGTTTAAATGCATCCGAGATGTTGCGGTTTATTTCAATTCTTTATAAATATGTGCTTTCGTTAATCGTCTTTCCTTTAATATCTAAAAATACTTTATTTTCTCGATCTTATTCGCCATTAGATTATTTCTCAGATCTTAGTGGAAACATTATGGCTAGAAATTGTTCTACTTAAAATCTCTGAATCACTTTTAAAAGCAAGTGAAGATGCTCTCTCATAAACGACGTCTGCAAAAAATCTTTTAATATGCTCAACTTTGTTTCTCTTTGACGATCCGACAATTGTTCGTTTTCTCTATGACACCTTAGTTCACAGCATTCCTTAATCATGATCTATAATTTGGAATCCCCGAAGAACCAGTTTAAGAAAGCTTCTTGAGAGACTTTTATAAGAGGATATTTGCTATTATCCGTTCTTGTATCTCAGTTGCGATACAATTTGCTGAGCTCACACATATAGTTAAATGTTATCAAGCATTTCTTCAAACTACTAAATGGTGCTGTGGAAAATCAAACTATTATCGAAGAATTTCAGTTTTGAAAATTACGATCACGTCCTCTTTTGCTGGCCGTTAAGGCCAGGACGTTCGCATTAGGCAGCTTGCGTCTTACTGACGTCATCTGGATTTTTAATAAGCTATATCAAAGTATTAAGAATGGCTAAAAAGAAATGGTATGAAAAATTGATAGATGAAATACAAAATGATCCAAATAAGATGTGGAAATCAATAAAACAATTAATTAATCCAACTCAGCAAAACGACATAATAAAAATGGAAATTATTGGAAATATATATCAAGATCCTAATATAATAGCAGAAAAAATGAATACATATTACATTGAGAGCATAGAAGAAATTGTGAATTCAATACCAAGGATTAGTAATTTAGTACAATATAATAATAAAGCAATAATTGTAAAATTTAGTAAATTTAAATCAGTATCATTAGATGAAATTCATAACATAATATGTAAATTTAAAAAAGGAACTAGTACTGATGAACTAGATATAAATATAATTAAAGAAACATGGGAAATAATAGGAACTAAATTAAATTATTTAATAAATAAAGCACTCTCCTTAGGAGAAATGCCTGAAAATTTAAAGATTGCTACTATTGTACCTATACCTAAAATAAAAAATAGTAAAAAAGTTGAAGAAATGAGACCAATCAACATGCTACCGTGTATAGAAAAAATAATAGAAGAAGTAGTAATCAAACAATTAAAGGAATTTATTACTTCTCAAAACATAATATGTGAACAACAATCGGGATTCAGAGAAAAGCATTCCACTGAAACTGCATTACAAGTAGTGATAAATGATTGGCTGTTGGCTAAGGATACAAACAAAATCATTGGAGCAGTTTTCTTGGATTTCAAGAGAGCCTTCGAAACAATAGACAGAAAAATAATGTTAAAGAAATTGGAGAGTATAGGTATAAGTGATATAGTTTTAAGATGGTTTAATAATTACTTATATAAAAGAAAACAAAAAGTTAAAATAAATAATGTATATTCTGAAGAGAAATTAGTGTCTTATGGAGTACCACAAGGGTCTAAATTGGGACCATTGTTATTTGTTTTGTATATTAATGATATAGTTAATAACGTGAAAAAATGTAAAATTCATCTATTTGCGGATGACACATTAATGTATTGCATAGGTGATAACATTAAAGAAATTGTAAATAATTAAAATAATAAATTAAGTATATTAGAAATATGGTTACAGAATAATGTACTTAAATTAAATGAGAATAAAACTAAATGTATGTTTATTAATTATAAAAATGTGTTAGATAATAGTACCAAAATATAAAATATTTAGGAGTAATTGTTGATACAAAATTAAATTTTAAAGAACATTGTAATTACATATTAAAAAAAATTAGTAGAAAAATAGGTTTATTATCTAGATTAAAAAATATATTAAGTATAAATACAAAAAAAATAATTTACAATAGTATAATATTGCCCCATTTTAATTATTGTGCAACACTATTAAACATGTTAAATAAATTAGATAAACAAATGTTGCAAAAATTACAAAATAGGGCAATGAGAGTAATTTTAAATAAAAATAGATTAACTAATTGTAAAAGTATGATTGATAGATTAGAATGGTTGAATGTTCAAGAAATATTGAGTATGAATGTTTTAGTATTTATATATAAGTTAGAAAATAATATATTACCAAAATATTTTAATAAGTATTTAATAAGAAATAAAGATGTACATAAATATAATACTAGAAATAGAGAAAATTTAAAGAAAATTAAGTATAAGAAAACGAGTACGGCTAGGGGAATTATGTACGGAGGTTTTGATTTATATAATAGTCTTCCAAGAGAAATCCGAAACAGCAAAAATATAACGGGTTTCATAAATGGAATAAAAAAACACCTTCGTACATATAGAAATAAATTATAATATTAAGACTTTATTATTGTATTTTTTCATTTTTTCTTTCTGTTATGTATTTTTTATATATTTTTATATATGTTTACTAAAATTGTTAGATGTAAAGATTAGCTATTAAGCTAAATAAATTAATAAAATAAATAAATAAATAACGTTGACTATTGATATGTTTATTGTTAATTCATTAAAATTAAAAATTTTAATTTTTTCTTTTTCTTCTATATATGATTTTTTAGTGTTTTTTTTTACATTTTTTTATGTGTATTGTAATATTACAATGTATTGTTTTTTTTTCATAAAAATGACGCATTGCGGATGACACATTAGGGCACTATGTTTTTTATTTAATTATAAAGTATAGCTAGATTTACCTTGTAAGATTATAATTAAGTTATCTTATTTATTTGTAAAATATTTTTGTACAATATAATTTATACAATATATATATATATATATATATATATATATATATATATATATATATATATATATATATATATATATATATATATATATATATATATATATATATATATATATATATATATATATATATATATATATATATATATATATATATATATATATATATATATATATATATATATATATAAAGGTCGTTTTAGGGCTACGGTAATATACTTTTATCTTTTTCACTAACTTGTTTTATTTATATAATCGACGTTGCCTTTCAGAATATCAAAATTAAAATTTATTCAACTTTATGCATAAAAGCTCTTTATTGAAATGTATGAGCGATGAGTTATATACGTTTATGTATAAAAAAAAAAACTTCCAATAAGTTTCTCTAAAGGGAGTTTGTTCGAGTTTTTTTTGCTGGGTAAACTCTCGTACAGCGCCGGTATTATTATAAAACCATATTTTACGATATCCCTTTCAATATATTACAACTTGATTGACGTACATCATCTCTGATCGAGAAAAACTTTTTACCAATTCAGCATGAAATAGTGCGTAGATAAAAAACTTTAACAATAAATGTACGAAGCATTTAGACGTTTGAAAAGCACCTATAGCAAACATAATTATTTTTGGTTATTTATTGAAATTACACTAACTGAAAAAATACTTTTATATAAAGACAAATCTTATTTACTAGTATAAAAATAATGGAGAGTCATTTACTATGAAGTGTAAAAAAGCTGACATTATAAAAAGGGGTAAAATGATATTAAAATAAAAATATTAATGTTATAAATTGTATCATGACATGCGTGACAAAAAGTAAAAATAATCTACACCTACAAATAAGAGTGAGTGAGACTAGAAAAATATAGAAAATTTTTAATCTGTAATAGTAGATCAAAATTATATTTATAAGTAAAATCATTACATTTCGATCTGTTAAACATAATAAAATTTAAGAAAATATTATGTTTCATATGCGATTCGAAACCATGTCTTTCAGCTAGTATTCATCGATTATACCAAGTGTCTATTGTACTCATATATTATTAATATATTAAGATGAAAATTATATAAATATACTTTCTGTATCACTATACCCTTTAAAATATTATATTGTTCACTTGAAATGTAACCTTGAAAACACAAATGATATAATATTATTTCTCATAACTTATTAACCTGGCCCCTTTGCTATGAAATATTAAATTTAACAAGTTGATTGATGCTTTTTAACAACTGCCACGTACTTTTCTTTTAGTAGAGTAAGTTAATGTGTTTAATTTTTTTCGCCTCGTCTCGTCGCCAAATGTAAAAATTCATAGTGAATGGTGAAATTTAGGTTTTTCAAAGATCGACGATATTTGAAAAGTTTTTTTCGATTGCAGACCTCAAACACGCAGGACGAAGGAAATTAGAATTCGCGAAGGGTGCTCTGAGAAAGTGGAAAATGTGGGCCAAAAATTAATATAACGCGTAATATTGCCTCTAAAATTACTATGGCGTCGACTACATATAAATTCGTATTTATGAAATGAAAAAAGTTTGCGACTAAAGCGAATGAGAGAATGAGACAGAAGGAAAACTTAAAATTCTAGACGTGGATCTACTATATTGCAACGGAAGAATGTGATGTCATACTTGGAATTCCAAATATAAATCTTGAAAAGCAATTAAAATATTATTTTTAGTTATTATAAAAAATAATAAAGAGTACTTATATGCTACATTATAATCGTCATGATTTCGTCAAACATATAAAACATAAACTCGTATTCATTATCATATGTCATTATATGAAAGCGACCACAATGGTTTCGTTTATAGCGATCAACCGAAAACTCATGCTAGTTTAAGTTTTATGATATGTTTTGGAAATCCGGGTTTGAAAAATTCCTTTATATATTTCAATGATGTAGCAATATCCAGTTTAAGATAATGTTTGTCAAAACTAATATTTTGAATAAGACAAGATGGCGAATCAGGGTGGCTAACAAATGTTTATTTTAAAAATAAGCTTTATTAACTTAATAGCAAACCCTCAAAAGCCGTTATATACCACATATTATATTATAAATAAAAATATTTTAATATAGAAATGCACAATTTGAACTCCTCACAATACGCACTGAATAAATATGAGTTGTATATAGCTGTTTACGGTGAATCCGCGCGCGCCTGGGGCGTAATGATCAACGGGGCGAAAAATGAAACGAACAATTGAGAGATAAATTATTTCAGTTCCTTGCTCTTTGCCCTTCCGCGGGACCATAAATAATCTTTTGCACACAGCATAATAATGGCCGTATTTTTTTGTTACAAGTCTGTTATCCGATGCTGTTTTATAGAAAATTAGCGCCCGTCGGATTTACGACCCGCGGGTAGCGGCCCTAACGAATTTATTCGACCGACTTGCCATTTTGAACGTTTTTGCTGAAAGTCAAAGGAAAGCGGATTTGAAAGAGAATTTTGGAGAAACGAAAATGATTGTTGGGAAAAGACATGTCTCTACGGACATGTAATATGTCTTACCTGGGTAAAAAGCCTTGGCAACATGTCCATCGGGCTGTAAAAACTATTTGGCGTGTGTTTGTCTGGCATCAGATATTTTCAGAATTCATGCTTTGTAACCTGAAAAGAAACAAGATAGGCATTTTAGCGACGGTGACACATAAAAGGAGGATTGGATTTGAGTTATTTCTTCGAATATTTACTCGATTTTTTTATATGCGTATGTCAAATACAGAATGAAAAAATATCTTAGAGTTAAACTGTTTTTAATATATTTAATATATTTATCAAAATGCTTCAAGAAAATAAAATATGAGATACGTTTACAAGATACGTGTTGTGTATCATTGTGTATTTTTGCCATGAGCATTAAAATATATTCATCGCATTCTTGGTGTGGCATACACTTAATAAAGCACTTTTTTAAGTTGCTAAGAGGCGTTGTTGACAACCTGTCTATTACTTTTAGTTGCAAGCTTTAGAGTCTAAGGCACTCTATTTTGCGATTGTGACTCTTTAGCGCCTAGAGAGTCACGATCACGTTCTTTATTCTTGCTCGTTACGGCCAGGACGTGAGCGCTTGAGAACGCTTCCATTGCACGAGCTATTCAATTTCTGATAGCTCAAATATTTTTGCTGTGCACTATTTTTTTAAAAATTTAATATATCATGGCCATATTGACGCATTGCGAAAACATATCAAACCATAATTGGCAAATTTATCAAAAATAAAAAAAAATAAAAGTATGAATAAATAAACACAAACAAATAATAATAGGCTAAAAGCTAAATAATCTGTAAGTACAAGGACTAGGAAAAAATTAATGTACAACGGTGTTGAAATATATAATCAATGAGATTTTATAATTTATACATAAAAGTTTTTTACAATATTCAAATTACAGGAAAACACCTAAGATACGGGTTGCTTGTTTTTAACTATTTTTCAGTTTACAAAATAATACAAAAATTATAGAAATAATATTAATATAAAGATAAAATAAAATATTTAAAACCAATAGATTAATTTATGATTTTTAAGCAAGATATGTTTATGCTTTTATGTTTATACTTCTAGTATGAAGTCTCATGTATTATTTTAGAATGATAGTCTTGACACCATAAATATACTTTTAAGTTAAATGTAAAATGTTGTGTTATTTTTTATTTTAAAACATTATTTTTTATGACTCAAAGTTTAGGAAAAAAATGATTTACTGGTGTGACTCCACCCCTAGCAACCGTTTTTTATTCTCGTTTGTTTGTAATTCTCTCTTTTGTTTGATATATATTTTAGGGCCTTTATTCCAGCAAGCCATTTCAGGTTCTTAAATATGTTTATTAAATTCACGTTTGAGGTACAGATATTTTACGATCACAGTTTTTTTGTTCACTTCTAAAGGGTGAATGCAAGTTTAAAAAACATCACTGGTATGACTCTACACCCAGTGAGCCTATGTTATTACCATCCTAAAAGGCTGCTTAAAAAATGTAATTTTATTTTTTGGTTTTATAGCTGCAATAACAGCAATAGCAGCAAGCCTTTTGGACTTGAGTATCCCAATATGCTTTCTGAATTTAAGTTTGAGACTAATTATTCGACCCACACTCTTTATTTAATGCAGTTTTTTTGTACACTTTTAAGAGGTGGAGGCAAGTTAAGCAAAAAATAAATCACTGATATGACTTCACTCCATTACTATCCTTATAAGCTGCTAAAAAATATATTTTTATATTGTTTTTGCGCTTTTTTGTAAGATAATCGTATTAGGGACTTATTGGCAGCAAGACTTCTGAACCAAAGCTTTATAAATTTTTGACAGATTTAGGCTTTAAATCTAGATATTTAATGCACGCTCCTCATTTAATGCAGTTTTCTTGTTAACATATAAAAGAAAAAAGAAAATTTAGAAAAAAATTAATCAATAGTATGACTCCACCCCCAGCAAGCGTATATCATTACCGCCTTTATGAGCTGCTAAATAATGTATTTTTTCTTGTTTGTACACTTTTTTTATATAGGTTTTAGGGTTTAATAGAAGTGTTTTGGGTCTATATTATACGATATTTTTATTAAATTTAAGCTTATTATTTATTACAATTTTTTTTGTTCGCTTTTAAGGAAGCAGATTTTTTTAAAACACGCAGACAAGAATTATCTGCATGTTATGCAAAAATTTAATAGTTTTAGCTGTGAAAAATGTCATTTAGAATTTCATAAACATATTTTATCCAGCTCATTTTTATTTCTAAGCTTTGTATATTATTATTTTTTAATAAAAAAAAATAACAATAAATAAAAAAACTTATATATTCAATGTATTAACTGACAGAATACATTCAATCAATAACAAAATAGCTAATAAAGCACTTATTAAAAATATTTATTAACTATTCTTAGTCTCCTAAGTCACCATTTTTATATTGAGTTTTGGCTTTTATTGATATCAAGTTAAAAATAGGAATTTCTGATGGAAGTGTGTTGCAAAAAATGTCATGATAATGCTGTTTTTTGCATTTCCCTACTATCAAACGTTTTGCCTAATGTTTTATTTTTCAAATTACTTTTAAGCTTAGATTTTTTTTTAGAATGATTTTTATATATGATGGTAGAAATTATTGCTTTATTCAAATAATTAAAGGTTTTGTAAATATTTTTGTAATTAAATTGCAAGTGGTTTAGAACCGTAAAAACAAGTTATATAGGCTGTGGCGTACAATATTAAAACAATATAAATATCATTAATATATAGAATGAAGAGGAACAACATGAGCCACTTATCCTAATGGGCTCTAGCTAGGATCGGGAATTTATTATTTATTATAGTAAAACAATATAGATTTAGCCTTTCATGTGTAAACGTATTATATATGTTAAAAAATCAGATGCTTCTTATTTTATTAATTTATAGGTTAAACCATCTTGCCTAACGATGTCGAGTGCTTTTTCTATGTCTAGCATTAATAATCCTGTGCTTTTTGCTTTTTAAAATAATCGAAAATGGGTAGTTTGTAAAAAAACAATTTGTGTGTTTAAAATTATACTATATGTAAAGTGATTATTTTAAGTACGATAATTTAGTTTTAGCATTTTACTGAATTGAGATATTAACATAATAGTACATTCATTGATCAGAATAATGTATTTTTAGGAGCTTTATATTTAAATAAATTTTGGCTGTTTTTCATATTATTGTAATATAAATCATATAAATATAAAATACAATATAATATATTTTAAACGTATTTTCATTAGCAAACACATTACTTAAGAAAAATAAAATAAATGTAATATATTTCCGTGTTTTGAAAAATATCGATTAACTTAATTTATTATACATTTTTAAGACAAATCTCAAAACATTGTTCCAATAATTATAATAATAATAATATGTTTTGAGAGTCCGAAACGAAGATTAGCTTTCTTTATTTTTTTAATGCAAAGTATACTTCAGCGTGGAAAGCTTTCAGAGAACAAACGATCAAACTGTGACAAAACTTTACGCATTTAGTCCCGAAAAACTTTTATTCTTTAAAAACTAATCTCACCTTATGAATATTTGATCGTGTGGAAATTTAAAAAAAGTCTTATAAATTTGAATCAGTAAATCAGAATCCTTCTTCCTAACCGACTTACATCAAAGTTAAGCTCGATATAATTACAACATCGGACAGTATTTAAAATATCCTTATAATCCTTGTCCATTTTATTGCCGCTATTAAACGTCGCGAAGATTGAAACTAAAGGGTCCTTTGAAACGTTGAATTTGAACCAATTCGCCTTTATCACTGTTCAGTTTAAAACGAAAGCTCCTCTTTTCAATACAAATTTCATAATTAAACTCTAGGTGTGCCTCTTTTATATATTATGTTTGTAAATGTTTGTGTTTTTTTTAATTAAGTCTCTTGACTAAAGTGCGTTATTAAGACTCGTTTATATTCTACAAACATTCTGCTTGATATATTGCCGAGACTGTATTGTCAAAGGGGATATTCTTAAGATAAATTGATTTAATCTATGTATTATCTTAGATTATTTTAATGACGATCATGGTTTAAAAATTTATGTTATCTAGTTAAGATCTTTAAATAAAATTAACACACTTCCGAATTCCTTCTATTTGCTTTGCTGTCGTGTTCTTGTTTAAACTTTTGTATCTCTCTCTCCGTGTATCAATTGAGACGACAAACGAATCCAAGTTCGTACCCAAGACGATCGCATCAGGGCGAAATGAGACAACACAGCCACTAGGTACACGTGTAAACCAGACGTATTTACTTTAAATTCACCGTCTTGTTTGTCTTCGTGAGTATGGTAGTAAATATAAAGAACGTTAGTGGCTTTTGCGACAAAAAGTTAGCAATCATTATGGATCTTTTTGCGGCGATGTATACTTGAGTTTGTTATACTCGACATTTTAATCCATTAGTTGAAGTGACGTGAAGGTTCGAGTTTTCGTATTGACCAAAAAGATTTATGGTCAAGTTAGCGTAGAAACTTTTGTATGTAATACTTAATTAGTGGAATAATGTGAGTGAATAGTAATAAATGTGCTCCACATATCTTTTGGAAGGTATAATGAGCACAACTTTGGGTACCTGAATAGTAAGAAACTCTGCAAATCCTATTAAATTTGTAGTACACGTAAAACTATGCTTTGTCAATTTTCTTGCCAGTGTGATTAAACAAATATGACTAGATTGTATTAATGAATTTTTTTTATATAAAAAAACATTAAAATAGACTGATCACCCTAAGATGCACAATAACCATGCAGACTTTTTTACCATAAAAACTTCTGCTTAAACTATTATACTTGAAAACCAGCTTTTACTAAATAATATTATTTTAAGGTAGAGCTAAAACTTATGGCTGTTTAGTATCTTATTCGCTTAAGCTTCCTCAGAGGCAATCACTCATCACCAATTGACCACATTTTTTCGAGGAAGAACTGACTACTACTCGACGCTTTTGTTAAATTTTATTACAAACACATTTTGTTAAATTATAAATTATCTTAAATAAACTGTTATTAAACAGCTATCTAGCTACAAATTTTACACTACTTAGCCACTAATTCCGAAAATAGCAATGAGTGATAAAATGGGGCATTAAAGTTTTAAATCATAGCGTACTTCATAAGGTATTCAAAAATATATACTTTTACTATTATGTAGTAAGTCTTTCAACAATATTTAATCCAACAAAAAAATTAAAACTAAATGAATATTTGATTTACCTGCAAGCATTATAAAGCAATCTTTTTAAACCTATTTAATGTTATTAACACACATATTTTTTTTCCACAGAAAATCAGACTTGAAAAGTCTTATTTCAATCTTAAAATTTTGGATCAGCCCAGCAGTTACCTTTAAGCAACCAGAATTTAACGAAAGCTTGAAAATTATCTAAATTTATCTATATATAATTTATTAAACAAAATTAAAACGGCCGAAAAACCAAAGGCGCGGATGGTGCGATGCATTCCCTTTCGCTCGCTCGCGTGTTAAATGACGAGAGTAAATAAGAGATAAGGACGTGCGTTACATGCGTTCCGCACGCCCATTTCTTCTCACTCACTCTCGTCACTTAACACGCGAGCGAGCGAAAGCAAATGTATCTCACCGTACGCACCTGGTAATCACACTGTTAATTTGTATTTATACTCAAACAAAGATAACACTTCAAAAATCACCTATAAATTAATTAAAAATGAAAAATATTCAATAAACATTACTGTATAATATATTATTATTTTGCCACAAATATTAAAATAAATGATTTTTGTTTAATACTTTATGGTATATTATATTTGTTTTAATAAATTTATTTTTGGTCCGATAGCTCTTCTTTTTAATTATATATACATATATTAGGATTTATAAAAAAATAGCTTAGATTAAATATTATTATAATTTGTTTATTTATAATACATTTTGATGAAGCATTAAACAGGAAAAATTTGAGATTTTTTAAATTAGGAAAATACACATATTTATAAAAACAACCCATACAAGAAAATGATGAAATTTAAGTCAATGTGTTATGCATTAAGTATGCACTCACTATGAGTTTTAGTTCAAGTTTGCAATGTTACATTTCGTATATACTTTCACTAAAAAATGTATGCTTTAACTAGGGAATGTATGAACTTTTTGACGTGAGTTAGCTACATCGTCAACAAACCAAATTTAGCAGATGAGCGTGTTCAACGTATGACAACTAACCTGTAGAGCCATTAATAAAAAAATAGTGCTCGAGCTAGCGTTGGTCAAAACAATTCTCTGCAACAAATCAACTTAAAAACAGGATCATATATGTAAATAACCTACAAGAATTACCTAACATAAATGGTTTAAAATACCCAATAAATATATTAATTATTAACATTAGAATTTAATATATTTTTTTTATTACAATATCTAGTTACGTTGCTCATTAATTATTTTGTGTAATGTAACTGAAACGATTTGACAGTGCATACATTGCCTAGGTAATGTTTATATTTTATAAATTATTACTATATACTATATATTTTTTTTAAATGATGTAACCTGATTATTGTGTCAATAATCTTGTAAGGTATATTAATTCAAAACAGTTTGTACAAACTTAAAGTTGGATTTGCCACAGGTTTTTGGTAACTGATTTATTTAAAAATTATTAGAACTCACTTAGCTGCATCTAAGAATTCAAACTAATAAACATATTCGACCCTTAATACAATGATAATTTAAAAATCTAATTGAAAGTGCAGCTTTTTATTTTAAGTGTATATGTTTATTATCTTTGCTAACTATATTTAATGAGTTTTGTCATATGAAATAAGGGAAACCAGGAAACGCAAGAAAACCCATTGGATCGTCTTGATGACGAACCAATTCCCATATCTAATTAGTTTATTGTAACTTTAGAAATGGAATAGCTAAATTGTCAGTACAGATTTTATTTAGTTATAAAATCGTTTATCAATATTAAGGATAAGAAAGGGCATAAAATTATACCTTGAGGAACGCTAAAAAAAATTAAAATCTTATATAGACCCTGTGTTTAAATATTTTCCTATCTGATAAATCGGAGTTAGTGATTATTATATAATTTGAATTACGATAGACTTTCACTAGTTTTTCAAAATTTTGCAGATAATTATCGTATTGAATAATTTAAATATAATCGAGCTAATGTATATATTTAAGAACGGAATAGCGTGGTCTGTAACGTCTCAGACTAGTTACTGTAAGGTTACGGGTTCGATCATCGGGAGCAATAAAAAAAAATATTTAAAAAATGTACTATTATTAAAAAAACGATTTCTATATTTTATTTAGTTATTACTAAAAGGACATTTGTAATTAAATAATTTAATAACATAACACCTATATTTAAATAAATATTTAATTTAATAACATAATTAATAAATACTAACTTATAGGTATTTATTATATCTGATTAACTTACTTAGTTGGTACAGATTTATCCCGTTGTAGCTCGATACGTTACAACGGGATATATAGAAAGATTTGATAAAAATATAAAATAAATTGAAACAAATAAAAATTTTCAAATGCCAGCTATATTAATAGTTTTAAATCAATAAAATATATGTCACTGTTGTATAAAACTTGATTTTAGTGTTATGTCTTACTACTTATTTTATGGTTGTTGATTGTGTTTACGCTGTTGCTTACAAAAAATATTTAAACAATTAGTTTTTAATTTTAATTTGCATCTAAAGCTTAGCCGTTGGTTTATTAATACTCACATACTATTAAAAGTAATATTAACTAATTACCATGATTTTTTTATTAGTAATTTTTTAGCACATCTTTTACAATAAAAACTATGTATAATACACATCCGCATGAATACGCGCATGCTGTTAGTCCATTATCGCAAAGCCCTTAGCCAAGTTTCCTTTTTTCCAGTATTATTCTTTTCTTTCGCACACAAAAGATCTCGCTTACCTTCTTTATCCACACAGCTTTCGGATATTGATCAGGTATTTTTGTATATATATATATATATATATATATATATATATATATATATAAATAAATATATATGTATATGTGTATGTCCAGCACGAAAGCCATTTGCGCTTTACAGCGTTGATGAGTTTATTTCATGTCGGTTTTTTAACATTACTCCCTACTTTTTTTCCATCATCGTGAAATAGCTTCACACGTTTTCCTTTGGCTGCTTTTTTACAAAGGATACTGTATTTTACAATTTGTTCAAAAAGAAAAAGAAGATTGACACTGTCGTAAACAGCGTCAGCCAATTCGCTCGTTATTACAACGCAATTCCTGAAAAGTGCGTGTATTAAAAATATATTTGCGTCACTCAACTTCGCCTGGGGAAAACACGTATTCGTTCAAATATACATGCAAATAAATTTGATATCTAACAATAAAGGGCTAGTTTATTTATTTATTATATAATTAGCGCATATATGATTTGTTAAAATTTTAAGGTCAATGTGTTTTCTTGAAAGTCGTATGTGGAATAGAAATTTGATATTTTGTAAAAGTATTTAATGTCACTTAAAACTTATGATGAGCTGTATTTGATAAATAAATGATAATCTACGGCAGATGTAGGACTTTTTTTAGTTTGTATTGCTTATGATGTTTTCTTTTGAAGTGGTGGAATTTTATTGAATTTATTTTTAAGCGATTAGGTTATATTTCCTTATTAATAATAGATAAATTAAAAGTACTTTTTGATCTGAATACCATACACAAGTTTTAGAGATATACACAAATTTAAAAGCTGACATAATAAAAAATTGATAAAACTTTTTTGAATAAATCAAAAATTTATTGTCCAAACATAAATCAAATTAAAAAATATCTCACTTGCTCCAGAAACACATTTTTCGGCATAATCAAATTCTGCATACTATGAAAGGAAAAAACCCAAACCGTAACAAAGATTTACAGTGACCCTTGCGTAGGGTCGACAGGCGTATCCCGGCCGGCATCTGGTGTCCCGTTTTATTCCCGGGACATTATTCCCGGTGTCCCGGTCTGCGAGCGCAATCAAACCAGAATGGCCTATCCCAGAAAACCAATACCTCCGATAAAGGCCGCATTAGGACGTCAACGACGCAAATCCTCCCTTTTGGTCTCGAAGGCCAAAAATTCGGAGAAAAATTTCTTCGGGGCCGTTTGCAAAACAAGCTTTATGGCGGTTCGTAAAAGTTTGATTATTTGACCCAATGCCTTGGTACAAGAGTCTTTTTGGAGGAGAAGACTCTGAATTGGTGTTAGATGGGTTATAAGAGACATTCAATAAGTTTTGTTTACGCTTTTTAGGCCTTTTGTTTCTGAGCAATGAATGAAAGAAGTTATAAAAACACTATCATTCTTAAAAATAATTTATAAAAGTAAAAATCAGTTAAGTAGTAATAATAAATTCGTAAATTTTAATAAATCATACGAAATATTTTTTATATAGAATGTGTTTCTATACTCTATTTTTTTATATTATTTATTATTTATACACCCACACCTTTGTATATATTTTTAGCCGTGTCTATTTTTTTAACCATGTTCATTATTATCTTAGTTAAATCGACGTATTATTAAATATTTAATTAGCCACACTAAAAAACATGTGTCTCTATCAATAAATCATTTTACTATTTTAAATATAGTTTTACAAGTAATAAAGATATTTTTCTTGATTATCTTGTATCTGCTTTATTAAGTTATTGCTATATTTTTGCTCAATATTAAAAATTAATAAATATAATATTATGGTTATTTTATTTTATTTATGTACACCTAATTTGTTGACTATTATTATACACTACAGTCTACACAGTGACATCTTTAATTTAATTATATTATAGAATTCTCTGCAAATTTCAAACATCAATGTCAAACGGATATTATATTTGTCAATCAAAAATGTAGTATAATCAAAAATCATATTAGAAATTGTCAGTCTGAAAAGTTTTCTCTTTACAGAGACAAAACTAGCAGTTTAAAAAATATAACACTTATGAACAAAATAACAATTTAGCAAAGATAAGTTTTAATTTAAATTCAGTAAAATCATGATATTTTGCTTTAACCAATCAAAAAATTTTGAACAGACCCACTTTTTTCTATGCAGCGGTATAAAAATATGCAGCCGTTGTAATATATAAAAATATTCGTATAAATTTATTATTTTCCAGAAAAGGCTATGATAATTTTCTCGAGAAATTTGCTGATTTTTCAGATGAAAATTCACAAAATATAATTTTTTTTAGAAAATAAAACTCATTTAATATGTTCAAGTCTTCAAATATGAACTTTCGTAAAAATAAGCATCATTCTCTTTACCTGCATCTATGATTGTTCACACTTTTCTTTTTCATATTTTTGATTTTAATTTGACTAATTTTTAAGCAGAAAACTATCGATTTTTGTATTAAGTTGTGAAATTATTTAAGCTGCAAAAATATAATATCTGCAACGTAAACCAATACATATTTTTAAATAATCGTGTTATTTTTTTAAGAAAATAATTTTAAACACATAGAAAGGAAATACTAACGCGTTCTAACAAAAGAGCTAAAAACTCAATACAACAATTGCATAACTTTTAATTTAAATAATTTTGCTTACATATACCCGGTTAGAACATAGGTTTGTTAACTGCTCGTTAAGCACCATAAATATATTTTGTGCTTAAAATATGCAATAGACAATGCAATTTGACGTAAAACCACTATTGTAATATATTTTTTTGCATTACGGAACTTTCAATTCATAAATTTTGTTGCTCGAATATGCAAGCGATGCAATTAGCCAATAATCATCTGCATCGGTGATTCGCCAGAGACGTATTGAATCAATGGTGAGAACTCCATTGACACAAAAGATATCAGCAGATCGTCATTAGTATAAAATATTTTACATCTGCAGACGATCACATGATTCGAGAAGGTAAATAATCAGAACCAAAACCCAAATCAAACACGAGAGATTTAAACGGATCATTTAGATAAAATCCCTTTTATACCAGCTTCCCCATTACTCAGTCTACTATACTAAATACGACTCGACACTATTTATTTGTAGTAAATTATACTGGATAACATAAAGATTTTTCTAGCGTCTATTTTGGTTACAAAGTCACATCTTTACGATACGAAAAAATTGAATTGATTTTTTTAAGATAATTATTTAACGTTTTATGGTAACAGTAAAAAACTATTCAATAAAATATAAATACAAATAAACGTTTATTTTTTTTAATATTAAAAAACGACCTTTACTTTAGGACTACCTAATATAAAAACCCTTAGCTAGATGCTACTTCACTAAACTGATGTTACAGCTTCAATCCTTAAATAAAATTGCATACCGCATATATAAATAATTTTATCAAAAGGTAGCATTGGTTCTTGAGTTTTCTTCCTAATATATTAATAAAACATGATCGTAGGTGAGCACCATGTTTTTTCCATGTGAAAATTCAATTTCCAACATGTATTTTCGTGTACCGTCGGACACGTGAAAATGTAGGTTTAAAGCCCATCTTAAATTTACGATATTAAATTTATTTCCTGCCTCACTTCTGAGTAAAGGAGAGTCGATGAAAGATTTTCAATCAAACTTCATTCACATACCTCAGCGCCAAGGGAGCCTTTATCTCAGATTTTATTGGATTTTAATTCGTTATTAAGCGAAATCAAATTACAGTTTAAAAATAAACATTAAGATAATTACCGTTCTCCCTTAATTATATGTAAATTTTTACAAAAAGAAGATTTTGATTTGAATATTTTTTTATTACATACAATTAACTGCGATTTTTTAAGAGCTATATTAAAAAGTAATAAATTTTACAGTCGAATCTTTGTAGTATATTGTACAATCACAACACATCGTTTTTACTCAATTTCAACAATTGAAAATCGATTCTTGTAAAGTGGATAAGAATAAAGCATCCGGCGTGTCGGGAAGCTGCGAAAAGTCTCTGGAAAAAAGGACTCGAGATAAGCCCACTTTGGGAAATTATCTCGACGCCGATTTTTTCGCGAAACAACTAAATCCTCCTTCAAGCGCAGAGATTAGGTTTAATTTCGTCGGACGCCTTTTTTTATTCTTTATCCTTCTGCTCCCGTCTTTGCGTTTAATACTTATTAATTCGTGTTTTAATGAGATCCGGCGTAATGGGGCTTGTCCGCGTAATCCGACGTGAATATATGCATATACATATATACGTTTCAAAGCCGGCCTTATTCGACTTTTGGAAGTGACCTGTTTGTGGGTATAAAGTGGAATTAGCATTATTATAATCATGTCGGTAAAAATGCAAAGAAATAGTTTACTATGCAAATAAGCGCTTTAAAAGTGTGCTTTGTACGATTATGCGAGATAAAAGACCGACAGTCTTACCATGAATTTGAATATTTATAAGCAAAAAATATAAATAATAGAAAATATTAGCAAACTTTTTAATTAGCAGTTTCTTTAGTTTAGAATTATCTTTTAAATAACTGATGTAAAATATAACGATTTAAATGCATACTTATTACTTTTCCCTATAACGCCAAATTTTCATCGCTTATAATTTTTTCTAAATATTTTTTGCTTAATTGTAGATTTTAATTGTTACTCTGACTTTACGGTAGTAATACAATAAAAAAACAACTGGTTTTAGCTATCATACATATTTTTATTATTAATTGGTTTAACTTCGTTGCAACATCAAAAGCGTTAACCTAAAAATAAATGAAAAACCAAATAAATAAGACACTGAGACATAAAACTGATATTATATCATTGCCAATAATGTTATTAATAAAAAACTATTAATACAATATTTAATTTATATTCGTAATCATACATAAATTTGCTAGATTTAATTTTAATTATTCATCTTCATATTTATTTTTAAGATTTAACACTGAACACTGAATCTACAATTTTAATACATATTATTCAGTTAATTGTCAGACACAATTAAATTATTAAAGTCAAAATAAAAATTGAACCGGATCTCTCGGTTATTAGTCATAGACTTATACCACTGATCTATCGTGCTGTAATAAGATAGGAAAACGATAAAAAAATATTTTTAAATACAAGTTAAGCAGCGTTTGATATAGACTGATTGCATAATTCCGTAAGTCCGCGTTAATACTAATCTACCGGGTGGCTCTTTATATGTGAAACATTGCAGTCGTTAAGCAAAACAATGACTATTATTTGATTCGCGTGTAAGTATTTAAAGAACAAATTATTAAGTTGTTTTGATTACAGTGATTAATGATTTTTAAAAATATCCGAAAGTCAATTCTATTTAAAAAAATATATTGTAACCTGACAGGCAATTTATTAATGCGTTACGATTGTTTTAAACTAGTGAATGTGTGATATTTATACATTGAATTATAAATAATTATATACAATACATTATAATTTACAATAAATAAATATCACTTTGAAGTCAGAGGCAGTTTTTAGTATTAGCACTTTTTATTAATAAAATTTCCCATCTGCTGCTGGGGCCTGAACCTGTAGCTTCTATGCCTTAACCATACATATAACGCTGTTGTGACGTGCCAATTTTTTACACTGTAGTGGTTTACACATAACATAAGTCACTAGACACGGCATACGCGCGTCTGAAGTTCCGCAAACCGTGTCCAAGAACCTAGCAGCTGGTAGGGAAATTGTGACATTGCTAACTGACGCCTCACTTTATGTTTGAAATTTACCTTCAGGACACGCGCTCAATAAAAACAAAAAAATTATTTAGATATTTAACAAATTTATTATCGTTAATGGTTTTGAAAATTTGTTAAATTAAGTAAGGTAGCTCATATTTTAAATATAACGATTTTTGTTGAGTAAAGCATCTTTGTTCGTTAGTTACTTTCTATTAGTAAATTTAGTGGGATCCTTTACAATGCAAAATATAAATCTGGCAGTGCTTAAATGAACGAGACTACATATTAAAAAATAAACTTAAATCTTCCTGTGTTTTAACTTATTCCATAATTAAATATAAAATTCGTTTTTCTGATTGAGTCGCATCGAGAAACTTTCATTGACAAATTTTAGTATTATTTTTTAGTAAGTTTTAAAATGTTACAGATACTTTTAATTACATAAAAAAGCTTTAATATCTACGCTTAATATTTACCAGACATATTTTTGCGTCACACTCAGTATAATTGTTATCGCAGTTAAAATCCAATTTCAGCCACAACAAAACCGCTTTGTTTACAAATTTATGTAATTTGAACTGTTAATATATTTATTGACATCCATTACGAGAATTTCAACGCGAACTCTGACAACTTTATACGATGTTAATTAATTTTTACGGCTTTCACAACCGAGTTTTGGCTTTCGGTCGTGTGACGTTTTATGCGCGCAATAAAATAAAATGAATAAATTTCAATCCCTTAAAAAGGCTTTAGGGTGAGAGAGAGGGAGAGGGATGCTTATTAGAATACACAGGGCATTGATTAAATTAAAAGTGGAGACCGGGCACGTTCTACTTGTAAGGGTCAGTTAACAGCCAGCCGGTTGCCAGCACATGGAAATGGGTCGGGCCATATAACCACCAAAGCCGGCCCTGTCCAACTTTGAACAAACCCAATTAACCCCCGGTGCCGGTCCACGGACAGTCGTATTAATTTTTAAACTTGCGCCGATGTGCACTGTCTAAACGCGATAAGTGCCAGGGCAATGTCTTTCAAGTCCTAAACTAATTTTGGCCACCCGGTGGCTTTCGGTAACTTTTATGGGTTGATTTCGTAGTAGTGTTCTAGTTATAATACTTTGCTTCGCAATCGACCGAGAAGTTGTTACAATTCGTAACTAGTTTACACTATTGGTCACTAAAGTTAATCGACGCAATAATCGCAATCTGTATAACGTCAAATCAACAAAAATACTTAATTGAATTATAAAATATAGAAAAACATATTATTATTAGATTGAAACATTGCAACAACAGGAATTCCATGACGTTTATTTATATTTAATAATTTAAATAATAATATAATTAAAGTTATTTATAATTTAAAATTAATATTTATCACTGATGACCTTTAACTATTCCTTAAAAAATATTAAATGGAATAACAATAAGGCATTAATATTGACGTTAAGCTATATAAAAGTGTATGTCTTTTCAACATTTTTTTTTGTGTTTAAAGAACGAATTCTGCAAATTTCCGTCATAGTAGATACGACCGAAAAATATTATATTCACAAATATTTTTCAAATGCGTAAAAGCATTTTTTTGTCTTTTATTGTCTCGCATCATCCCATGGCAAATGACCAAATGCAGGGCAGAAATTTAATAACACGCAAAGATCACGCATTGAATAAAGTAATTGTGCATTGCCTCTAAATAATAAATGAACTGCAGCTTAGATTATTTTATATTAATCCTGAATCTAAAAAAAATATTATCAATAAGAGATTTATATTTAGTAATATCATATATTTTTTACATATTTAATTCGTATTGAAGTTATTTGAAAATGCATAATATATTTATGATAGTAAACTGATTTAGTATTACCAAATCAGTTGAACCAATAAGATTAATCTTAAAGTTCTAGTGTTTCTTTGTATGTATGTAATAATTTATTTATACATGTGAAAACAAACTTAAGTCTAAATCCTAACGACAAAATCGCACTTCATTGTTTGTCTTTATCGCCTGTTTAATATCAAAGCATTGTTTGGGGGGATTAAGGGCGATAAAGTTAAACGTCTGTTCCATTAAATCCAATTGTGTTGTATCATCTTCTCGGTAGGGGCAAACAAACGCCAAGAGCAGTCTCGACGCTTTTTAATCTATCAACGCTGCTTTATTGTCGCTTATTTAATTATTTGTCACCTTGATTTAGCCTTTGTTTTAAATTTAAATATAAATGAAATAAAAATTAAGTTTATGTGAATATCGAATTTAATCTCAATCATTATTATGTTTGTAAATGGTAATAATTGTGAAAATCTAAGTCAAAATATAAATTATTTATTATCTTGCCTTTATTTAAAATAAATAAATAATTGCTAATATGTATGTTCTTTTATCGTATCCTGAAAACTACTGATAAAACTTAACATTATATTTACAACTGATTTTACAACTTTCGAGAAGTTACAATTTAACGTTAAACTTTAAAACAAAAAAATATGACCTTTTACAAAACGTTCGTTCACACTACCGTCGTAGTGTGAACGATCGGTCATAAAGAGCAATAAAGATACCTTATACTGTTTGGAAGTCATGCAATTTTTTTTAAATGAAAATTATGAGCTTAATAGTATTTGTAGAAAATCGTATTTAAGAATAACGCTATTAAAAAAATAATCATGCAGATTTAAAATATATCTATATATTTAACCCGTTAATTAACATTGATACAGATTCAACTTAGACATCAAAAATGCATCAGAATTTTTTTATTGTGATGTATGCTATTTGTTTAATATTAATTATAATTAATAATATGCAATTAATCGATCTTTATGAGATAACCAATGATTTAATAAAAAATATAGCAATTACTATATTTGCGTATATTCATTAATTGTTTTTTATTCTCTTACGAATATTTTGCTTAAAAAATATTATTCTATAAAAGAAAGTTAATTATAGTGTTAAGAAATTTGTTTTTCTTTACTACAATGAAATGCTAACATTTTTAATTTACATATAAAACGCGCTGAGTTGCTTTCAAGTAACTTTAATAAAATATATTGCTTATTACTAATAAATATTATCACGTTAATTATATATGCTGTAGTCTACAAGTCGTTTCATAGTTTTGGGTTAAACTCTGAAAGATTCTAAGTTACAGTTTGACTGGTCCAAATTAGATGACCGAAGTAAGAGCAATTGCATTTTTAGAACATTTTTTTTAGCTTTGCATTGTGTAGTTTTAAGTCGAAATTAAAATTTTCTAGTCCTGACAATATAACTTGTTTCGTATTTATTTAAATATAGCAGTCATCTAGTGTACCATTGACAAATGGTGGGAGTCTAAATAAGTTAATTTTAAATATGAATTATTCGATTAGTGTAAACTAAAATCTCTTTTTCAGACAAATACAGATCTTATGCGATTTTTTACGAAGACGTCATTAAATACGCAAATACGATTTGGTAAGACTTGTATAATTAGTATCTGCTTGGTGAAAATATTCAGGGCACAATGTTTTTTATTAAAGAATCATGATTTAATATTTCACAACGCTTCAATTATAAATAAATTTAATTTGTTGTTATGTTGTTTTTAATAACAGCTTTATTAATTTTAACCCAAATTGTGAAATTATTTTGTATGTGATTCATGTATTATTGATTAAAATTTAACAGTTTTTAATAGTATATGCTATTGTACGTGAATGTTGAGCTTTTTAAAAATAACAGATTTGTAATCAGGACACATATGTAATTTTTCATAATAAAACAATAAACGTGTGGCACTAAAAATTAATTGATTGCTAAGAAACAATAAAGGCATAATAAATATTTTCTGAAACGCAATCGTGTACGTCTTTAAAAAGCTCGCCGACATTGTTTATTAACGCCAAATAATTTTTTACTATATTATTTAATTATTGATGACGCAAAATAGATAAACAGAATTGAATTCTGAAGAACTTCTTGTCTGCTTACAAAATGTCTAATGATCTCGAAACAATGTTATTAAAAAAGCATGTTTGTGACAGTGGATCGGGATTGACGTATTTATGTAATACATGTAAATAATATTTCAGGTGCTGAAAGCAATGCTACAGGCCTGTTATTATCAATGCGAGAGTTGTCACCCTTTTATGAATCAGTATGATCTTGAAAACAGAGGATATCAAAATTAAATTAAATATAAACCAAATAGGGTTTTAAATAGTCTGAAATAAAATCTTTTATTACAATATTTTTATTGTAAAATGAATGAAATATTTTACAAAAATAATATGTTTATATTTTAATTTAAAATAAGTTTCAAAAGAGGTATAATCACATTACAGATGTTAAGAATTGATAATAAGAAAAACGAATATACTTCCCTTTAATTATAGGTTATCGCACTTGTATTTGTAGGATAAGTTAATCTTCCTTTTATTTTTTCACTAAGGCAGAATACATTATTATGCTTCTAAATTACACAGTATAGGGATATCAATTAAAACAGAATGAATAATATGTTGATCAAATTTATTTTGATCAGAAATAGAGATAGGCAAAAATATCTTGCTATAAATATTATTTTAAAATTCGAAAATGTTTCTTTAGTCATAATTTATTAAAAAAGTTAACTTTTATTTTAAGTTTAATATTTTTAAACATAATTTATGTCAAACTAATTATTACCCAAATTTAGTTAATTTAAAAAAATGACATAAAAAAAAGAAAAAAATTGTGATGGTGCCATGTAATTAAAGTTATGTATTGTAAATCAATGTGATTAAATATATTTGTAAATTAGTATAAATATATTTTTCATTTTAGCATGATTAAATAAACAACGTTTTATTTTTATTGCCTAATCAAGTTATACTATTTTATTTTTATTTAACTATAAAAAAAATCACATGACTATCATCGCCACCTATTTATTGTCATTTAGTTTAAATAATAAATATTAATTATACATAAGTAAATTTAAACTTAACTCATGCTTTAGGATAGGTATTTTACTATAGAATATAATATTCAATGCAAAACTTTTTTCTTAGATTTCTGTATTTTACTTTTCCTGTTTGAAAAATGTCAAGCTTTATAAAGCCTTATCTGTGCATTTAACTAAAGTTCAAGAATATATTTTTCTATATGTTTAGGTAAAACTTTTTTTTAAATTGCATAAACATACAATTTATTGATTTTATTTTAAAAATACTATATGAATTTATTTGTAGAGAAGCTTGTCAAAAATTTTCTTATAACATTTTAATGAATAATACTATTCTAGAATCTACTCATTAATTCAAAATATCATTAGAGTGATATACTGATATTGTACTGACATAATTATTAATAATACACTTGATATAAACTAAAAAAATATAATTAGGAATATAAAGTGCAAATTCAACTTTAAGTGATTTTATCAATTTAATTATAGTATTGTTGCTTAAAAATTAAATAGAAATAATAAAATAAAATATATTATACTTTTTTATATAAAAATTCACTCAAAAATTCCATACTCAGCATAGCATATGATCTGGGTGGTAATTAGCCCCATGAGCTTAGTTAGACTACAATATTCTAAAGCACTTGAATAACTTGGTAGTCGATTATCTCTAAACATGAGCTTTATTTAGTTAGCGCTTAATATTCTTAGCGTCTCGTATATTATAAATAATTTAGATATATTGTTTCATAGTATTTTTTTATACAAAATATTTATTAAAATGTTAATATTAAGATGATTTTGCATATTGTGAAAATACATATCGAGCATGATACAAGAAAAAACATACATGACTTTCCAAGACAGTTTAATAGCTATTAGTCAGTACTTCACTGTCGTGAGGTACCGAAGCTAGCGAGTGTGCGAATAACGGACCCTTAACTTTTTGAGTTTTAAATATTATTTTTGCTTCGTTCAGATTTTTAAATTCTATTTTTAATTTTTTAGGGTAAAATTAGATATTATGTAGCTGTGCGATTTACAATATAAATGGAAAGAGATCGTCCGAGAGTTACGCGGATAATCCTAGTGCACTTTTTACTGTTACCGCGTTACTGCGTAAAGTTTTTTAGTTACACCATATGTTACTGTATAATAAAAAAAAAATGATATGTTTTATGTGTAAATATAAGAGACAGTTTACATTTAATATTTAGGAAAAAACAAAACAAACAATTTTAAGATCTATTTTTATTAATTTTATTTTTTAAAGTAACGGTTTTTTCTGCGCAGCATTATAAATTTTAATAATGTGCAAAAAGTTTTCACTGTATTTAAAATTGATAATAAACTAAGCATATTTAAAATCTATAATAAACTAAAAATCTAAGAAGTGGCTTTTACAATTATATATATTATATAATTGTAAAAGCCAATTATAATTATTTATTATATTGGATATAGTGACCATATAAATATATATGAATTTAGTAAGTAAAATTATTTACGTTAGACAAAAATTACGCGAATTTCTAAAAAGAAAATAATTCGACAAAGTATATTTGTATTGCTTTTTTTTTTGTATTCAATAAGATTTGATATAGAAAAAGCTCTCAAAACGCTATGGTATGAGATCATTTACTCCTAAAAGGTATAAGCTATATTGTACCTCTAAATAATGAACACTTGATACTGCGTAAAATTCCATAGTAAAAAAAAACATACTAAACTGTCGAATGACAGTTTAAAGCATATAACTTTATGAGCATCTATAATAAATATATATTTTCTGCCGAAAATATATTCTAATATAATTTTACTAAAATATTATACACATTTATTGTATTATATATCAATGTCATTTTCCATGTAATTTATATATTTGTGTTTCTCTTCACTTAGTTAACCTTAATATTAAAATACTAATATTATAATAAATTTATGTATACTTCACATTTTCAATTTGGCACACAATATACAAACTCCAAGGCCATATCGTAAAACTCTTTGTCACATAATTCGTACACTTTAACAAAATTTCCCTTTTAATTAACAAAATTAAAACACTAAATGTAATTTAAGGCTTTCGAACAACAAAGCCACCTGCTTTTTTCTCGCCTCCAATGTGCGTTTTATTGAATTTTAGAAAGTCAATTAGCAAAAATTAAATCTATTACTCTTGGTGGCGGCTTAGTAAATTTATTACCGCGCTCGGCGAGTTTATTTAACAAGATTAGCTCTTAGGGTATACGCAAACTAATCAATATCTAAAAGCTCAAGTTAAGCGTGATTATGTGATATTATCGCAAAACTACTATATATTTGCATTGTTGCGATTCGAAACTTAGAAACGTCCAGCCTAAAGATATATTCATTAATCTACATTTGAAATTAGTATTTAAGATAAACAGTTTGATACACAGTGTCAAGGCAAAAATAAACAGAATATATTTCAAAGCATACAAAGTCCGTTTGTATAAGATGAGAGCTAATTATATTTAGTTGGACTATTAAAACATATTATTCCGAGAAACTGATGAACAGACAATTAAAACTTGGTCCCAACGATCAAAGAGCAAAGCATTATAAAATTTTAATCAGTGAACTGTTTAAAAAACTACGCTCTAAAGCGTTGTTATGCACAAGCCAATTTTCCAACCCAATTACACCGCATTCAAAAGTCATACATTGAAAGCTCCATTTCTATTCGCCTTGCGTATAATACAGCAGCTGCAGTCATCGGAGCATTGAAAGTTTATTGTGAAGAACTTTCACGGAATCCCAAAGGACCACCCCTCGGAGATATGACGGATAAGACGTGACGCCGGGTCCAATTTTGAAACTTCCATCATAATTCAAAGGTGCATGGATGGTGAGAGAATTTGATCTCTACTGCAGCAGATGGTGATTCATCTCTTCGGGTAGTGGGAATATGCTTACCACCTTTGTCTGGACAAATTGCAACGTCATGTCTGAGAAGCTTTTCACTCGTTAAAGAAAATGTGATGCTACAAAGAAAAATTCGCGTAGAGAAGCGCGCTCATGTTGAATTATTTTATACGGTGTCAATTTGGGTGATCACTGAATTCGGCAAAATATGTTTAAAAATCTTATACTTATATATTAAAGCAGTGAAAGTTATGATTTAATATAACAGAACTATTAAAATGGAATTATGTTTCAATATTAAAACACTGAGATTTTTATTATGTTAGTTAAACCTGTTTTTGATGTAAAGCATAAATATTTTAAAAACTGTCTTGAATCACTCACCAGCAAATATTGTTTGTCAGCAAGTATAATATACAAAAGAAATCTAAGTAATTTTAAAAACATTGTCAAGTCATTCCTAATAAATTAACAATGCTTTAAAGTGGCAATTTGAATTCACCTTAAAGGTAAGAGCTTCCAAAATGTGTAAGAAAGTAAATTTTCACTAACGTATATTAAGCTTTTTTATCGTTCGCAACGCTAAAGAAAATAAACACTGCTTTTCAAAACTATTAGATATATCAACTTAATTTAAATAAATAGAAAAAGATGGCTGACTAATAAAAGTTATGAAAAATTATCTATATTTCATAAGTATTGATATTTTGTTATCAAGGTTACATTTGTAAATATTTTTGAGGCGATCTTTCTTAAAACTTGCAGATTTTTGGTTTAAAGTGAGGACAACACTTCTGCTGTTGCTTATTGATCAAGTTTTAAAGTCAAATGTATGACTGAATTTTTAATTTAGAGCCCAAAGACTAATTTTTGGAATCATTCTCCATGGTAATGATCAAATTTTTAATTAGTATTTTTGGAAAAATAATCTTTCAAATAAGCAATTACAGGTGGAGTAAAAAAATTATTTTACATTTTTTCACTTTTATATGTGGAAAATAATAAAAAAAAAAAAATTCTACTCAGATAATAGAATAACAAAAATGTAACTGGAATGTAGATTACATGGATGTTAATATGATATGGTACAATATTTATAAGAATATTGTAGATAGTAAAATAAAAGGTCAATTTAATCTTAAAACAGAATATCGATACAACATAAAACCATGGTTTAGTGATGTTTAAAATACTATAAAGAAAGATGAACCATATAAAATACTTTAAATAATAAAAACTTAGATAAAAAATAGAAAACATACCAACAATGTAGAAATATGGCAATCAAAGCATTAACCCTTTGAGTAGTAAGTTAATTTATACACATTTGTTAATTTATTAGTTTACACCTGAAAAATAGGTAATTTTAAGTATTTTTCCATATTTATTTCTGTTGTAACTTATCTATTATTTTGAATTGCATTTATAGAGAAAAACAGTTTTTATCAAAATTTTATTGCTTTGATTTATTTTACTACGTTTTTGTAATAGTATGTTTTATTATTATTTTTAACCATTTTCTATTACTAAAGTTTGTTAACTTATTTATATACATATTTTTTGTAAATTATTTGACTTTTGTGGATTTTTTTATATCGATACAGAGGATCTCAACCTTAATATAAAATATTTTTATAATGCTCATTTTTTCGTATTCTTTAATTTATTGATTTTATTTACAATAAATTGGTACCTCAAACCAGTGTAAGATCGACCGCCGTATATGTACGGCGATACCGCTTATTGTTAAGAATAGGTAAAAAAAGTATGAAAAGTCGAAAGATGAAATTAAAAATGTCCCAAATAAAATATGGAAAACCATCAAAATATTAATTAATTATACTCAGAGAAACGACATAATAAATATGGAGATTGATGAAAATATATTTGAAGATCCTCATATAATAGCAAAAAAATTGAATACATAATACTTTTAGAGTATAGAAGAAATTGTAAACTTAATATCTCAGATTTAAGATGAAACATTGAATGTAAAATTCAGTGAATTTAAATCAGTATATTTTGAAGAAATTTGTAAATTAAAAAATCTTTACAATTTTTATTTCTCGGAAAAATATTTATCAGTACTGATAAACAAGATGTAAATATTATTAAAGAAACTTGGAAAACACTAGAAACTAAATTACAGTATTAATTAAATAAAGCACTTAGTGTATTTTTAACCATTCATTTTTTGAGCAAAACTCGTTTTTTTGATCTAATGACCAATAATCATTTTGAGCTTGACATTGCTCATCAAAATAAGCTTGAGATGATTCAGAATCATCAATTTGCACCAATATATCCATTTGTTCTGTTATTGTTTTGGACTTTTTAAGTGAGATTGGCGGTTGAAAAGTAATTGGATTTTTTTTTATTTTTAAAATTAAGGTTAAACTTTTACACTTAAAAATATGTAATATCTGTCAAATGACAGCTTATAGCATATAATTTTATGAGCACCTATAAGAAATATATATTCTCTGATAAAAATATAATTTCACGTCATGAAAACGTCATACTTACTTAAAAATAAATAAATAAAATGTTTCGCAGATTGACATTTTCTGCGCATGTGTATTCAGTAATAATTGATTTTCTTACATGACAAAAAAGCCCTGCTTTTTTAATTGATTCATTTGCTCATCTTAAGAAGTACCAACGACTTTAACTTATACTCTTACAAATACTTTACTTCAAACTTAATGACCTGCTACATCACTTTAATCTTTCTGAACTCTTTCGCATTCATTTTCGCCACCCGATACTGACACCTGACTAATATTACTGCTTGTATGATTAAAAAAATAATTGACAAATATACTAAACGTTTTACTGGCATAGCGAAACTCACAACTCACAAATCAATAGCCCAAAATTTTTTGCACATAATAAAACATATGGAATAATATGAAAACTAAGAACAGAATATTCTGTATTTTTATATATCGATATATTAGAGTATATAACATATACATATATATATATATATATATATATATATATATATATATATATATATATATATATATATATATATATATATATATATATATATATATTATATATTATATATATATATATATATATATATATATATATATATATATATATATATATATATATATATATATATATATATATATATATATATATATATATATATATATATATATATATATATATATATATATATATATATATATATATATATATATATATATATATATATATATATATATATATTTGCTTTATACCTAAGTTATTAATATACATGTGTAATATGTACATATATTTACAAAATATACCAAGAAACATTTTATTATACACTGCATTAAAAAATCTTAATTATAATTTTATTGACGTGTTTAAATATTAACATTGAAGTAGCAAATATTTTGCTTCCCCGTATTTTAATTAAATTTTCTATTTTTTCTCCATGCACAGTACATCCAATTAACCTGCCGAAAAGAGGGTCTCAAATTCAATTTCCTCAGTTTCACTCTTGTTCTCTATCTATCACTGAAACCGCCTACGGCCGTCCGTAAGTTTCCTCGGAAAAATATTTACCTTCTTTCTTTCTGACGAACAAATTTGCGCAAAAATATGCCGTAAATGGAATTAGAGTACACAGACAACGAAAAAAAGTTTTATCAACTCGCATCCGGAAAATCCGGCTAATTAGTGCCTAACGAGATTCCCGGAGGCTTTGACAAATTTGGGTTTCGCTTATTACACCGACGGAGTGGTTGATGAATGCACAAAAAGGGGAGAGCAAACATTTGGTTCTTTATCGCTAGTATATAACTCTTTGAGAAACGCACTGATGAGTTTCTAATCAAAAATAATGTTCAAATGATGTAGCGTTACAGCATCAAAAATAACTAAATAAATCTATTGTATATATATTTCAATAATAAAAATATAAATACATATCTTGCCCTACTTACATAATCTCTAAGTTTTATTTATGAGGAATTTGAATCATTGTCTTAATTAGACTTCGGCAAATTGAAAAGTGACTACTTACTGATATGTTATAAATTGTATTATTCCTATTATAACACATTGGGCTAACGCCTGTCATGTTGCAATATAAGATTTTAAATTGTTTAATTTTAAGGCAAGACATTACCTTGACTTTCAATAAATACCATTTAATAGCCAAAAAATAAGGCGCAGGATTGATTTGACCTTTAATACAAAAACTCCTAATTCAGCTCAATAATAACTACAAATGCTATAGATATAAATTTAGTAGTTTATCAATAAAAGTTAATTATTAATTAAAGATATTAATATTCCTAATAATTTATAAATGTAGGTTCTAGACTATTTAAGTTTCCCTGAATTTTATCTTTCAAAGTTTACAGTCGTCAAACATTTCTTAGTTCTTGATTAACACAAAAATTTCACTAGTGGCCTATTTATCGACGGTAAATACCTTAAAATTAAAGGAAAGCTTATCGGTGAGTATCGCAGAAAACGCAAACAAAGTGTGTTATTCTACAATTATCCATAATTCGGGCATATTTCAAAGTCAACACGGACCCACCGGCGCGCGTTTAATTTATGCGTCGGCTAAATATGTTTTTCCCGTTCCGCCCTGCTACACAGGGCCGCACTGGCACGTATATAATAATCTCGGCGAATAAAATAACTCTATTTTGCCGCGTGTCGTCTGTCTGCCCTCGCAACTTGGGGGCTTATTAAATTTATCAAATATTTCCGGAACACCCGTTTTTTGCTGTGTATAGAATAATATTTTTTCAATTATTAATTAAATTTTTAGATTGACGGAGCGTGACTTGCGTAATTATCAAGAGGGAGAGCTAATTAGTATATGGGCTAATTACATTGCACAGTATTTTTTCTATAGCGATAAGATATTTTAGTTGAATGAAATAAAATGATAAACGTTGCATAAATATTTTAAGACATATTGACGTCTCCTTGTCCTTAAATATATGCAATTAACATAATGTTATAAATAAATAAAGTATGCTTATTCATATATTGAAATACCATATTAAGTAACAGTTATTTATAAAAATTATTTTATGTCATTTTGTTAAGTTTATTAATACACTTAAAAAATTAGATAACCAAGAGTTTAATATGAAGACCTCAAACACTTATTTAATAAACCAAGTCAAAAGGTCATTGACTTTTATTATATACTATAAACTTTCCTCGAAACCATCACACAATGATGCATAAAATAAAAAAAATAGAATCGGTGGCATTAGTGATCCTTTTCGAGGCTCAAAGATTTATAACAATATTATTATCAGTTAAACATCAATATTAAGAGCTCGATACATACGCGCGTTTTAAGCCATGAGTGAGACGTGCGCCTGCGGTATTCTGATTCCTACCAACGTTCGTGGTGGGGGTGTGGTATATAGCGCAGCACGAATACAAGACTAGAAACATTTAAATTTACAGCACCTTGATGCTAAAACCACTACATCACCTATCATCTCAACTTTTATTGGATTAAAAATAAACATATACACAAATTTCAATACTAAACCTAGCGAGTTTCATAAATAACATATTATAATTATTTATTTGCTCTTATTTTGAAAAAAATACGATATTAATAGTTACAAAAAAAACATTTTTTA
The DNA here is from genome assembly GCF_051122295.1 of Plectrocnemia conspersa. Lineage (NCBI taxonomy): Eukaryota > Metazoa > Arthropoda > Insecta > Trichoptera > Polycentropodidae > Plectrocnemia > Plectrocnemia conspersa. The sequence continues at coordinate 5,723,023 of NW_028277172.1, forward strand.
TGCATTATTTTGAATCAAATATAAAATTAGGTATTTTATAAAAATAATATAAATCATAAAAAAGACAATGATTTTTACCAATTTAGTTTAAAGAAATAACTTAATTTATATATAATTATTTAATGCCACAAGAACTAGCTAGATTTCTATAATCTAATAAAACATTTTTATTTCTTTTTTTTATTAAGGATTTTTTTACTGAAGTTGCAAATTTTTAAATGTTTATATTTCAAGATTTTTTTTTAATTTCATTAGCTGGTATTTTAAAATAAAGAAGCGGATTAGTTGACAAGCAAACGTAGCAGAGATAGTTACAAGATTTATTTTTAAAATGAGTTTCGTGACAATATCATTTAAGCTACAGAAGTTATTGTTTCCTTAAAAATGCATATAAAAACTAAAAAGAATAAAAAAAATATTGTAATTTAATTAAATTCTATAAGGTCTTCTACCTTTGTAATCTTTTCTTTTAAATGGTTTTAACTAATGGCTAACGAACTTAGCCGAAATTTGTATGAGATCTATTTTTCAAAATATAAGGTATATTTCTTAAAAAAAATACGCTAAAGCTGTTTTTTGAGACAGTTTATATTGCAAAATAAATATATCGGTAAATGATTCTGCATAAAATATATTTATTCTTGTATTGTTCTCAAAAACCAGTAACTATAATAACATATAGCATGAAATAAATATTAATAGTTATTTATTTTTAGAAAATAAATTTACTTATAGATCTTTAATTAAAAATAGAAAATATTTATAATTAAAAATAAAAATAAATTGATTTATTATTGATACATATTTACTTTAATTTTAGTGAGATTTTATTTTTAAATTTGTTGTAAGCTTGAAAGTCAAAATTAATTAACAGATTTTACTTTTTGAGTTATAAGTGGGATTTGGGATTGCAATAATACAGAAATTTTCAATACCGGTATTACCGAGAGAAAGAACCGGCAGTATCGGTGTTACAATATTACCGATATTAACATTATTATTAATATTTTAATTAATTGCTCGAAAAAATAATACGAGTACTACTTGTATGAATCACCATATTTATTGTTTAGCAAAACTAAAGCTATCAAATGCTCCAGAAAGTATCGTTTTGATATATTTAATACACTTTCATTAATTATAAAAAAAATCAGTTAAGATTACTTAAAAAAACTTTATGAGAAAGCATTGGGTAGAAAGTTGTAAGTCTGTTTAAAGTGCTAGGTATTTATTTTATCAAACATATTTATGTGATTGATATTTGTGATATTTTTGTGATTCAATTTAGTTTTAGCTCATTAAATATTAGTTTTAGAAAATCGCAATATTATTTAATTTCGAAATTTATCTTTTCTACTCATGTTAAAAATAACATTAATTCAATTTGAGCTATATATGTCTATGTAAATAATTTAAAATAAAAAATACGTAAGTACTGCATAGCCCTTTTAGTCCCAGACAATTTGGCCAAGCATATGCGATTTTTTTTAAAATCGTTGCTTTGCATTTTTTAAATAAATTATCTTTTATGTTTAAGAATTTAAAACTTTTTTATGTACTTTTACTGAAGTGAAGTAATAAAATGCGAAAATACTTATTTTGTACAACAATATAAAAATATTATATTTTTTATATTTGTTACTTAAAAATAATTGTAAAATGACGTAAAAAAACACCTGTCCACATTTTAATTATATGCCTTTATACAACCTATTTTTAGTTTCTAGCAGACAAAATAATATTGCAATATTTTTTTATAAAAAAACATATATTTATGATACGTTTTTTTATTTAAATTTAAAAATTTAGACTTACTATTTGCTAATATTTAATACCAATGCTTAGTAAAGCATATTTCATGGACTATATAAGTAAAAATATGCCTGAATGGAGATAAAATATACAATAATCCCTTTGAAATCGTAAATCGACTAAAGTCGCCCAATTGATTTTTTATCTCTTTACGCAAAAATCAGTAAAAAATGCTTTTTAAGAAAAAACTTTTTTTGGTGAATAAACATAATATATCATTTTAAATCAAAAACATTTAAACAAAGTAGAAGAGTAAGGTACTGCCTTCAGACACGGTCGTTCAGGCACCTAAAAGACCCCTGAGGATCTTCCACGGACATCATCCCTGCACCAGCTTCTCCGCCGTCGCTCGGAGAATAACGAGCTCGGCCAAAATAAGTTGTTGCGACATATATAAATATAATCAAATAAAACTCTAACTAGATACCACCTGCGTGTTTTTGTCTGTGTGACAAATATGCCGCTGCATATCTAAAAATGAAAATTTTCAACTATATCAATATAAATCAGTTGCGTTTTATATATAATATATGTTGTATCTTGCGCTAATATATTTATTTGAGATATGAAAAAATAATTAAATGTTGCTAGAATGTGCCGGCACATTAACTAGAATAAATTTATTTATTATTTTTGTATATAAATACAGCCGCCATTATACATTTTTATAGCACGCGGGAATTAAAAATACTTGACAGGTTACTCTTTATGTTTGCACTTTGATTTTCGCGCGTGTGAATTGTTTTAAGTTGTGAACTATCCATCACGTATCAATTACAAACTAAATTCATTGCAACACAGCTAGCTAAAGCGCAGCACATAATTAAGTATTTTCATATTAAATCAGTATTGTTGTTTATCTTGTCTCCTATGGACATGTATAAGTATAGTTAATAAAAAAGTTAATTACAAACACATCGAGAATAGTTTAGTAACTATTTATATTTATAGCACAAAACCCCGTTAACCCTCTCCACATACTAATCAAACCCTCGAAGCGTTGATACAAAACAAATTGTTTGACTTAGTTTGCCACCACTGCTACTCGTATAAAAACGACGCTTTCATCTACGCTCCGTATTAGGGGTAATGTTTGCCCAAAGTAAAGTAACTGCCTTCATGAAGCAGACTGACGCTTTCGTTAATTATGCCAAAGCTATATTATAAGCTATGCGTGTGTAGTGTAGTGATAATGATGATTGCCAGGGACTTCTTTGGAGGTCGCTTCCTTTGTGGCCCGTGTGATGAATAGTCGTTAGCTCCTCAGTTAGCTCCTCGTGGAGAGAGCCAACTTTACGACGCCAGACGCGAGAGTGCGGTGGGGTCCCAGCGCTCCTGACCTCTCTTCCCACGCTCTATGTGTCTACTGGAGGGTTATACAGATGGTTGGCTTTTGCCAATTTGGCCACGATTCAAAATTCCACTGGAGTGCGGCCCTATCTCGGTTTGCGGAATGTGCTAATTCGCGACCGACCAGCCGGCCCTGGTGTACGTGTAAGACGCGCTTATTTGATTTGGACACGTTCCCGATACCGGCCGATGGTCGTTTAGGGTTTAAAGAAAAAAAAATCGTTTCATATGACTGATTTTGGGCTATATACACATTATTTCTATTTCAAGTCAAAAGTACAAATAGTTGCCACATTTTGAAATAAGATGTAAAAGTACATTTATTTGAAATTATTAGGGATATGGCTAACTTGCGCGACAGTGTATATAACGCGGCACAAAAGCACACTAAACATAATCCACTCCACTACGCATAAAAGCTCGGGCTACTACTGCGCACAGCAGCTTAAGTCTTAATTTTCGCTGAAGTACCGATGACTTCAAAAATAACTTATTGATACAACTGAAGATTTACGTACACACTCTACACGGCAAATATAATAGCAGATAGCATTTTATTTGAATTTTCTTATCTTTATTAGTTTAATTATATATTTTAAATGCTTAGCAAACTACAACCACGCAGCACCACGGCGCAAAACGAACAAATTTTCTTAAAACATATTATCTTTGAGTATTAACTGGATCTTAAATATAAGGCGGTCTTAAACATAGTGAATAAAAATATAACCCTTTTCCAAAAATAAGCCAAATAAATTGAATCAAACCTGACAATAAGCCTAAGAGTGATTTCAGAATTATTTTAGAATTAATGAAACAGAAACATGCTAATCTATTAATTTAACAATTTTCATTATGAACCCAAGAACGCAGCCGCTTCTCACTTTTACGTCCGACGATATCCAGCTAAATTATCATAAGAATTTAACACAATTTTCTTGACGGTTTAAGACAAATCAAACTTTTGTGTTTATAAAAAAATAATGGCTTACACCGTGAGATTGTGTTTCGATAAATTACCGTAAGAATACAGCTACTATTAGTTTTTCTAACTCGTAAATAAATGAAAATAAAATCGGTTGACCCGTTACAATGTAAACAAAACCCAGGCAGGTAACTCTTACTATACGGTACATCATTGTAATGGCACAAACAGCTCACGAGGATAAATAAAGCTCAAACTTTGGCGAAATCCATTACCAGGGGCGAGGTCACGTGAGATGTAAACTATAAAAGTTTACCGTTTGAAGAGTTGAAGAGCCAAAAGGCTTGACCCGGCCCCACAATTCGATTTTTATGTACATACTCGCGTGTGTGTGTATATATTTCTATATTTACGGAACTTTAACACATCCAAAATCCTATTTAAGACCCGAACGGTCAGTCGTTAAGGGGTTTGAGTCGCAAATCCGACGACCGTTTGACCCGAAACACACATATAAAAAGGCTTTTCGCTAATACACTATATAAATTGATCGAAATATTGAAAAGATAAGATACATCTAATGTGCGGAGAGGGCCAAAAATAATCGCACACTTACATAGAATCTTAGCCATAATAGAGAGCTTACTATAAAATGTTTCCTAATTTTAAGAATGTACATTTTCAAATCAAAATATTTTTATATATATATAGTTCTAGCTCGTGTTTTGTATGATATGTTATATTATGGCTTGTGTGCTAAAAGTTATTGAGGTCCCTATGGAACCTAATCTATCATTCATACTATGACGAGCAAAGTTAGATGGAATTGAACCAAAAAATACTAATACAAAAAGTCATTTCATTAAATATTGTTATAAATAAAATTAAATATCAACTGCATAATGCACTCAAAAAAATAATATTATAAAATATGTATTAGTATATTATTTTGAAACACCTATTCAGGATAAATTGTAAAATAAATTTTATTGCAAATTTAAACAATCTTTCCGAGCAATGACTGGAGCTTCATAATAACTCAATTACGTGTTTGATTACGCATTAAATTATATCTTCGAAATACAACTTTTGATTCTTCGGTAAATCAACATCAAATATCAATCACTAATACCTATAATGAACTATAGGGCCAATGGCTAGATTGACCGCAAATCAGTTATTGGTACGCTGAAAATGCGTATAAATACGCCGACGTCGACGGGCGAGTCCCATCACCGACACTTAAAAGAAACGGTCGTTTCGTAGTTACATAGCTTATAGAAGCAATCATTAAACAATATTTTTTTAATATATACATATATTATAACATAGTTTTGTTTGTAATAAATGTTATTTATAATTCATATAAAGTAAAATTTTGTGAAAAAAATTTAATAATAAATAGTTCATAAATTATTTTTATGTGCTCAATTATTATTTTATTATAACAGATATTTTAAATTTACATATTGTGCAATTATAAATATATTTTTTTTATTCGTTATTATTGAATTTATTGCCGTTATTCACTCAAATATTTGACAAAATCTTGTAACCCAGAATTTTAATTATTTGGCGAGAAAAAAATGTTGTAGGTGGAACATGAATAAAAGTGTCTACTTTTAGAATATTTAATAAATATCTAAACCAATAAAATCTAATAAAAGAGCAAGAAAAAAATTCTCGTTTCTCACAAGTCTAGAATTCACATGAAAAGCAATACAATGTAAGCAGTGGAAACGTTTTACAAAATGTTTGCGCATTGAAGCGATTATATTTCTAGCAAATACATTTTTATTATTAATAAAAATGTTTGTGAATTTTTCTTATTGAGTTTAAAAGGTTTAATAAAAATCTTTACCATTAATATACATATATATATTTTGACGAAAACCTGTCTAAAATACAGCAAAACGACATTTATGGTATGTGGCTTTATTTATTTTTAAAATCTGAAGCTTTGAAGGAATAAATTAATTTTGATTTTTTATTACTATAAAATTATTTTTCTTGCTTTTACTTTATATTATCTGTCGACATACTATTTTTTTTTTTAATAATAATAAAAACAATAAAATAAACACCGAATACATTTTTTTTTAAATAAATAAATTTAAGCTTTAAAATGTTTAAAATCTAAGCTTAATTTGCTGAACTCTAATTTTGTCAATACCACCCATTAGCATTGCATCAAAATTATTATTTTTAGACTCGAGTTTACCATTATTCGCAGCCTATCCGCACGGATGTACATTAACAGTATCTTATAATAATACCTAATAAACTACACTAAAAAATTAGACCGTACTTTAAAAAAAGAGCTGAACACTGTATTAGATATTAATTACACTTCTAAATAAATAAAAATTGTATTAGATAAAAACAAAGTCTAGTTTCACCGTAAATCTACAATATTGGTCTATATATTAAATACTTAAATTTCTTTCTATTTAAAGAGGTTTTTAAATCGTTTCTGATTACTTTTGGTAGAATTTTTACTAAAACTTTACTGAAGACTTGTCACTTGTAGTTTAAAAGGTAACCTAAGTCCAAAAAAGATATTAGGATATGTAAAATATTTTAATTCCGCTTTAAATCTGCATTGAAAAAAGAGGTGTGGCATTTCCTCCACTCCTTAATATTAATATAAGCCAGAACGCAAATAAACTAAAAAAAATACATTGAATTTAACTAAACAACTAACAATTACTAACGAAAGCTTAGCTAAATAATATTTAGTAAAGCTATGCCGAATTGACCGATACAATCCTTAGAAGAAAGAAAAGAAAATACTTTGACCATCTAATCTATTTCAGCTAAGTAGTCATTTCAAATTTATCATACAGACTTTTTTGCAATATCTGCAACACAATAAATATACAGTGTAATGAATAAAGTATTTTTAATAATATTATACTTTCTGCATCCAATTGCAATTAAATATTGTCATTTATAATAATTAAATGCGAAATTATTTATAACCAAATAATTTTGCTATTGTAACTGCAAACGTTAATTAAGCTTTTTTTTCAACACAATACATATATTGACAATAAAATATATTTATTATTTTTTTTTAAATAAATTCATAATTTATTCTTAAATATTTTATTTTATGTCATTCCAATAAAAAACTTTTTTGACTAGCAATAACCGTAATATTACAAAAATTTTATTAAAAATCTGTTTAAAAAGTCATTGAAACTAATTGATTTTATGCTCTTGCAAGAAAACGGCATTTTAGCGGGCTGCTCAAAAGAAATATTAAAAGATTACATATCCCAAAAAATGAATAGTAAAATAGACGTATAAAAAAATGCTTTTGCCGAAAAGCTCAAAATTTCAAAAATAAATAAAACTTTCAGTCAAAGATTAAAAAAATAATAATATTTTTCTGGATCCTTTGCTTTTACTGATCGTATATAAGCCAGAACACTGTTACAAAAATCTTATTTACTAAAATACGGTTTCAACTTAAAATATCCAAGAGATTAGTCTGAACTTAAATTCAGTAAAGCCCACTTTTAATTAACACAGACGACAATAAAGCAAAACACTCGCTTCCACTTTGATCGTCTGAATTGACTCAACTAACCTTGCAAATAAAAGAGTTCAAATCAATCCTTGAAACGACTGAAGGAAAAGGAACAGTGAGAAGCAATAACATATAAGTACCATTAATTTGACAAGAAAGTTATGTATTAAAAAAAATACATTTATACAACTTTAGATGTTGTTTTTCTTAGCATATTATATAATAAAAAAGAAACAGTTTGTTTTTAAATTTACTGTGTCTAACAACAATTCAAAGTTCAATTTATAAGTATAAAGAGTTTATTAATTCAGTTAAATGTAAATTTTACGCTAAAAAGTTTAATATTTAATTAAATTAAATCTTATTAAAAATAATATTTACATATGTTTACATATATAAAATAAAACTTTTTTTTTAATATATTATATTATATTTTTATTAAGCAATTATTTTTCCAATATGCAATTGAAATACTTTAAATTAATTTATGAGAACGATCTTAAAGATTCCATAGACTTATAAACGCTTGAATCCCATTTAAATTCACCCCCATTGCCCGAATAATTGTTTTAAATTAATCCCTTTAAAAGGCAACGTCTTATCTTTGCAAAATACGTTATAATAAATCTCTACTAAAACCCTTTATTTTAATAATAGATAAATGCCTCGATTTATGACGTTTACGTTTAAGTTATAGGGGCAAAAAAATATATATATATATATATATTCCAAATAAACAGTTAAAAGACCTAAAAATATTAATTTAATTAATTTACAATTATAATAATAATCAAACGTATGAACCAGTGCAAAAGATTTACAAATTGATTTTAGTCTTGTGTTCTACTACTTACTAAATAGATGCTAATTGTATTAACCCCATTATACCTATTATTCTTGCTATTTTTAACTTGTATATAATGAGAAAAGAACATGAAAAGATCTGGCATGTTATAAGAAAAGCCAATGAGAACTTAGAGTTTTTTATTTTATTTTTATTCGACGTTCCTTAATGAAATATGTATGAATTTGCGCAGACGATGGGTATGATTTACTTTCTTGGTAAAATTTACTGTCCGTGTTGAATAAATTATTGGTCACCGCACGGTAACAAAGATACCACCAGGGTATCGGAAAATGTGGTTACATAGTGTATGTAGCTCGTTTAATATTTATAAGCTCAACTTTTTTATTAAAAAAATCTTCTAGTTAAAAATACAAAATTGTGAAATGAGAGCCGTAAGATAAAAATATAAGGATATTCAAAAAATGCTATTTTTACAAAATTCTATTGAAAAAGGTAATAAAATTATTAGTATTAGATAGATCAAGATCTGTTACGGAACCTAATATTTCTAATAATTACATGTAAACTGTATATAAACACATTTTTAATATATGATATATTCAAAAAAAAAAAATTATTATCGTTTCTAAATAAAATGTAACTTTTTTGCTTGGTTTAATGTAAAATTAGGATATCACCGGTGTGTACATTGATGGGTATTTAAGGGTCATTTATTGTGTTTTATATTATACCCATCATTTATTTTTATTAGAGTGATTTATATCATATTATAGTATTTTTATATTTCCTAAAATTTATATACATTACGATATCTGACGTAAAGAATTCATCCTTCGTGATGATTGAAATATTTTAAGCACCGCATAAAAGTATCATCGTCCCATAAATCTCCCGACATTCCAAACCCATCAAAACTCATCAATCACAACAAATTCTAAGGGCGTCTTCGTACGGAAACCCATCTGTGTAAATTTCGGTAATATTTTTTTTATGCCAGTCGCGCCCAACTGTTTGCCCATTATCCTGTGTACATTATATCATGATGGCGGCCATAAAAGCGTAGTAGTTTAAAATGGCATCCATAAACGCTTCGGACCGATTGATACACTTTAATTTGGTCTGAGTGGATTGATCCCGCGAGTGGACACTTTGTCGGATCATATAATCTTGAAGGGTCCTGAGAGACGAACCTTAATCGGGCAAATGGTATTAGAATTATTTTACCACTGGCACTAGCTACATGTCCGCAATTCAGATTGATAGATTTTGAGAATCATTGATCCCTACTATAATATACTAGGCTATATTTGGATTCACCAAATAGCAAATCAAATTTAATCATGAGGCCAAAGAATGTAGTGTGAGGTCTTAAAAAATCAAAGTATTGGGATTTTATATTTTTTTTTCAAAAATCACGGGCTGAATATTTTCTGCCATAACTCTGTCTTAAAAGTCTACGTCATAATAAAGCTCAAGTTAACTCCTGGTGACTCAAAACTTAAAAAAATAATAAATTCACAATAATTTTGATACCGTGTGCGAAGCGATTTTGATGCTGTGTTTCGACTTGGTAACTCTGTTATTTTTACTAAATATTTTAACGCCTTTATTCAAATTATTATAGTGCGGACTGATCTAAGAAAATGTTGTTTGGATATTTGCATAACCCAAATACGATTATATACTACCCAAAGTCACCAGCGCACTACTTATCTAAAAACATGACACTGTCACAAGGGTAAATTTTTTTTAATTGGCTTTCATTTTTATTTTGATTACACGACTATGAATTATACATATGCTATAAAAAATATTTATTTTTGATAAGAAATTGAATTATACATATGCTATAAAAAATATTTATTTTTTATAAAGAATATTGCAATATAAAATGTTTTCTAGTTTGATATAAATAAGTCATATTATTATTATAATATACATTTTTAAAATTGTTACTATTGTGTTTTATTTTTATAGCATAAAATATTGTAATATTTTTTTTTTAATTATTGTATATTAAAATTTATTTTTTTAAATTAAATTTAGAATATAATATGAAACAATTTTACTGTGCTCTTAAATATTTTTTTAAATATAACAAATATAGTAAATTTTAAATTCAATAAATATTTACAAAATCCTAGTTTATTTTTAATTCTTATTAAAATTAAATCTTAAAAAGATTTTTCAACATATATTTTTAAATAAATAAAATTAAAATACCACAAAGATTTAATAGTATGAAAATTAAATATGTTAAACATGATAGTGGTTACTTTATCCATAATATACTAATTAAATATTACATCTATAAAAAAAAACATTGTAAGGAATCTTTACTTAAAGCATTATATATATATTATTTTTATCTTAAAATTTACATACAAATTTACATTAAAAATTTTAAGTAACATTAAAAATGTTTTATTCACATTATATTGTATCTAACTGTTACATATGAAAAAAAATATTAAGATCAGATTCTACATTAGACAATTTTTATATGAAGTTGCAGTGATTTTTTTAAGTAACTTATATTTATTTTTAGTAAATAAAAAATAAAACTATCTTAAACGTTAAAACGACAAGACAACTAATAGTTTTTAAAATTATTATGACTACCACTATGAATATTTACGTAGTTTGCATAATAAATGTAATTGCACATAAAAATTTGACAAGCTTATGAAAAAATGATTTTTTTCATAAGCACTTGCTTTAAATTTTAGTGTGACGCTAAAACATAAACTTATAAATTAGCAATATGACACTAAAATTTGCTGGTCGGCGCAATTTACGAGATGTACTATGTCACAGAAACATACAAAAAGAATGGTTGGAGCAGATCGCATGTTTTACAAAACTATTTGAACACAGAATATTAGAGATACATGAGATTTATAGAAAAGTTATGGTCAGTCAAGGCGACGAAGAAAAATGAGTGTGATTTTCTAAAATTTCTTTAACAACATATAAATGTAAACGCCGTTACGAAAAGACACTTACGATTTAAAAATATATTAATGTTAATCGCTACCGGCATGTAACCAGTGAAGCTCACATTAAATTAACACTAAGATTATTAATAACTATTAACTAATTCTTCATCCGTCTCTGAGGTTTTTTCGACCCGAAATGATTCTTAAAAATAATAATACTACATATCTGTAGTTTCGTGATCTAATATTTGAAAGTCTTAATCTTTACAGGCAATAAGAGTTGACGCAACCTCTGAGGTAAATATAATATATGGATCAAAAAAGACCTGAGGAATGCTAGTAACAAATGAAACACAAAAAAATAAACGATTTCGAAATACACTAGAGTTATCAAAGCCCAACTTGTTACCAGTGGTGTTCACATTAAATAGACGCAGACTTCATGCGAACATAATCGAAATGTATGTCTCACGCATTTATTGATGTTAACACAATTTTAATATTTAATTTATAGTGTTGAAATTACTGTCATTAACATATTTTTTTTGTTAATATGGTATAGCATATAACCCATAGATTTAATTTACTATAAAAAGAGCAAAGCAACGTTACACTTGCACATGTGTTTTAACAAATGTATAACAGCCACATCACACAGCTATTCTTTAAAGGTAAAACTGACGACAAAAATCATATCCTTAATTATTTAATATTATGTTTTTTTATAATTTAATTCATACAAATATAGTCTTGGAATAAAAGCTTTTTAATGTCACAAATAGTTTTAAATTCTAATTTAAATTAAATTATTATTACAAAAAGATCAGATAAGTAGGAAAATTTAGGCGTTTCTTCCAACGTTTATACAATATAATAGATGCTATTAGAATTATAATTGCCTTATAAACAATTTTGAAAGTACCACGATAAAAAAGATAGAATAATTTTTAATTTGCTTAATATGTATTATACAGCTACGATTTTAATGAAAACTGTATTTCTTCATGATAGTCAATTTGGTACGAGACTCCGCTCTCTTTACGACGTTTCACATTTTTATTAACAATTTAATAGTTGTGCCATGTTTGCTTTTTGAACATAAAACCATAATATTACATATATGATAAATTAACGTAAATATGTTTTTATTAAAAAAAATATAAATATTCAATATTATACAAAAAAAATGATAAGCTTAAATTGTAAATTTATCACCTTGACTTTTTTCAGTTAAAAATGAAGGACAACAACTGTGTGATCTACTTAAATTTAATGCCTAACATATTTTGTATTTTTCTAGTCATTTTCCATTCCTTTCAGAATAAACAGATTTTAATAGCAATTAGTAGTATATAAAGTAAATATACCCAAATGAAACAATCCAATAGTAAATGATTTAATTATTAAACCACAAGTAAAATATACAACCACTTACACACATACACACCATTGTCACCAAAACAGGGCTGTATTTATCTAGTATAGCGTATACATATGTGCAGTTTCAAACAATTTACCCTCATACGTACGGTGCAGACCGCAGACGTTTTTGTAGATGGGAAATGTTAGTTCCAAAAAACCCAACGTAGGTTGTCGAGCTCTAAACTCAATTCCACAAAATGTATAGGTGTATGTGTGTGGTGTGGTGTGTTGTGGTCGGTCAAAACTTATGCGGTATAGTTCGAAAACCTGTACCGCGTAAAACCTCATGAACATACGGTAGTGCATAACTTTGAACGCTTTCGCTTGGTTTTGTCAATTATTAACCTGAATGTAAAATATTGCTCTCGATTGGTATCGTGGCCTACTTTTGGATTTATTAGAAATTTGCACTTGAATTCTAAATGAGTTATCGCTTAAACTTTTGAAACATCGCAAGGTATTATTATTGGTAATGTTATGAATTTACGCTGTTTTATCATGTAACAATACTTAAGACAAACAATCAAAATCAATATAATTTTGTATTAATTTTGTTAATATATATATAGGGTCTAATGGCAATGTGCATTGTATACGTTAAGTGACATGATGTTTACCGATACTTAAGAAAAGTATTACATATCACCATAATCGCATTTTTCATTAATTTTGCTCGTAAGTTAACGTGTCAACAATTTGATAAGATCTTAGTAACTATTCCAAAAAAACTTATATTGAAATTTTAACAAAGAAAATATTCATATTCATTCGGATAAAAATATCTTAACAATTGTATTTCTATCTTTTCTAAAAATACGGAATATTTTATATAAAATACTCACTCAAATGTCGCATCAAGAATCCTACAATTGCCGATGCTTTGTTGAAAATATTATATGTCATGTAACTCAAATCAACATTTTTTTGAAGCTCGAATCGATATCTAATAATAATCGTCCCTGAATATTACCACAGTTGTGGCGAAGACCGGTTTTCAGGTTATCTACGAATATCATTAATATATTTTTCTGTTTAATATTTTATGTAAAAAAATATTTTTTTAATATCATGTTTATAATTCTATTACTAATTTAATGTCTACAATTGTCTGGAAGCTTTAATAGTAAATAATATACTATACTATCGGTACTAACATTTTTTTGTTAAAACATACTATATATTTTTTATATGAGCTAAAATAGCAAATTATTACAGAAAATTTCCATATCTAATATTTTGAATATCTGTTATGATCGTTAAGAATCATATTTTTATAATAATGGTTTGGATTTAAAAAAAACTAACAGAAAATTTAATTTACGAAGGTCAGCTGCAACATTAAAAAATCGCGTTGTAAAAATAACGCTACATAACGATAATGAAAAAAATTGACGCATGTAACAAATTTAGATATGATAATTGCTTTTCTGATATTTTTACAAGGTTTTAAAAGTCTATAAGTGGTACGTTAGCATATTAAAAAAAAAGTTTAGCAAAATTTAATATTTTTTTTAACGGTACAAATACACTTTCTGTCAAAAAAAAATATTAAACAAAGACATTCAAATTAGGATTTATATAAGAGCCATGCAGTCACTAAAGATCATTTTATATGTTACAAAAAATTCAATACAATTAGCGATTCTATGACGTAAAACATTAGCAGAGTCAGGACCAAATTAGTAAGGATTTGCTAAAAGCCTTAAGCTTGTAACATTTAACTTTATATGTCAAAATTAATTAAAAAATATTTTACAATGATTGGCCAAAATTTGTGTGAAAATTTTAAACTATTTCTAAAAACCTATAAATTAAAAACAACAGATCCGAAAAAAGATTTTTGTCTACTTTTTTTCTTTAAATAATTAGCTTAATGTTGCAGATTTAGGCAATAATTTAGAATTGGTACTAAATATTATAAATAAATAATTAATTACATATGAAAATTAATCACAAATTTAAAAAAAATATAATACTTTAGAATGCCTTTAAAGCACATAAAACCCATATTTGAGTAAATTCAACAGCACTTTGCGCAGAACTTGAACAATAGATACAGTCGGTGTTAATACAAAGTCGAATGGTCAGTAAAATGCGACTACTATATCATTGTTTATTCTAGCTATTTTTTTAGGTATCCCTGTTTTCCATAAAAAGACTATAATTGTATATTTAGTAAATGATTACTAATTATTTTTTTACGCCTCAAATTATCAAAATCGACTTTTATCAGATATCATAAAAGAAAGGACTTTTTATTACAGATCATTTAATCTATAAAAGAGACGTGTCAGTTTTGTTTTTTTTCGGTTGTTTAACCACCCCTAAAAAAATAATAATTACCGACTTGCATGTAATATGAATACAATGACTGAAATAATTTTTATTTTTAAATACATATATGAGCTTATGTAAATAAATTTATGGGAATTTTTAAAACTTAATATTCACCACCTAGCTTGATTTAAAATAATCATTACAATATTTACTCTTAAGGCTAATTTGATTAAAAAATCTAGGTTAACCTAATCTGTGATGATCAATCAAAATTATAATTAAATATTAATCAGTAATTTCGATCTCGCAGATGCGAAAGAAATTAAAAAAAACACTATGGTCGATATCGAAATTAGGTCTCTTAGGTTAATTGTCCGCGACATGTACCACTTGTCTGTGGTACTGGTATATAACAAGTGAGAGTTCAGCATAACTTACACAAAGCCGAGGATCGATAAAGACTACTTTTAGAAGATACATAAAGTAGCTAACAGTAATCACTAAAATCTAAGAGTTCAGCGAGATATTACAGATGAATTTGAAACTATGTGAGCCAATAATTACTAATATTGTTTCTATATAGCTATATGTACTCATTTGCTCTTAATGCTCCTTCTTATTTTTATAATTAGTAATAAAAAATATTTATTATATGCTGATGACATGGAACTTTTTGCTGACTTCACAAAAAGTCGGCGTGAAACTGGTTGACTAACATTAGGTTACTCTTCTAGATTTACAAGTGTCTATTTCATATATTTGTAAAGTATTCTTGCCTAATGAAATTATCTAGTAGAAGTGTTTTAAGCAGATAGTCTTACATCTTTAAAGACTTGCAAGTTACGTTTAAAAAGAGATGAAGATTTAATACGCATATTGCTAAAGTTAACAATATTGCATTGAAGCTGCTCGGATTCGTTATGCGGTGCGCGTGTCACTTGCACAATTTATTAACAATACGCATTCTATACAATACGATAAGTTAAAGCAAAATAAAAGAAAATTGATCAAACTTTTATAAATGAACGTTTGTATTTAAAAATATATTTATTGAAGTAGAGATGTTATTGATATTCCGTCAATACTTGGCGATTTTTAGTTGTTTTAGAAAGCTGCGATTGCACACCTTATTATAGACTGTTGCGCTCGGGATCTCAGAGCTTGAAAACGAACATCACATGAACCACCCAACTCCTCAGTGAGAATACTAGCTTAAAGATATATTTATTTTTTGTATGTAAATTTATATTTTTCATAAACCTGCATAAATATTTTTAAGCATATAACCTAATTTAGTTTATGCAAAATAAGTATAACGCATTGCACGTTTTTTTTTATTTCTGTGTATACAATATGGCAATGTCAATAAATAAATTTATGTGAAAGATTTTGTACTGTAAATATTATGCAAAATTTATGTTAAAATGTGAATTAGAACTGAATACATTTTTGTATAGTTTTTATATCATATAAATGTTAATGTAAATTTATATAAAAATAAATAATTCCTGACGACATATTTTATCTGGATCAATGGTGAACTTTCACATTTTGAACAATCACAATCCAAATTTTATGAAATCTATTTTATACAATGTTTGCAGAAGGTAATAACGCGACAGACGCAATCACTATGCAAAATTCCATTTCCATCCCGTCCCGTGCATGTCCCGGGGAATGTTCGTTGCATGCTTTGCCGGGCAAGGTCCGGGCCGTGTTTCGATCGACCGGAAGCTTTAATGAGTTCCGCCGGAAGTCGATGCAAGATTCCCATTTGTGCATGCACACTTCAGAACAATCATTGTTAATACCCGACCCATCCCAGGCCCAACCCCCGAACAACCCTCAGACACATCCGGGAGTCTTCCTTCCGGCCCCAGAGTGAAGAGAATAAAATTTTGCGTTAATTACAAGAAGCATGATTGCGTAAAGCGAAGGCCATCAATCAACATTTGGAAAGCACTTATCCGCGTCTTGAATAAATGTGAAATTATTATTATACTCGAAATTTGGTGCCTTGATCTTGTGTGTATACACATGTATGTCATAATTTTGGCAAACATTTATCAAACTGAGATTTTCATGCTTACAATTCTTGAAATATGTATCAATGTATGTCAAGTCAAATTTCTTCTTAGGCATGTATAATATTACTTTATGTATATATGCAATAAACGTTAACGTGATTGTAATTACATATTAGATTACTGATAAATATTTTTTTTAATGATACATTTCATTTTATGTTATTATAAATTTAAAGTGAATTTTGAGTATTAATTCATGATTAATAATTACCTATTACAACTAAAGATAATACTATGACTTCTTCGGCGATTGTTAACCGGTCTGAATAAGTCCATTTAAGCAGTCACACTGTATCTAGAAGAACTTAACTCAATCGTTAATATGACTTGAGAATACAACGGCAAAATTTTGCTATAAAAATAACACATGTCACTTTCAGAAACATGCATAAATGCTATTTTATATTTACTTTTAATACTATTCTACATATTTTAAAACATATAGTTTAAGATATATTTTAAAGACTTATATATACATTTTCTTTTAGTTTTCTAGCACCATTTTGCAATTTTGCATTGAAACGTTATTTGCAGTTACTGCCAATTGCATATTTACGCGAGAGGAGACCTTCCGCAACAAAGTCCTTGTTTGTATCGTATCAGTATCAGAATTTTATTATTTCGAGCGCATGTTTCAAAATGAAAAAAGGAGGCGACCGCCTGCATACCTTGCAGCATCAGTAGCGAGCGCACATCTGCACACACGTCTTTCTGCATTTTTACAAAAACAAAATAAGTATCCCATAATGCGGCAGATGCAATCTGCATGCAAATGCAATATTCGTCCCTCTTTTCCCCGTTTCCGGGGAACGTATGTAGTCTGCGCAGGGTCCGAGTCCTGTTCTTCTGATTGACCTGAATATTGTGTTACGCAAGAAGCTACATGGAAAATCTAATATATATATGACTCACTGAAGATGCATTTAAGCATATAACGTTCAGGTGTTAATAATCATGGTTACACAATAAATTATGCGGAAAAATAATATGCATGTGCTATACTGATCTAAGATCCCAAAAATATAAAATAATTCTGTAAATCTTGTCAAAAGACTACTATTTTAATTTTTTATAATTTTTTTATTAAAAAAATCTGTATATTACAGTTATTAAATCTAAATGCATAAAATCAAACCAAACAAGGTTTTAATAAGCTTAGGACATCCTCTTAGCACTTTTCATTAGTCGTCTAAAACCTTAAAATATAATTATATTATAATAATCTATATTTTACAGTTATTCGATATTCATGCATAAAAGCAAACCGCAAATTTAGTTAACATGTATAAAGTTAGCTATTAGGTAACCAAATAGTTCGTGTGGTTTTTGTTTAAATTAGATACAATGACTAATCGTAGCTTGAGCTTAAATTTCAAAAGCATATCGTAAGATATGTATTTTGAGAAGATATACTCAAAAAAAACACTACAGAATTTTTTTTTTTTATAAAATAAAAGATGCATAATAAACTTATAAAATCTTTAAGAAAAAGATTACACTTGAGATATTAAATCAAACCTGTATTCTGACCTAATGATCAATTGCTTATGCTAAGTTATGCTATACTATGCCCTAACCCAGCCTAACTTAAAATATTTAAATACTAAATATGTTATAACATTTATAAATAAAGTTGATTTCATAAAATCCAGTACTTGTTTATCTAAGTTTTTTATTTTATAAATAAAACAATCATAATAAAAAAATTCATATAAAAATTTCAGGTAGGCTAAGTTGGCTTAGGCTCTTAATCAAAATATTTTTATAATATTGTAAATTTATAAACAATTTGGGAACACACAAGGTATGTCACAAGAGCAGTGTAGCAAATGCGAAGCTCCATGTTAAATATTATACAAGGGGTCCATAATACTAGTAAAAATAAAAAAAGAATTATTTAATTAAAATAATCAATTTTTAATTAGGGTTTTATTAAATACATATGATTTGTACTAAGAAATTTGTATAAAAGAAACTTATTTTAAAAAATATAATAAATGTCATTATTTCTGTATCCTAACCTAGTTTAATTCATAATATTTTCAATAATAAATATGTAAAAACTATTTTAAATTTACTTCATTTTATTAAATATATTACATAGTTACATAAGTTTGAAAAAAAATAATGTGCTTAAAATTTTATAAATATATAAATTGTAATAAAGAAAAATAAATTTTCTATGAAAATATAGGTTTAGCTATATTAAACAAACTTGAAATATTTTTAATAGTAAATTGATAAAAATAATAATAAATATACTGATTTATTAAAATATAGAACATATGCAATACTGTTTATAATAGTAAGTTACTGTGCTCCAAATTTCGTAAAATAAATATATCGATTAAATCAGGAAATATAAGTGTTTTCCTAGCATCAAAAAAATGTTTTCATTAATAAATATGTTAAATAATAATAATTGTAGTTAATTTTATTATACATATGTAGTATTTATGCACATAAGATCATAAAAGCAAGATTTTTTTGTTGCTTATATTATCAATATATAAAATATATTATAATTTTTTTTTTTTTTTTAAAAAAACGGAAAATAATTTAGTTCAAGTTAAGCTATGCTATTACATAACCTTGCATCATTTAAAATATTTTTGATATTAAATAGGTAAAACACTATTTAATTCATTTAGTTTTATTAAATATACAACATATGCACCTCTGCTTAAAAAGTATGATTGTTTTGCCAATCTTATAAATATATAAAATTTATTAAATAAAATGAATTTTAAATAAAAATTCGAGCTTAACTAAGATAAACTATTTTGTAAACTAACCAAGCCTAAGGAGAATTCAAGTGAGCTTAAATTAGGTTATGCGATTTAGCTCAAAATATTTTCGATAATAAATAAAATAAAAAATATTCAATATAATTAATTTTATTGAGTATAGTACATGTGCACCTGAGTTTTAAGAAAGTATTAAAGTTCGTTGCCAATTTTATAAATACATAAATATTAGGGAAAAATAATTTTATATAAAAATTCAAGGTATGCTTAGTTAGGCTATTCTATACCATAACCTAGCCTAACTCAAAAAAAGGCAATTACATATAAATATTAAAAAACATTCAAAATTTCAGGTACACCTCAAATTATTTAAAAAGTAAACTTCACACAAGCGCAGTTACACAAAGAGTGCTAAATAAATATAAAAAAATAGAATTTTGGCAAAACTTGGAAAAAAAATTGCACAGGTCAAACTTATGCCATAAAATAATAGCAAAACCTTAAAATTGTATTTTTAATGTTTTATAAGGTAAATAAAAATGTTTTTTTAATTCTATAAATTTAAAAAATGTATTTAAGAAAATATTTTTTTATGAAATTTTTAGTTAGGCCTAATTATTTTCCAACGTAACACAACTTATAATATTTTTAATAAACAATAATACACGTACTTAATTTATTAAAATATAAAACATATTTAACTGTTCATAAACGTAAGTAACTGTGCTCTCAATTTTATAAATTTAATAAATATAACCCAGAAAAATTAATTTTAGAATAAAATATTATTAAATTATTTAATCTAAAAAATTTCATTCAACGTAGCATATCCTAGCATACCTTAAAATATTTAAATAACAAATATGTAAAGCAATAATAATGTAAATAATTTATTTAAATAAAGTAAACATGCATCTTTAATTTTTTGGCAATATTATAAATTTATGAAATTTATTAAAAAAAAATTTTTGAAATATGATAATTCGAGTTGAGCTAAGTTAAGCAATTTTATACCTCAACCTAGCCTAAGAAAATTTGCAATTTAAGTTAGGTTATGATATTCTTTAACCTAGCATAACTCAAAATATTTTCAGTATTAAATATGTGGAACAGTAATAAACGTACTAAATTTTAATAAATATATTAAAGTACATATGCACATTAGTTTGAAAAACTTTAATTTTTTTGCTAATTTTATAAGAAAAGTGTTTTTTATATGAAAATTCGAATTGGGCTAAGTAAGACTGTTCTATACCCCAACCTAGCTTAATTTAAAAAAAAAGTTTAAATATACATAAATATTCAAAAACATTTATAAAACACAAGCGGGGTTTAACAAAAACAATGAAGCTTTATTAAAAAAATGGAATTTTGACAAAATTAACTACTGGTTGGAAAAAATGAATTG
Organism: Plectrocnemia conspersa; assembly: GCF_051122295.1. Lineage (NCBI taxonomy): Eukaryota > Metazoa > Arthropoda > Insecta > Trichoptera > Polycentropodidae > Plectrocnemia > Plectrocnemia conspersa. The sequence continues at coordinate 5,744,333 of NW_028277172.1, forward strand.
CACCGGAAAAACTATAACTAAGAAATATAAACCCTTATAAATTTCACTTTCAATGTTTAATTATTTTTTAATAAAATATGTAATGTGTACAGCTAATTTATTTATTAATGTATCTAATATATGTTTAATAAAGTGTTTTTTTCAAACTATCTTCACTTTAATAGTATACTGTTAAAAAAATTATAACTTTGACTATAATTATTTTTTTATTTAAAATTTTATTTGTGACAGTGTTACTCTATTGTGTTACTTTTGGCAAAAAACACAACATATTTTTAATAAATACATCAAAATAATACACAAAATTCTTGCACTAAATCTAGGTTATAGTATTAAAACGATATTTTTTATATTGCCTGACTTTATTTCGTCTATAAGAGACATCATGACTTTATTTTTTGCTATATTATTAAGGTTTTATAAAACGCTATAATATTTTAATTTTTATGGTGCCCTAGATTTGCCTTTTATTTTATGGTGCCCTTGATTTAATAATTAAATACTTAGAGATTGTATCAAATAAAAAATAAATATTTGAGATAAATAAAATACTATAATGGTTTTTATATAATAAAATATAAAAATACAATAATATATAAAAATAAAAATTTAAAACGGTACTACAATTTAATAATTCAGTTAAAATATTACAATAATATATAATAATATATTATTACTTACAAAATATTTAATAACATATATGCATTTTAACTTAAATTTTAATGCTGTAGCAATAGACTTATTGTTATAAAAATAATATAAAAATTACAAATATATGTACTAACAAAAAGATTAAAAATAAATGTATTTATAAAAGCATAAAATTTACCTTGTTTTAGCATATCAATTTTAAATTTGGCAACAATCAAAAAAATATTATTTTAATTTATAATACACCATTTTATATAATTTTCAATTACTTATGTATGTTATATTAAAATAATGTTATAGTATCTAAGCGTTTCTATGCTTTAATTAAAAGAATATCTGTAATTTAGTTTAATATCCATATGAATTTAATATTTTTATGTATTCTTAGAATATTTTTTTTTAATAACCCTTTTTCATATATAATGAATAATATACAAAAACATATATACTATAGAACAAAAAGAAAACGTATCTTTCTGTCTGTCATAAAAACTTTTTTTAAACTGTGAATAGTAGCGACGTGATATTTGCACATTGCATTTTGGCTGCCATTTCTAGGCCAACCGTGCTATTTTTCACTATTTACTTAAAATTTTTTTAAGAATGAGTTTGAATCTATCACAGGCAAAGCAAGACTTTAAAGCTTGTAGTGAGATTTTGAATATCGTAACGTACTTTAGAAAGTTAGCTATGCATGCTGTGAGTCCGCTACGCATGCTTTTTGTTAATATGTTATAAATTTAAAGCTATATAAGCTACAATGAAACTGTACCTCTAAAGTTATTTTAAACTAAAGGTTACTATTTATGTAAAGGTGTCCGTTTGCCACATGTTTACCCCAGAAGAACAATTTATCGGACCACCTAATCTTTAGGGTACTGAGCGACGAACCCTAATCGGGCAAATGGGATTAGAGCATTTCGCTTCTATCCTCTTTATCTTTGAATGCGTTTCTTTCTCCGCATGTCCATACGAAAAAAAAAACATATATGCAAAGGTCTGCGTCAAGTGAATTCGCTCTAGCGGCTCGTTTATAATTCATAACGCGTCCTCTTTTTCTCTTTTTTTCCTTTAGGGCCGTACAATTTCTTCGTCAACATTTATATGGCGGTTTTTCAGAGGAGACTGTTAGACGTTACTGCTCATTCATTTTTCACTCGGCGGGGATTTCATTTTCTTTGCCTTTATATTTTTTTGTATAAATCGTATCTCACACGCTATATGTACGCATTGAAATATAGTGTGTACATTTGGAAGCATTTTAGCAAAGTTAATCGAAAGCAAATAAGCGGTTTTGAGAACGCGTAATTTCATCGCGGTTTCGAGGCGTTAATGTGTTTTTTTAATAGTCTATACGTCAAACGCAGAGATTTCTGTGGGCATTGGCGCAAATTGTACTATAAGGCTATTTAAATTTAAAAAATACAAAGCATAATATACGGTTGTGTATAGCAACATAATTTTCAATTATTTATTTATTGTTGTGAGTCTGCTGCTGTAACATAATATGCATTGTGCGTAATAATTTTTTTGACAAGTGTGACTGTTATAATTATTTATTTTGCACATTTTTTACAATAAATATAAATAAATTTTATTAAACTTGTATTACAACTTCAAGAAAATGCACATATAAAACTGTAAACAACCGTTAAAATGGTCAAAAAAACGATTAAAAATGATAGAAAAAGCAATAGAATAAATAAAAATATGCACCGCTATTCTTTTTCGTGTTTCGCAGACATTTTAGATAGTGTAATACGATTGACTAATTTATAAAAGTATATAGCCAAAATTTTATAACGTTACCTCGCAAATACATTGATATTTTAGAATTAAGCAAGAGATACACAAGTGACCTACAAGACGATAAAAAAATAATGGGGACACATTTGCATACGATACTGTAATCTTAGCTGTTTGTGATAATAACATAACTCAATCTCCAAAATTTTGAGATGGACCTCAAAGAGTGAACTAAACTTGATAAGAGCATGTCAGTATATGCAAATTTTACTAGTCTACGAATCAATTATATGTTGGCGTACCTCAACAAAAAAAGTTGTTCTTTCCTATAATCAGGAAAACTGGGAATGACACTAGATGCCTAACTACGCTAGAAAATAAATAATTTAGTATAAAATAATAAAACTAATCGCTTCTAATAAAAAATAGGTACATGCTATGCAAATGAACTTACAATATCCAGCTCTGACCTGTACCAAACCGTCAAATCATTGATTATTCAATGGATCCAGCATAATGTACATCGGTGTGTAAATACACCATTGTACGTATGAAATGCTGATTTAAATCTAGACTTTGAGATAAAGACAATACCGGAAGTCATCCAGAAATTTGCCTTATCACATTAATGTGGAGGATCAGACCATAAGGTCTCACACAAATTAAAACAATCGTAATTATGTTACGCCAAATATTAAATAAAGTCATGTATTGCACACGAACTATAGCATTTTATTTTAAATAAAAAAAGTTATAAAATATTTTTTATAAGGTATATAAAAAAAAATGTTATTTTCTAATAAACGTCTTCACTTTCAGGGGTTAGTTATCATAAAAATGGCTTTTCAGTGTAAAGTACGTTCCAACATATTAGTATCGGGTGGCGTTGTCTGATGCAAAAGTATCAAGAATATTTAAAAGCTTTATAACAGGTCGCCGAGTTTAAAATTGAGTAGTAATGAAAGCGTCAGAATTTTGTGTGTAATCTTACTCAATTATATAGAGATAACCCATGACTACGTTATCTTGCAGAATATTTGAGAAATGAGAAAAATAGTCCGTATGGTTAAATTTTGCCCTTAATTTACGTTAATTTCACGCTGTGATTATTAACATAGTCTGTGAAAATATTTTAAGGAGTCTTTAATCAGTCAATATATAACGTTTTATTACCTTACCTCAAAGTAAAACTAGTATTTTTATAAATGCTACATGATTTTGTCTCAAAATTATACAAAAATCTAGTTTTGCTGCTTCAGTGAATATAAATATCTCTTTAAGCTTTTATTACACATTTCAAGACTTTTACAACAGCCCAAAAATAAGTTTGCTCAACAGGCGTAAAATTTATCAGAATAAGTGCTATACAATATAGCATTACAATATAAAATGTTTTTTTTTTTCTTAAAATCATTTAAAAAAAATCCATTTATAAGTTATTTTTCCTGATAAATATTTTTTTATGTTTTCATTTAAAAGTCGTCAAGTTACCTTTGTTAATGCAACTATAATATTACAAGATTTATTGCAATCTAGATCCAAGTAAAAACAAACGTTTTTGAAAGCTTGGTCAAAATTAAGTTAAAATAAATATAATAAAAATTACTATATCTATTTAGTTATTAAATAACTGCAAAAAATTGGCAAGTGCAGGTGTATCAAATATTCTTTTTTTTACAGAGATCGACTTGATTATTCCTGACAAAAATCGATTATATGAAATAATCCTGAGATTCATATGTATTTTCAATCGTTCATAACACTGAGATTAGATAACCTGGTCGTTTTTAAGACATTAATTTGCGACTAACATTAAGTATAATATTTTAAATCAGCATTGAAGTCTATTAAGAACGTACATAAAGCTTGTTAAATGATAAAATAAAATATTTTTTAATAATTCTAATTGTGACTTAAATCATGGATAAATTCAATAATAATAAATGGTTTCTCTACATAGATTTAGAAAATATTTACTAACAGGTGTTAGATTTGTAGTGAATGTTTTAATGTTTATTTTACAAACTGTTCTCTTTAAATTTACATCAATTTGGCAGCGAAAGCGATTCCTGATAAGTTGGGTACTAAAGTAGGTTTTAATTTGAAATGTTGCCAACTGACTATGGTTTAGTTGCTTTGTTTGTACGCTGTGTTTATGAAGTACGATTTTTCGTGAGATATAAAAGATAAATTTAGACCATGAGTAATTGGAAATAGTGCGTCATGATTTTTTTAGAGCTCATAAAAGACACCGATTCGCGTGCTTTTACGAATTAAAAACCCATTATTATCATTGCATATATTTTGGTCGTTACTCATGCTTTGTTAAAGAATGCTACATCAGCAAAGAGCCCATGGCAAAAATGCTAAAGATAAATGTAGTGTCTCGCGTCATATCAACCATTCAACCATTATTAGGTTGCTATTAAATAAAAATAATCGAGAATATGAATTTAGAAATTAAAAGCTTTTCTGCAATTTATTAACAGCAGGATATTTTTAAGGTATCACCCTATACATCACTTTTATTCGATAAATTTTGAATTAGCTTGTTTATGTTGATATTTCGACAAGATCTAGCGCGTCTTTGATATTAATCTCATGATGTAAGTTTTAGGCGTAACGCAAACACGGCGTCGCAGATTAGCGATAATCCAAGTAAGACTTCAAGTCTCTGGCACTAAGACTTGACACCATCCCTCTATCAAACACACGTACCACCTGATTACCATCTCTCGCTGATCAAACATATCGCCGTCTCGATCTGATTACACCGCCAAAGGTGATCTCTCTTCTCCTTTCACATTCTGGGTTGCATTTTATCGCGGTTAAGTTTTAATTCAATTACCTATCTACATCTCTCTCTCTTCGGCTACGCCTTGTGTACTCTGCCGACACGCGAACAAGTTGTCAAACATTTCCCGACTTAATTACCTCCTAGTTCGCCCCCTTTCGTGTTGTCGCCGTTGGTGAATTCTAAATTGTAGAGCCCCCCCTTGCACCTAGTGAAATGGCTCCAAATCTCATGTGTGGGGTGTGTCTTAAGATATAGAGATAGAGAGAGAGAGAGAGGCTCGTTAAGGAAATTTGCCCCCTTTGCTTTGAAACTGGCAGAATGCTCATGATCTCCAAATTTAGAAATCTCGGTTCATTAGACAATGCGCTCTGGATTGATTCTGTTAACGGTGTGTTTAATTGAGTTGAGTCGGTTCGAATAGAGTGACTTTGTGTGTTTTAACTGAATGTATTAGCGGTATACGATGAGTTTTGAAAGCGTTATTACCGTGAATATAGATGCTTCTAAGAACGGCTTAGAGCTAAGTTAACATTGTATGTTTCTTGAAATGTTATATAAGATGCCTTGACGCGTTTGTTCAAGTACAATAGAATGTATAATGATTTGCATTAGTATATCTCACTAATACTAGCCCCTTACATTTTTTTATTAATAACCCTAACTTATTTTTTAATAAAATTTAATAATAGTAATATTTTTTCATAACGTTATACATATCAAAGTCTCCTTTGTTATATACTCAATGGTCCGTAAGAACACTACAAATATTGAAAATATTACAGTAGAAAGTAAAAAATATTTATATTCTATAAAATTCATTTTAAGGCATATAATCAAGATTAACAAAGAGTTTAATTAAAATACCTTTATCCCTCCTCGAAACATTTGGCAATAAATTTAAACCTGAAAGCTAAGAAGAGCAGCTGAATTGTATCAAATACTTTAAACCCTTCTTAAAAAAAAATTTAAATACATATTTTTAATCTGACAGACTAATTTGTTTTTATTAAGTAAATCAGTACTGGGTAAGTTAATCAGATAACAATAATACATACAATACGTATTATTCACCAGACTGGAAGTTTGAGAATCAGTGACATCTTTATGATTAATTATAAACTTTTATATATATATTTTAATCCATCATTTTTTATTAAAAGAAATTATTAAAAAAATGATAAATAAAAATTAGGACCCTGTGACTTCTGGGTTATTATTTATATTCCGATATTAATTAAGTAAAACCTAAACCTAAATATTAAAATGTTACTCAAGATTCAAGATTATCAAAGAATTTCTGATTTTACTTAGATTTTTTGTTTATTAGATTAAATAACCTGTGACGTATTTAATCTTAGAGGGATTGATAAATTTCGATGAACCTTAAAAAAATATAGCTTTTTGGGTAAAACATTTATGCTAAAATATTATGTTTGCAGCCAGAAAATTTACGTATAGTATTAAAAAATTCACTTAAAAGAAAATATTTATTAGCCAAATTAAAGCGTATTTTTAAAAATATAAATAAGGGTTTTCTGCGGGAATCCGAACCTGTGGCCTCTGGGTTATTAGTTTAGACCTTACAGACTACGCTATTACGATATTAAGGTTTTAAAGTCCAGAGTCAAAAGATCTCTACAAAGGATATTAAAAGTAAATACTAAAACTGTACCATATACAACTAAAATAACTTAAGATTCAAGATTTTTAGAGAATTTCTTATTTTACTCACATTTTTGTTTATTAGATTAAATAGGCTGTAAATTATTATATCTTAAAGGGATTGAAAAATGTCAATGAACCTTAAACAAGTTAGCTTTTTGGGTAAAACATTTATGCTAAATAATTATGTTAGCAACCAGAAATTTTATGCTTAGTATTAAAAAATTCAGAAAATATTTTTGAGCTAAATTAAAGCGAATTTTTATGAATAAAGATTAGTGTTTGCTGCGGAAATCTATGGATTACTAGTAAAGGCTTTACAGACTACGCTATTCAGATACTAAGGTTTTGAGGTCCAAAGCCTAATTAAGTAAAGCGAAAAGATCTCTACAACGAATTTTAAAAGTGAATACAAAAATGTCTCAAGATCCAGAATTCTTTAAAAATTTCTAATTTTGGTTCGATTTTTATTCACTAGATATTACATAAAATTAATTTTGTCTTTAGTGGATTCATATATGTCAACAAATATTGAACAAATCAGCATCTTAGGCAAAACATTTATGCTAAAATATTATATTTGTAGTCAGAAATTTTACGTTAGTATAAAAAAATCCCATGATAGAAAATATTTATCAGCCAAATTAATGTGATATATTTTTTTATACTTGGAATTGTGATGAAAATTGATTATAAATTATATTTTTATAAAAATTGTATTAAGCTCTTTAATCAAACAACTTAATAAAAAAAATCATCCAGCAGGTCTAAAAAGAAGCAAAAAGATATTAAATAAATTTATAGACGTGAGAATTTTAATATTACAATATTAAACCATAAATTAGTGATAAACAAAGAAAGAGTTTCAGCGTTTAAAATGGGACTCCACCGTGAGAAAACTTTTTTGCAGATTAAGTCAAAGTACTTGCCATAAAATAAAAAGAATAAAAGTATATGTCATAAACGCCTTGAAATAGAATAACAAGTCCATTTAAAATTGCGATTTAAAACAAGCTGTCAAAGGCAATCTATTCCAAAACTTGCCACCACTATATTATTGGCCGTTCTACCGAAAGGTGCGTAGAATAAAATCTTGTAAAAATACAAAAATGGAGGCAATCAAAAACACATTTTTTAGACAATGACTTTTTCTAATATTTTTACTGACATTTACATTTGAATATTTTCTGCGGAGTTCAAGGCATCAAAACTTTAAAGTTTTAGAACTTAGAAGTACTAAGTTTATATGTACTTTAAGCAAGAATAGGCTAATTTTATTTCAGAAAATAGAAAAAGGCAAAACCTGCCGCTTCTCTCTTCGCATCAAATAATAATAACAAATTTTTTGGATGATAATTCACAATAATTTAATTTAATACGAGTTTCATAAGATAATTATTTAAAAATAATTTTCAATTATTTGTGAATAACAGTAATGTAGTTACTTTTTTACTTAATAACTACAACTATAAATTATCTAATACGGAGTAATTTAATTGGATTTTTTAATTATGGTGATTTTCCACGTGTTTATAAAAGCTTTAAATATGCGTTTTTTGAATCATATAATAGAAAAATTTCTTGTTTTTGGATTTTTTATTTTCTATTTAAGACGCTATTTTTTTAATATAATTGCATCTAAAGAAATTATGATATTTTATGAATATATAAGCATTTGGATTTAATGCCTGTTTTGTAAATTTAATAAAAAAAAAACGCTTAATGCAAAGTATGCAATATAAATTATTAAAGGCAATTTAAAATACTACAAGTGTAAAATTAATACAACAAAAAAACTCTGATACTGTAATATTTTTTTATTTAATATATAATCATACTGACTCTTTATTAAAAATCCCTTAAACCCTGACTAAATATTTAAGAACCATAACAAGAACCACAAAATTTCAGATGAATATTTATAAATATTGATAATGTTATTCAACTTCTAATTATCATTGAACAAAATACCTTTGTTAAAAATTAAATTTAAGAATAACTCTTACGCGGTTTTAAAATGCCATTTCTCAGTGCTTTAAACGTTTCAATAAAGTTAAAGTTCAATTTAGTACAATTCAGATTTATATATTAATTTATTATATGTATAATAAACAAACATTACAACTATTAGTTTTTTTTTAATACAATCTAATTTTTAAACATTTTCTGCTTTCACGCGATAATTAAGTAGAATGAAGCTAACAAATTATTTTTTGGATGGCCTTATATTTTAGTATTTTTCTCAGAGAGTTTTTTATAAGCACTACTATACACACAAGTTTATATTATGAACCTGTTGTGTTTTTTCTCGGGTTGAAACAACTAAAACTTTCGAAACTTTCTGATTGCGAAGAAAACATATAGCCACCGCAGTTTACCGGTAAGGTTTGCAGGACAAACTTTTCCGGTTTGGTAAGCAGCTTTCGCGGAATAATTCACTACACCGGCTTAAACTATGCAAATTTAACGCGACGCGAAAATCTATTAAAACTACAGCTCTAAACTAAAAAAATATGTAATTTAAATCGAAGCAAATTGTAAATATAGAAAGCTTTGATTTAAAATTGATTTAAAGCAAACTAAAGCTCGTTTTCAATTAGTTTGGCTGGCGTTCCTTTGACTGACGATGCGAATTTTAAATAAGTGACTACAAATCAAAATTAGAATTCAGGTAAATATCATTTACTTTAAAATAATTCAGTAAATCATTGGCAATTTTAATTGTTTATAATCATAGTAATACTCGCATCATGAATAATTAATATTAAACTGAATAATTTATGCATATTAAACATATATAAATCACATTAACATTCGCATATTAAATAAATAAACATCTCATTATATATATGAATAATTCATAATTCCATATTATAATTACATTATTTGTTCTTTTAATATGTAATGTAACACGTACAATCAGATGATAAAAAATATTAACAAAATACGCCTAAGGTTTGTAAAATGGTAATTTCATAAATTTATTCATTTATGTTGAGCTAAAGAAAAAGAAAACAAACATGGCTTAAAGTTTAATGCGAATAAAAAAATGTATTATTTTGCCCCAAGGTGAAATTCCCTTTGATTCTTTGAATACAGTGTTAATATTTGGACATTCTTATAGTCAGCTTAAAATATAAACGAGCTGTAAAACTACATTTATATTTTACTCTCACCTTAAAATAGATCAGATTATAACTATAAAAAAACCTATACACGCTATGAAAGTATTCTTTAAGCACAAAATATAAAAAATGTACTACCTCTGTATTACATTTTTATTAGTATTAACAGCTTGTATGTATTTTGTTAAGACTTAGTTTTTATACTACCAGAGCTAATATAAATCTAATGAACAGTCTGTAATTTAAAAAATAATTAATTTGTGTTATCTTTTTAATAAAAACGACTTTCGATAACATCATGGAATTTAGTCTCAAACTTTCATCTTATCCACCTTATTCTCCAGACCTTGCTCCTATCTACTACTATTTATTTCGATTACTACGGGAAAAAAATTAAAATTCAGACGATGTAAAAACTGTGTTATCGAATTATTTTAAATCAATGCCTGCATTTATGTTAATGATAATTCAAAGAAAATTACCGAGAGATCTTAAAAATAAAATTGTATTTTAAATAAAATAAATAAACATTAAAAAGTATTTAAGAATTATAAAATATATTCTACATGCATTCTTGTGTATTATTATGAGCGCCGCAAATTACAACGATTAAACTGACGAGAGCGAAATATCAGATAATCAAGTACGGAAGTTTAAAGGCTTTTAATTAAGCTATCATGTTTCGCTCTACAACAAGCGATTCATCAAAATCAACATTGTATTAAAACATACAACTGTACAAAAAATAAAGTTTTCAATACTGCGTCTATTATATGGTGAATTTTGATTATAAAGTGTGTGTATATGAAAGTTATTGTAGACAGTACGGGTCCTTAATCGTACAACAGAACTTTCAGGCTTAGTATGCGGGACCGAGACTGACAAAATATTTATTATTGTTTGACACAAGCATCTGTGTGGTTTGATGGTCTCAAATAATAAACGAGCTCGTTCGGCTAATATCGGATTAGCTTGTAGCCCAAGGGTAGTTTGTACTACTACAGACTGCTTAAATGCTTCGCGATTGTTGAATAGTAATTTCGAAAGGATTTGGTTTATTATGTAATCAAAATTAAAACTTTCACCTATTTTTATTTATTGCAGCAAATATAATATAACAATAGTTTTTGATTAGATTTAAAAAATACTTTTTTTGAAAAAATATGTTCTAAAATTTCCTTCAAATAAACATTTGTATTGGCAAATTAAAATTTAATAATATATACTAATATTTATTTATGCTCTTTTAATAATCTTATAATTAAAAACTACAATTTAAGCTTTATATAAATACATTTACTATTTTTAATTGTGAAGATTATTATTTTTACCCTTAAAAAATATATTAAAATTCACATACAAAGTATGCATTTTTTTTCGATAATTTCTCGAAACAAAATTTAAAATAAAGTATTCATATTAAATTAAATTTATTCGAACTATTATTTTTGCTAAAATAATTTTAAAACTACAATAATAATCATGTTTTTGTGAGAATCAGAAAATTGCAAAAATGTGTTGTGGCTTTTCATAGAAATATTCTTAACATAAAAAATAATAAGGAATCCTATTTAGAAGACATATCCTTTTCATAAAGTGTTTTTAATAATTGTGAGTGATAGTGTATATAATATGTTTTTATTAACAAATAAATGTTTTAGAATTCTTCAAATTCTTTTATAATTTAATTTCTATAAATAATATAATTTAAATTTTCAAATAATTACAAAAAGTTATAGTAAAAACAAAAACAAATAAGATATTTTACATTTGTAATGATATTTACAATAATATACTATATTATTACAATCACATACTTTAATTTCTAAAGGAATGAATATGAGAATTTTTATATCTCGAAAACAAAAGACATCAAGAAACGAGAATGCCTAATTGATCCAAATTTAATTTTGTTGTGCATATAATAAAGTTCAGTATAAAACTTTATTCTATATTAATAAAAAATGCATTTTTACGATAATTAAATTACTTTGCTTTGCACCTATTTAATAAATACAACGCTAATGTAAATAAATTATTTTTATAATAATATAAAAAAATGTATTTTTATATATTATAAAATTTAAAACATGGTTTATTGCTAAAAAAAATATTTTTAATTATTTTAATTGTTTATTAAATTATATCATGATAAAATACAAAATTAAAATTATAGCGACTAAGAAATTTCATTGCTCATATTAATTAAGAAAAATAAAAAAATGCTTCTCATTGTATTCAAAGATAAATATTATATAAATTTTAATTGTATACAGATTTTGATGTTTAAATTAATTTATTTTAACAAGTTTATTAGAAACTTTTGCAGGATATTAATTACAAAATTAACATTGCTTAAAAAAAATATAAACTATATTTATATATAATTATATGTCCTGATTTTTAATGCCTATAAATTGTATTTAATTTAAAATAAACTTTATCATTTATTTTAATAAATATAAAAATAACCCTTTTTGACTTACTTTCTATTTGTTCAAGCGTTAAATTAAAGTATCATATTTTTTAAATTATTTAAGACAGGAATATGCTGTGTAAACTAATAACTAATTAATAATTAAAAATTAGGATAATAAAAGTGTGGATAAAATTTTTTTTAACGAATATTTACAAAATATATTTATATACAAAAGTAAGTGAGAAATAATGTATTCAATTGTAAAAACATACAATTAATTAACTTTTGATATAAAAAATATATTTAAATATCTAAGCTAATAAATTATTATATAATAATAAGAAATACTTTACAAATAATTATTATTAACAATTTATTGTGCTAAGACTGAATTATATTTTAGGAATGTAAATTAAACATTCACATTTGTGAAACTTTTAGTAATATAAATACAGTGCTTTTAATTGAAAATTAAAGATAAATAACTTTAAGCCAACTTACAGTTATTTAAAAAATAAATATATTTTTATAACGGTTAAAAAGACAAAATATAAGCAAATGGCAGAAAAAATAGTTAACTAAATCACTTTAAGGGTAGCTGATATATATATATATATATATATATATTTTATTTTATAAAGAAAAAAATATTTTTTATTTATTAAAACTTAAAATTGTTGTGTAATCTAGAAATAAAACAGTTTTATAATCTAGTGTGGATGATAATAAAACTTTTACTAAAGAGTATTATTCTAACCAATATTTTTTCTTTTGGACCAATAAATCTCTGACAACATTGTCTTTGACAAAATATCGTCTTTGATCGACTACTTTTAGATGCCTCCTACATTTTTACGCCAGGGGTCATATTGCCAATTTATTACAATAAAATATTATACTCATTATATTTTGTCAGTTACGATTATCTGAAATAACCTTACGAAAAAGGCTGCGTAGAAAATTATAAATCTGTTTGGTAAAAGTGCGACTTATTTTATGAAAAAACATATTTTTATAATTGATGATTGTGATATTTTGGTGATTAAGTTGTAATTAAATATATTTTTTTATTTATTGCACATTTGATATTAATTTTAGAATATCGCAATAATATTTATTATCGAAAGATTTATCTTTCGTATATTTATTTATTTGTAATCATGTTAAAAGTAATATTAATGAAATTTAAGGTAAAATAATATAAAATAAAACGTTAATACTACGTTAAATTTTTAGTTTTAAGCAATATGGCAAGTTGCCAAAACAATCGTCAAAAAATCACATATGTTGCCAATGGCAACATATGTAGAAAAATGTCATGTAGGCAATATCTGCTTTTATTTTCACTTCGCCAGCCATCCCTATCTTGTAAAGCGCGGTCATTTCTCTGTTACATAACAGAACTACTAGGAACTGCTAGGTACCGTTAGATTAACCTGAGATCAAGCTAAAGTATTCCATTTATATTGGCAAGTTGCGCATATAAAAAATACAATTTTTTTAAATTTGCGGTGGTAAAAACTGGCTGGTGTGATTTTTTGCATAGGCTTGGTGAGCCGATATTTCAGTATTCTTGGACCAAAAGAGATAATAGTATTCTACCTCGACAAAAATACTTTATTTTTCTACCGGTATTTTATTTGTAATACCGGTAGTAGTAAATGTCAATTTTTGCCACAATACGGATATTAACAGCATTGTAATCCCTATCTTTGATAAATGATGCATTTTCAAAAAAATGGTATTTATAAATATTTTAAATTTGGACACAAAACACAAAAAACTAATCGCTAAGGGTCTTACAACATCTACAAATACTACGCCCCCAGAGACTCTGCCCTCAGCAGGGAAGACCTGCGCTACATTGGCTACACTAACGACAGTAAAGCGTCCCACAATGAACACAATATCTAAGGGCCTGCGCTTCTTAGTAGTTGCACTTATGAATAATAAATAAATTTACTATAAAGTTCATCTTAGTATACAAACTTAACCGCATATAAATTATAAAAGTCAGTCCGACAGAGAATCACAATTTAGTAAAGTCGTTAAGAAATATGTAAATACATATGTTTTCTTAATCATCGTTCTTTTTAATGGCTCATAATCAATGCTTAGCTGAATTTCTTAATATATTATATAAAAGAAATAGTTTGGGATAATAAATATTATCCCAAAATATTTATTTTGCATTATATTGCGAACCCATAAATATTAATAAGGCATTTAAGTATTCAGTGAAATGTAGAAATGTATGATCGATGGCTTATAAAATAATATAAAAGCGAAAACATCCTGTATACGTCGGGCAGTGACATAAATTGAATTTATCTGCAAATACATCATCTGGCAGCAAAAGTCTCGGGCAAATCCTCATAATTCCACAACCGTACCTCGAATAGTTGCTGGCTAGCCTCTCGGAGATGATTTATCTGCGAATGTCTTGAGTGCTGCATTACAGCATCCGGGGAGAATTCCTGTCCGGTGACAACCGACATTCGATTTATCCATTCTAAATTAATTTCGAAACCAATATCGAATAGTACGGTTTTTCTACTCATATTTTTTTGTAGATTTTCAAGTATTCATTTTTATACATTTCAAGTAGCAAATTGGACTAAATATAAATATATATTTAAAATAAAAATCTTTGATGTTATCACATGAAAGGCTTTGTAACGGTGTGCTTTGATTGTTTACTGAAATCGAATGATAAACAGAGGACGAAATGAAAGAGCCGGATTTAAAAAAAAGTTTCAGCTGAATTTTATAAGCTATTTTCATAACAATATAATGCGAGTGTAATCCTAATGTAAATATTTTAATAACGTTAAGCTGTAACATAAACACACAAAAATAAGAGACCTGTTACACATTAAAATATTATTAAATATCTCACTTCAAACACACATATGAAAAATTTCATTATAAAAAAAATACCATTTTATGTACTCACAACACGTGAGTTTTATTCTCGCTTGTAAATGAAAATAGTAATAATAAATATTTTTATGATGCAAAAAATGTATGAAAAATTAATTAAGGAACAAAGCTATACTATGACATTAATGGATGCTGGAAATATGGCTTGTTTTAATAACTAAATGAGTTTATAAATTCGTTTTTAGACCTGAAGTTAGCCGAATGAAAAAAAATTTTACTACTATTTGCGATTTATCTTTATGAATGTTTTAGAATTGTATGTATTTTAGCGGTGAATATATACTCGAGAATATTTTTAATTTAAATTTTAAAAATATAATGTATAATTAATATTCTTTGAATTCATAAAACTGTTTGAGAAATATAAAAATTTCGTTTGATGAATATTTTTTTTATATTTTTTTTGCAAAGCTGGACATTAAATCCAATCCTAAGTTACAGTAGTGCAGACAAGAAAAGATGATTTTCTTTCCTAGATAATTTTTCTTATCCGTCAAAGGAGCATGGCTGAATTCACATCGGCGTCAGCTGTTACATAGCATTAACAGCTCTCGGAAAACTTTTCTTAGAAAAGAAAATCAGATTCAGATGCGAACATTGTTTTGCAGCCAGAACTCAGATATTAACATATTTGAAATAATTGTTTTGGCAGACTGTTCTGGCAACTCTTTGAATTGTCATAATTGGGTTTAGCACCGCTGCTGTATGCAAACGTGCACTTTCAAAGAATTTCTATAGCAACTTGTTAAACTCGCCATTAAAATAAAACTTTTATTTAAAGATTAAATATTGTTCATTTTATTTTTTACTAAGTTCGTCACGCGTCACCCTGTGAGTAGGCAATCTTTCATTCCTTTGTAAATGACAATCGTTTTACGTTTTTATAACGTGAATTTATAGAGCTCGTAAAATTTTCTCGAAACCAATTTGAAAGCATTATGTTTTGAGCGTTTATACGTGACTCGAATATAATTGGTATATTTCTTGCAAAATAAATACAGCATGAAATTCACACAAACAAATGTGGCGCGTTTTGTTATTTAAATGTATTGTAAACTAAAATTACAATAACTTTAAAAGGCTAGACGGGAATAACATATAAATATATTTATAATTATTTATTTATTTAATAAAATTATGACCATCGTGACCTGACAGGTTATCATAATTCATTACGGTTGCCGAATATATATTTAAAATAATATACAAATATAATTAAAGAAACTTGGGAAATAATAGCAACTGAATTAAATTATTTAATAAATAAAGCACTCTCCAAAGGATAAATACTTGAAAATTAAAAAATTGCTACTATTTTACCTATACCGAAAATAAAAAATATTTGATTACAAACGTAAAAATTTCCGTTATATAATAATATCGTTTTCTAAATCTTGTTTTTTATTATCAATAAAATAAATAATACAAAACATGTATATGTTACACCAAATGTATACTACCAGTGAAATTATATTATATTTTCAATATTAAAAACAGTGAAAATGTAAATCATATAGTGAATAAATATAACATACGCAAATACCTAGGTCAGTGAAATCATGTTAGTAAAATTTGAGAGTTGTGTGTAAATTATTACCATAAAGTTAACCTATGTGATTTATTTCTTATATTTATCACAGATATACCCTTATAGTTCCTAATAAATTATAACGATCGTTTTGTATGTGTACAAAAGCTACACTAAATCAAGGATATTTTATCTCGCTTTAAATTAATATCACAATAAATGGGCACTTAATCCTGAATGGAGCCAAAGTCAGATGCAATCAAATTACCATAATTACGATTCGCGCCGGTCTTAAATCTGTTTCTTTTTAATAGCTACTCTATGTATATACAAACATACATCTATATTATTCCAACTCACCAACAAAGAAATGAAGCAAAAAAATAAGAAGTGTTTTGGCTGAAGCATTTATTGCCATATTTAATTATCCTACATTGCTTTTCGTTTGTGTCCTTTTTCTTTCTCCTCTCCTGACTCCTCTCAACGAGCGTCTTTTCGCATAATTGAAATTTTGCGAAAGAACCTTTTAATTCCGGAGCGAGCAACTCAATTAACCGAAGCTCGCTAATCGCCGAAGCCGATGGCCAAATTTTAACTTTCATATGGAACTGGTAAAATATTTAAAAAGAATAAAAATGTCGCTAAGACTCAAACGAGCTTAAGGTGCGATGCTTGTGATTAAAATTACATAGAATGCTTTAAAAAGCAATCACATTTTTATTAGGTTTAAATATTAAATAGGCTTAAAATTCAATTACAAAGATTTTTTATTGTGTAATATCTGTGGATAACGTTTTTACCTAATTTTTAAGTTTATAAATACTCTACAAAATCTACAAAAATCGAAAAAATGGATAAATCACAATTGAGTTACAAGAATACGCTATGACATATCATTTAACCCAGTGAATATTTTGAGAAAAATTATTCCTGCACGCTTTTGCAATTTCCTTGAATTTTCCATTCTACTTTAACAACAGAAAGTTTTTTTTATTAATACGTTTTCACTTCAAAGAATTGTGTATTTTTCATTAATAAGCTTTCTATATTTATTAAAAAAAGTATACCCACTTTTACAAAGAGCCAATAAAATAAATTATATTAGCACTCGCTTATAACAGCGCTGAACTTCAGAGAAAAATTTACAAAAAATACATACAGACTAAGGATAACCTTGAATGTGTAATATTAAGGTTATGATATTATTTTATACGCTTTATCCTACTAATATTTGCACAGTATTCGTTAAAAAATTACCGATTTATGATCCAAATTTATAAATAGTTTAGTTGAACCAATATTTTAAAATATTAATAAAATTATAATACATACATATATTTTTATATTTTTATTTTTTATTAAACAGTTGGTCATTTAGTGTTAGATCAACTGGGCTTTTTTATTTAAATATTAAATTACTTGAAATTTAAATCTATTATTATAATATAATTTAATGAATAGAATGTTACATATAAATAATAATAGTTAAAATTATTTGATGAGACTAGACTTTAAAGAGTTAAGAATAAACAATTTTCATGTGTAGAATTTAACTAAAATTCTACATAAAATACTCAAATGTAGTGAATCTTGATTAAACATTAATAAAGGGTTAATAATAAAATACGTACTAATTGTTATTTAAATATCTTAATTCAATAAGTACTTTTTTAATTAACATGCTATATTTTAAGTTTAAACCACAAAAAAACATTGACAGTTTAAATATGACCTAAGATATTCGTTAATAAATTACAATTATAATATAAATAGTGCAGTGGAAATGCATTGTAAAGATCCTTAATTTATCCAAAAATTGCTTTTAAATCTTGAAGTTTTAATGTGACTGCTTGCCTGTACTAGATCTGATGATCGAAATGGTATATACATATTTAGCGCAAGATTGCTAGATTTGAGTTCATGGTTAAAGTTTAATAAATTTCAAATCAAAAATTAAATAGAAAATTGCAGCTAAAATGTTGAATGTAAGTACAATTTTAATTGCAGTAAAAAGCTTATAAAGAGTAAATATTCAATGACCTTATTTTTCCTTGACTCTAACTAGTCTAAATGATTTTAGTAGTAACTTTATATTATAATTAACTTTATAACACATCAAGCATATGTTCTCGTTCAAAATTGCATGAGTTAAATAATAATGTTATTTGTAAGCTACGCTATTTATAATATCGCTCAAAGATTATATTTTTATGTAAATTTTGTTAGATCCGAGTTTATGTACTTCAAGTTTTAATTAAGTTTAAGGTTATAAAGAAAGCTCCGAATAAAACAGATTTAACTAATGCATGTTGCATTTTAATACAACCAAGATAATGAAATGATTAAATATGATGAAGAGAAAGGGAAGAGATCAGCGATCTTAACCTAAAAAAATTAAAATTTTCAATTTTTTGTAAGTCGTTAGACCAATGTGTTATGGTCAAGTAAACTTAATTTACTACTTAAATTAAAGTTACATTTTAAACATTTCAAAAAAAAAAATAATGAACTATATCACTTTGTCTTATTGTTTTTACCGTTCCTATTATCATGGCCACTAAAACGCGTTTTTGCATATATTTAGGACGAAAAATCTATTACTTTTTATGAATTTAATAAAAAATAGTATGCAAAAAATGCATGTTTGATACATTTAAGCAAAGCCGGTCGTTTAGAAAATTCATAAGAAAATAATCCATTGGATATTATGACTTAATGTATTAAAAGATTTTATCGAAGAAAAACATAAAAGATTCATAGCTGTTGCTCTAATTATTAGTTTTAGCAAGCCGCTAAAACGCCGTTTCTTTGCAAATTTATATGAAAAAAAAATATTAGAAATTTTGACTTTATTAAAAAATTAAATGCAAGAAAATACATGTGTAGGTTATGTTGTATTGATTATTTATTTTAGCAAAAACGCTTAAACGCAATTTTTTGCAAAAATATAAAATAAATTCATTGGGTTTCATAAAAAAATTTTATGCAAAAAATACATGTATGCTACGTTTCAGCAAAGCCGGTCGTTTTGCAAATTCATAAAAAAAATCCATTGAATATAATGACTTAATATAATAAAAAATTGTTTTCAAAAAAACATTGAAGATTATTTTTAGCAAGGCAGCAAAAACGCCGTTTCTTTGCAAATGTATATAAGAAAATCATTAGATTTTATGACTTTGACAAGAAAATACATTAGTAAGATCTGTTGCATTGATTATTTTTTTTAGCAAGGCCGCTTAAACGTGGTTTTAATGAAAAGTTATGAAATAAATTCATTGGGTTTCATGATTCTAATAAAATTTGTTTGCAAAAAAATACACTAAACATACATAGCTAGCGTCCTATTATTTCTAACATAACTTCTAGCACGACCGCTAAAACGCCGTTTTTTTGCAAATCCATAAGACGAAAAATCTAATATTTTTATAATTTTATTAAATAATTGTATTAAAAAAAATACATTAAAGAAACATAGCTAAGTTCTGTTGTTTTAAACGATTTTTAGCAAGGCCGCTAAGACGGTGTTTTTTCACAAATTCATAAGGAAAAATCCATAGGATTTCATATATGGCATAATAACAAAACGTGTTTGGCTTGTTTTGTACTCGGTTTACAAAATATATTGAATACACTTGGATAAAGCGATTAAAAATATTAAAATTGCAATTAATCCTTAAATCATTGAACTTAATAATATAAAATGTCAGCAGTGCAGAATTTATGTATTAAAGGCTTTAATTATTATTTAAAAATATACAAAAATACAGGTTTGACTTAGCGAAACATTTGTTAAATTAACACTGCAGAGCACCTAAGTTTGCACAATAGCCATAAAATTTTTAAAGGCTTTTATTTACCACAAAAACTCTTTAAATCTTTATTTATAAGCTTCGAAACTCGTATTAAAATAGTAATGGTCTTTAATCATAGCTTAAGCCATCATTTGTTATCATCGGACAATCGTCGTTGTTAACACGAGACCACCGTTAAACCTAACCTAACCTTAAGTTGGAGCTTACCACTAACGTGATTGTCTATCAATTATTCTAAGCAATAATCATTCCCGAAGATTATTGCACTTCAAAATTTTTTAGTTTGATTCAATTTATAGACGCAAAAGGAAAGACTAGAGCCATTTTTTTTTTCAGAATTAGTGAATTTAAATTCAAATCGATCATTATAAATTAGGTTTTCCACGATTTTTCTATTTTTATAAATGAACATTAAAATCCCTAAAAAGCTCTTATTTCAATAAACATTTAATCAATTGGGTGTTTTTTATTGAAGCAACTTTGGTTTTTATGTTATGTAAAAAAATCAAACATTCAACGCCAAAGAGATTCATAGAATAGTTGTCTCATTTAACCACAAACAATTTTGTTAAATTATATATAAATATATAAATAAATTTGTTTATTTTTATCTTTCATGTATTAAATACTGTGTATTCAACGAATATGCTGATAATTATTTAATAAAAGGCAACATGAAAATATTCAGCCAATTTATTTATATAGAATTTTTATTACTACTTCAAAGGGCCCTAAACGTTTTCAATTTTATGGCAATAAAAACCGCATTACTTACGTTTCGGCGAGATTTTCTTTAAAAAGTCAACGCTTGAACAATCTGAAACAACAAGAAGAAAAAAATATGATAATGAATTATTCAACGCGTTTTTCAACCCCGGCGTTATTCCTATTGTATATAGTGAATGTCCGTCATTAATTCTTCCTTTATGTGTATTTTTTCTCTTAATTTAATTTTCACCGTGTCATTTGCAGCTGAATATTAAATTCACACCAAGGGGTTGAACCCGAGTTTTAAATTAATACCGGGTACTAAATTGTACTCGAAATTGTAAACGAAAAAATGTATATGCATATTTATGTGATACGCTCCAATCTCCTTCAGTTTGTGTAATATATTTTTCATATTTAGTGAACAAGATTTCATTTAAAATGTTTTCAAGGAATTTTAAAGAGTATTTAAAAACAGCGCTTTTCAACATATATTTTAAAATAAGTAAAATCAAAAATACAATTCAAAATCCTAATGAAAAAAATATATTTATTTACGAGCTGTGTTGAAAAAACATGTTTTTATTGGGGTCTCATTAGATTTTATTATTGAACCAATATTGTTTTTAAAAATCATTACAGGCGTAAACAGAAATACTTATTACATTATTTGTTAAAAAATAACCAGTGGCAATTGGAGACATATGTTTTTATTAGTTGTAAATAACTTTAGTAGCTCAAATTTATATTATTAATAAGTGTAATATAGCTGCGGAAATAAAATAGTCCAGACTTTTGCTTATACTCTTACATTTATAATGTAGCTATGAACCTGAACAAATTGTTAAATCGGTAATGTGGTTACGAAGATAGCTGGTTAATAATTTAAAGGTTATATAAATAGATTCGGCGTAGCTCCGGATAATTTAAATCAGAAGCAGAACAATAGTTTTGACTAAAATTGTTGTCTTGAAAAAAAATTTATTGAATCTAAACTATTTATTTTATAATTATATTAACAATAATGGGTATTTTTAATAGTAATATTTAAAAACCGCGATTTTACCGTGTTTTTTTAATTATTTATAAAAGTATATATTTATTTTGACTTGATAAAAAATAAAAAAAGTTATTTCAAAATTCAAAAATAACAATATATAAAAATCAAAAATTGCATATGTACATTAGGCAACATAGTTATCTTTTATTTTCATTTGAGATATTTTATTTTTCGTTGTTTGTTGATAAAGTAAGGTACAACGGTTAAGTTAAATTTGTTTCAACATACCCTCGTACTGATATTTAGTAAATACGGTTTCACTAGTTATTTATAAATTTAAAAATTATATAACGTATTTGTTTACTTTGACTTGATGAAAATTTAAGAAAGTTATAACTTTTATAATTTAATTATTTTATAAGGTTTCTTCTTTTATTAAAAAAAAAAAGATAAATCCTAATATTAAAGTCAAGATAAAAAAAATGTTTAAAGGGATTATTTTCATTGAAAATATCATTGACCCAATTTTTCCTATTTGATTAAATTGTTATAAGCATAAGTTTTTATAGTCAAAGTTAAAAATACATATAAATGTTTATTACATAAAAATAAATATTTAAATAACCATTAAAGGTTCAAGATTTGATTTAAAACTATTAAAAACTATTTCGTTTAAGGCATTTTTATTTTTAAGCACCCCTCCTTTTTTTTATTATACTAAAGCCTTTACTCTGCCTCTACAAAGCAATCAGCCAAAAGTTAACGCCACCATTATGCCTGACATCTTCTGAGGCCATAGACTACAGTGCTTCTTGGAGTAAAATCTTTCTTAGATCCTCAGCCAAAGGTGCGTGCCTCTGTTCTATCGAGGGTTTGTGCTCTCGAATAATATGCTCCGTAACACATGTTTTCAGTGACTTTTTCTATTAGAGTAAATAAATGTTCATTGTTTTTCTTGGAATATAAAAAGGCATTTAAATTTTCCAAATAAGGCAAAAGTTATATAAAAATCTAATATATAAGATTTTTCAAAAAATTTACAATTTTATTAAGCTAAGCAAATTACTAATAAATATATTTCTGTATATCAAAAACAATAGTTTAAATAAATATTGTAAAATACCCTTAGATTATAATGTAAAATAAATATTTTTACAGCTATTAAAAATATATATGTATTTGTTTTTGTTGTTGCACTTATTTTCACGTATATTTTTTATTTTAGTGTTTTTATAGCTAATTAAAATCATAAAGTTAAAAAATACTAAATTTATTTCTGTATGTACTACATACATTAAAATTAATAATATAAATATAGCTAATTAAAAAAAGATTTTAATACAATAATTATTGTAAAGAACTAATTAAATTGGCAACAAACTAGGTAGCACTCTAGCACCAATAGCAACAATTTTTTGCTTGCATTGATTCGCTGCGCGCTATTATTTTATAGGCACAAAATACTCACTACACCGACCTCATTGCTTATAAGGCAACATTTACACTTTTGTAAATGACAATGATTTTTTCTTTCTTCCTAATTGAATTTTGCAAATATGATTTGCTAGGGGGGGAGTACTGTCAAGATCTGATTTATTTGACCACCAACTAAGTGGCACTCTGGCAACACTAACGTAACGGATTTTTTGATTTAAAATTTTTTGAAAGCACGATGCCCGACATGGCCAATCATATCATTCTCAATAACCATTTAAAAAATAAAATAATTCATTATATACTATGGTAATGTTTCAATCTGTATATATAAAATTGCAAGTCATTGCCAACTATTCAACAAAGTATTATTTTAGGAAAATGCAAATAGTTGACATATGTTTCTTTAATATTATATTAATATATTTTAATAAGATAAAAATTCATACTAAGCTATTTATAGCAAAAATATTTTTACAATAATAATAAAATAGTTTATTTACATATAAATCTAAAAACAATCAATTTTTAAAAAATAATTGTATTTTCGTGTTTATATAGTCAATTTATTACTAAATTAGTTTTTGTATTTGATCTTACTTCTATGATTTTTTTTATTTCATTGTTTTTAGAGTTGAGTTAATTACTAAATTTATTTTTTCTATTTATATATTTTTAACAATAATATAAAAATAGTTAATTATAAAACTTTTACTACACAATAAATATTGCTATAACTGAATTTGACCTATATAAAAAATATAATTGCAATCGAATCGTTTTATATGCATACAAAAAAATGTTACCGTATCATTGTAGCAAAGAAAAACAATTTTCTTTGCACTATAATTAACTTTATTTGATATAATGATATTTTTTTAATCAAACAACCCACTTTATTATTTTCTTTGCAAAAAAATATTCGTGATAAAATGAAAAATAATTAAGTATTATACTCAAATAAACTAATTGCTATATTTTTTTATATTTCCTAATAAAAAACGTCGACTAAGTAATATCACAAAAAAAAACAAATTTAAAATTTCTATATATTTCACCCTTTTACGTCAGAAGCCCATTTGATTTTTACCCACAAAAAACACACACACACACATAATAAAACACGCAATTTTAATTCGTCGTACGATTCAATTTATTTAAATGGCGTTTTTTTAACCATAGAAAAAAATGCTAAAATAATAATTCGGTCGTCCTTCGCGTGAGAACTCTCCGACATACGTAAAACCGTTCGAGTTTGCGTGTAAAACGTTACGTTATAGCGATTCGCTTAAAACAAACGTTTCGCTGTATCACATCCGCTGTTCACCGTTTTCATAGTCATTTTCAATTAGCGATAAAGCTCTGCGATAATGGAAGCTTTTTTTACCTAGGAGCTTTTCGAATATAAATTTGATGTGACAAAAACCGCCTCGCTAATGCATAATTTTACGCAGTATTAAATTTCATCGTGACTATACATAATATATAATCAGACTAAATTTAATGCTGACAATAGATATACATATATATATTTTTTTTAATATTTTTGATCTAGATCTAACTCGCAACAAAAAGTTAAAGGTAATGCAATAGATATAAATATCATCGTTATATTTTTTCTCAATAACGCACAATGATAACGTAGCTTATATGTATCATATTAAAAATATGAAAAAATAATTAGAATTTTTTATCATAAATCCAAATTTTACAATTTATTTAAATAACCAGATAAATTTATTTTATGATTCCTTAATGCTTTAAAGTAAATACAGCAAATTGTAAAATATCAATATTCTATTGTATATACCATAAATATATTTTTTATACAGAAAATAATTTAGTTACAAATATTTTGTTGCATGGTGTTTAATAATTATAGCATTGATCATTTATAGCTTTGTTTAAAAGATAAATCTTGAAGATTCTACTTAACAAGTAATGATTTATTTAATGTGCTTAAATGAAAAGTTTTTAAATTTAAATTTATATATTATATAAAAATATAATAAAAGTCACAATATACGAATATAAACACACCGTGCAACACAAAGCCAATGTCGTTAAAATTTATCGACAAAATTTTCATTTAAAACATAATCTTTTAAATTACGTGTCACATAATTAAGCGTTGTTTTCAAAGAACTTCTCATGCATATTAATGAATTGAAAAAAGTCCTCTTTGAAAGATTACGTGGCGTTATGATAATAACGCCCTTTAACCATGGGAGTGGAGGGCCACAAAAAATCGTAAAAAAACATATAAAATAATGCCTTGTCCGATTATTATGTATAATCACGATGAAATTAGAGAGTGCGTAAATTACGCATTAGCAAAGTATTTTTATCATCATTTTGTTATTCATAAAGCTTTGACGTAAAAACGTTTACATTATCGCTAATTAAAAATGCCAATGAAAAAAGCAATAGCGGTTCAGAGAGCTACAAATTGCTATTGCAACATTAATCTAATTAATTTAAATGATTGTTCGAGGTAGTGTTTATAAAAAAATGTACTATTTTTACTTATTTGTTTTTTGATTATATCACTCATGTAATATAAAAAAACAACAACTCTTCATATATTTTAATACTGCATTTAAAAAAATGTTTACGGTTTAACAGCTATTAAAATATTATTAAAGCAAACACTTATATATAAAGAAAATAGTTATTTCATAGTGTTGTGTGAAAAATATAATAAATTATATACTATGGCAACACTGAGGTGACGGCAACAAGAGCAGCTATTTAATTCGTGCAAATGTGTGTCATCAAAATACTCGCTTCACAACACTTTCAAGGTCTCTTTTTCTTTTCTTAATTGAATTTCCTAATTTTAAATTGCTATGGGTAGTATTGTGAAAGCTATATTTGGTAACAAACAAAGCGGCATTTTGGCAACACTGACGTGATGGAATTCTTGGGTGCCACGACGGGGTCACAATAGCCGGCGGTGCCTCGTCCGTTAATCATTCATATCTTATTAAGTCACTACTATAAATATAAATATTATTACTTCGTCAAGCTACTTTTTTTACTTTTTATATCATAATTAAAGCCAAACACATAGATAAATCTGCTATAATCAAGCATAAACATGTAAATTTAAAGTAAAAACTATATTATTACAAAAATATGTTCAAGTTCTGATTTCAATATGATATAAAACTTTCAAAATAGTATAAACATTTATAGAAATAAAATTCAGCAAATACATTTTTTAAACTTTTACTTATGCATAAATCCAAAATCAATCACTAAAAATATTCGGCATACGCCGCCACAATCTCAGATTTATCTCTATTACTCTTTACATGATCTCAAATTGGCAACATGAATATAGATGGAATAAACGTCTGAACATATGTCATAAATCATTGCCTCGTGAGCGCGAAAAGTGTGTACATCCAAAAAACATATTTCAAAGCTGATGTAAAGTGGTGTCAGAAGTCAAAAAATAAAGGTTTTTTAGGTTTACACGGTTAGATGGGATTTGGGACGCATTTTTCACTGGGTGACGTGTGTGTATTTGTTATTGTCTGTTGGTCTGTGTGCATGTAGTGTGATATGTATGTATAATATATCTGGTGTGATGGCTGGAAAATGGGATAGGTTCTGTAGGATAATATATGAATGTGAACATTACACCGCGGGTGTGTTTTTTGCTTTGCAATGTGTCATATTAAAAATGTATCAGACA
Organism: Plectrocnemia conspersa; assembly: GCF_051122295.1. NCBI lineage: Eukaryota > Metazoa > Arthropoda > Insecta > Trichoptera > Polycentropodidae > Plectrocnemia > Plectrocnemia conspersa. The sequence continues at coordinate 5,771,864 of NW_028277172.1, forward strand.
GGTAACTTTTACATATATTTTTAGTTTTATGTTTTAGTAATATGTCGCGGAAATTGTGGTGAGTGACTTGAAAATAAAGACCTTTTTCAGATTTTTTCAAGAAATTTGAATCATCTGCAATGGTTTATATGTTATTCTAACGACTATTTAAACAAACCAAAAGAGATATGTATCAAAAGTATTGAATGTCAAGCAACACTCATTATATTCACAACAATGAAATAAAGACCGTGGCGAAACAGTTGCATTATTATTTAAAAATATTCCACATATATCTAATATCACATCGGTTCCAAGATGCTATTCACTTATTAATATCACCAATTAAAACTACTCTTTGTTTGGAAAGGACACGCGCTAGATAGACAATACATTCTACCCTGCGTATATTATTGCACTTATGGAGTTGCCATCTGGACATTTTTTTATGGCATGAAAATATTTTGTAGGTGTATCTATGAAGAAATGCACTTGGTCTATAAACAGCTGTCTTAATAAAAATATGACACTTAATCATAGGGGGCAGGGTCGCGGTGAGAGACATGAAAGATAGACAAGAAGAGATGCCACGGAGTCACAGCAGCAGAGACGAGGCAAAATACAGCTTCAACCCACATCTAATTGAGAAAACACATTATGATAATCCCAACCATTTTACAGAAATCACAGCTAACAATAATACAACTCGACACGCCAGCGAGCACTAACCGATTTTCAAAACCTGTCATTTCAACTTCACCGCCTGAAAGCAGCATTTACATATCCTAAAGTATTCATTATATAATTTTTCATATACTTTGGCTGCACTCACACCCTTTCAACCACAAAACCTGAAAGTGGTGAGCTCGACGTGATATGAAACACCAATATTAAATTCACTGCAATATCAAAATTAAAACCAAACATTTTAATATTTTTTCTTCACTTTATTTTATTACTATGTATATTATTAAAAACTGACCGAAAAACAAAATAATTTTAATATTTATACCTTCTATAATACATTATGACAAAATGTTTTTGAAATTACACTAATTAAATATGTCAAATGTTGACTTGCTCTACTTGGAACTTTTTTTATTTTATGTCTTTGAAATCATATAAATTATTAAAATAATATAAATTTCTCTAATGAAAACAAACTTAACAGTCATAAATAATTTCAGCACATCTTGGAACAATAGGAACGACTCTTTAGACTTAAAATGTAGGTTTTTTGAGTCTTAGATTATATTTTATTTATAATATTTTCACAGTTAGAAGAAATACTACTGTGTAAATATCAAGAGCGAGATAAAAATTAAAAATAATGTAACGTCTGTCAAAAATTAGGTCACTCTAATAAATTATTACTACACAGAAAATTCAGTTTTAATATTTCTTTTTAAGAAAAAGTAAAATAATTTTGAAGAAAAAATATTACAATTTTTCGGGTAAAATAAAAGTAATAATAAAGAAAAAAAATATATTATATTATATAAAACAAAATTTGTAGCTCACCATTTTAAATATTAAATTGTCATAAAAATACAAATTTTTGCGTTACGCAACATTTTCACTTGGTCATCCCTTTATTTCCTTATACATAGCAATTTATGAAATATATATTAGTAAACTAAGAAAAAAAAATATCTTGAAAGTTTATTTTTTGATATTTTTTTATAGAAAATTTGTTTAAAGAGAATTTTACAAAAAATGTATTTTTTCACATATAAGGTAGTTTTAAAACAAGGTAAACACAAATAAATTATTTTTAATAAGTTTAATGCATTTAAAAGGTCATTTTTCCGAATAATCTGCTGCAAATAATATTTTATATATATATTACCATTTCTTTAAAATGTATTTTATATATTTAAGCCCTCTTTTTACGATACATCAATATTTTTTTGCACTTTACTATTGTATGTGCCTACATATAAATTATGGTCTATTAACAAAAATAATATTTTTTATTTTACTTCAATAAATAGCTACACTCTAAATTACAATTCAAACATCTGATATTTTCACTAAAGTTTTAATCTTATAATGTTTCTTAACAAATAATCTTTTTATTAAAATTTTAACATAGAACTTTATATTTTTGCAAACTTGTAATAAAACTTCTTAATATCTTTTGTGAAAATCACTAATTTATAAAAACTAACGATACGTATATTTATTACTATTAAGTCATTATGGCAGACTACCCTAAAGAAAACAAAACAATATGTACAAATTTGATTTTTTACAGGAGGTGGATCTCTTTTTTGTCTTAAATCGTCAAAATAAATTTATGTACCTGACTTATCAAATCAATCATAATATAAAGTCAAACGATTAACAATCACTTTTTATTAGCATAATATATTTATTTTAATTATTTTTTATTACAAATCTGATTTAATACATTTTTCCAATGTGTCATAATGAACAATATTCAAACAATAATTATACTTTTGCTAATTAAAAAAATATATTTTTAAATAAAACACTTATGATGCACACCTATATATGAGCACCAACCTAAATATTTTTTGCCAGCTCCTTATAGCTATTGCACTGACTTAGTGGCCGCAATGAACAATAATAAAGGACGCAATTGCAACTCTCTAGAACAATATAAATATCTAACTCACAGAAAAGACATTCTCTACGAAAACATTTGCTAAATCATATGTGATCCAGAAAAGTAGTTTTGCGAAAACAAGCATTTTGTTAATAATTTAATAAAACTTATTTAAACCGAGATTCTCACACCAAAAAACAAAATATAATTATTTTTTTGATGAGTTAAGGACAAGATTACGCAATAACATTTTTTATATTTATTTTTCATTGCTAATCTGATAACTATGATTTGACAAATTTGCCATTATAATAGCCATAATAGCCATTATACAAACAATAATTATACTATTGATAATTTAAAAAATGATTTGCTATTAAATATAGTATTTAGTCGTCAAACTATTTACAAGTTTGTGCATATACTATAATACGTAGAAAATATTATACATATAAACTAAAACGATAAAAGAAAATTGCTGCAGCAAAGTATCGCTCTTTCGCCGCGTAATTGCTTACTTTTCATTTACCGGTAAATAAAAAAGGAGTATAACTTGTTTACGTTCATCTACTTGCTACCCTTGCTTTGCAATACGTTATTTTCACTTTACTTCAAAACTGTGCTTACGTAATGAACAGAGATAAAATAAGACTGTGTGTAGAGTAACTCTCCATTTTAGCAGTAAATTATTCAAGACGCTTTTATCTAAACTACATTGAAAAATATGTTAAATGCACTATTTGCAATTGCAAAAATAAATAAAAATTTGCTATCTGAAAATTATTAGGCATAACCACTTTTAAAAATTATTATAACAATTATCAGATTCATTGGTTTTTCTTCGGTGATTTACCGTAAATGAAAAACGATGCCACTTTATGAAACAGGCAATACATGAAAGAATATGTAAACAAGCTTTTATTCTTTGAGGGGGCGCAATGACCCTAACGGCCATATTACCATTCATCATCTCGATAGTATACATCTATCATCACCGCAGCTACCTTCCAGCTAACATCCTCATCCATCACCACAAGAAGGAGCGAAGGAAAACCGTGTATTCAGAAAATAAGAAACAATATATCGCGCGACGCATAAGCGATACACCGTCTCGAGGGGTATTATTAAACTACAGGATGTTTAAAAATACTTTTTTTAAATTATATATATATAAGCGTTGTTGATTTTATGTGACAGATTTTGATAAGCTGTACAAATTCCGACCGGACCCTCGTCAGACAAATTAAGTATTTGGCGTTTCGCTTAATTTGCGGGGGTGAAATCAGTTATGTAACTAGATCGTGTAGTAACTTAAATATTTATAATTGTGTTTTACAAATTTGGATAATTGTTTAAATTAAAATACGTTGAAAAGGTAAATTAACAAATTAGTTCGTTTTATGGAACAATGTTTATATTTAAATGCCCATAGCAATATAAATTATTAATATACACATAGTTTAAATTTTAAAAAATTAGCTAAATATTAAAGATATAAGAATACAAAACAGTTTGAAATAAAATTAAAATTTATTCATTATAAAGTAAAAAAAAGTATTAAAATTTCTAATTCTATAAAAAAAATTAGCTACTATTAAAAATCCGTTTGTTCGTACAAAACGCGAAGCATGATATCAAAGTTTTGGCTTCTGGTTTTGGAGTCATAATGAACGAAAAAATTACATGACACAAATGAAGCGTCCCCGGCAAATAGACAATTAATGAATATCATTAATACTGACCCACCCTAAGAACGTGTATACATAACAAGGTCAAGGAAGGGAACGGCAGTTACGAAAAATTCATGATCATGGCTGGAGCATCATAGCCGAAATATATAAAAGTGAGTTTAAATCGCAATGAATATATATATATGTACATAAGTTAATGTTGATATTATGAAATATTACCACGTTTGCCATATTAACTGAAAATATCAGTAACAGATAATTATTTGCATTTTGACAACTTTTCACGTAGTTCGTCTTTAATCACTGTAATTAATAAATTTATAAATAATTGACAATAAATTTAATTCAACTATGTGTATTTGAACTCAGAGGTCACAAATCGTAATTATTTTTTCAGCAAGCTAATGGATTTGTATCCTTTCTGAGAAAATACGTGTCCGCCCCAACCTGATCCTGTTTAGCGATGACCCTATTACCCACAGGTAATGCACGGTGAAACGAATAACATGTTATTTGATATTGATTTACTTGGTGTTAAGCACCCTTGTTTCATAACCCTTCAGACCTCAAGTACTCCATCTTACCACGCTTTCCCGCATACACATTCAGTCGGAGACCCAACCGCACTCTTACTCACACCAACGCCGATTTAATTTCCACCCGCCTGTGTATGAGTATTCATTACACAGCCACACCACCACACTGTCTCAAGTCGGTTGGAAGAAGAGAAATGTTGTTGTTTCGCATAATGAGAGATAATGGACTAATCAGGAAGCTGCGTAATGGCGTCGGCGAGTTGTTCCGACCATCGCGCGGGAATTCGCTGCCGCGCCAAATTAGCTTATGTTAAATCCTTCCGCCGTGAAAAATAACACGGAATTTTTTCAACCAAGCCAAGCCCATGAAAACGGCCCTAATCCAACCAAACTCTGCTCATAAATCTAAAAGCAAATTGGCCGTGGTTTGGCGGCCGAAAAAGGGAGGCTGATTCGTCGTCGCGAGAGTACTTTTTCGCAAAGTTCATATTTGAGGGTAGATAATAATATTTTGTGACATTTATCTCTTCTGGGATCATCGAGTTATAAATATATTACAAGATGATTTATTAAATATTGAACTCACAGTTTTGCGTGACAGAATTTATATTAATAATACTGTGCAAAAGTTTTGGCCACCTGATCCAGCAATATTTTTGAATAATAATATCACAGCAACTCGGGTTTTTATTATCAAACGATTTTTCCTTGTTGTCGAACCATTAATACATGTGTTAAAAACATATGAGCAGTAATTTTTCAGATTTTTTTATGAGTTCGAAATTATACGAAAAAATGCAATTTACGACCGGCCGAACCCAAACTTTTAATTGCTTTTTATTAAAAAATAAAAAATATTATTGCAAATTACTTGTGTTTATACACTCGTCGGAAAGAAGAATGGGCAAAAATATCATGAAACAGTAGACAATAATACAAACTATTCGAAAATTTGCCTGAAATTATTAAATGCGTATTATGTGAAAAAGGCGGACATACTCAATATTAATTTTATTTGTGATTTTGATTTATTTTTTAAAAGTTATTTTGTATTTTATAGGTTGTAAAATGTATCTTTTAGTTATTACTAAATTAATAAAAAATTTAATTAGGCAATTTTCATTATACTTTTCTGAGAGTTGTGTAAGGTAGTCCAAAACTTTTTCACAGTACATGAAAAAAATAAGTAATAGTATTCCGATTAAATAGTGTATAAAACAAGTAGTGTTTTATACTTTTTTTTTTTTGGAAAGTATTGCATATATAATCGAATATTTATTTCGCTGTACTAGCAAACTTATAAATATTTCGTATTAATTAACACAACTTTTTAAAAGAATTTTAATAATCAAACAACAAATGTTGTAATAAAAATAGTGATGGTACGTAGTGCCACATATTTTATATTGGGCTTTGAAATATGTTCGCATAAATCGCAGATAAAGCAAATTAAAATGAAATAGTATTATTTTTTAGTTTTACCCCCAAATCATTCTTTACAAAGAAAGCCTGCTTTTAATCCCTTATATAAAGCGACCATGCAGTAATTGCAAATTATTATTTGTTATTCAAACAATGTATATTTTTTGTAAGGGCATTTATTAAATTTATATAGAAAATGTCGTTCAAAAAATTTTCGTAAGTGACTGAAACCACTAAACTAAAAATTCCACTTTTAATTTGGGTATCACAGGAATTCATTCGAACCAACCCAAGCATAAATCTCAAAATCAGCCGCTTCCCTCTTCACGCCAACCATGGTCTAACTTCACAGTTTACCTTTAAAATTGACTGAAATCCTCAAAACTTTGCATTCAATATAAAAATTAATCCCGAAAGATAAGTCGTATCAAATTTTACATAATAATTGATTTTATATTTGTATAACGATTTATTATTAAAAGAAATACAATCATCGTTAAATTTTGAACAGGTGCTATATGTGACTTTTCAATCGCATTTGTACATTATTTTGCTTCGAAATAGTTTATACCCTGTAGTAAAAAAAGTGAAATGTCGACCCGTTGTATACGACCTGTGGGAATATGTGCCATGTGATCTACAATATTTGTAGGCATATTGATTGAAGGCGAATACACATATAGGGAACCAATCAAAGCGCTCTCCGCAGAGGCCACTAAAACAGGACCCAAACTGAGAGAATTCGGTTTGGTCCCCCGTTTAATTAACCCACTTTTGTCGAGAACAACTGTTAACCGTGTCGATAATTGGTCCGTGAAATGGGAAGTCCCTTCTTTATGTGCGTGCGTAAATTTGTTTTTGTGAAGGTGTGTGTGTGTGTGTTTGTGTGATAAAAGTATAATTTTACGTTACGTTAATGTACAAAATATTCACTTTATCACGACTATATTTGAAGCAAGTTAAAAAATGTACATGGTGTTAATTTTTTTTAATTAATGCTAACCGGAAAAAATAGCTGTCGGTCGCTCACTACTGTGAGGTACCGCAGCTAGTTTATATTTTTTTGTATATTTGCTTAAATGTCAATTAGGTAAATTTTTTTGTATTTAAAGAACACTTACGATGCCAATAATATAAAAATTCTTGTCTAGGCTGTATTAGGCAATGCTCTTAATTAACTTTATGGTCTACCTATTATCGTTATAGTCGATTATCTTCCTACTTTACAGAAATGCCTAAAGATAAGAGACCCATATATTTTACCAACACTCTATTCAACACAGTTGAGTTCATGATAATATAAGAGACAAATTTGGCCTTTCATGAAAATTTTCATGTATGAAAAATTTAGGGCACGTATCATTACGCCCGCTTCAGCCGCATGCAAATTTCGTTATGAGCGATCTTATCGCCGCTTCGTACTAAATTAGATCACCCCGTTTGAGGGTAACCGATCCGTTATTCGTACCATAAGGAGGTCTTTTGGATAATTCTCTGCTTAGAAGCGATTCTATCGAGTGGGAAAATTGCAAGAGTGGTTCTTTGCAGATTGCCTGCTATATTGGCACGTGAAATTTAACCCTAGCATGTACAGATATATAATAAAAATTAAAACTATATTTGATATCATATCCTAAAGCAAACAAGCGCGCTTTATAATTAGATTGGACACGAGCGCTCATGTAATATGCAAATACGTATGTGACTGTGCGAATGTGTTTTGAAATTATCGACGTTGTAATAATTGAAGTATATTAACAATATTATACAAAATAAATCAAATATATTTTAGACAAGACTATTAAAAAATGTGTGGAACAACTAATTGATTGCGACCATTATCTTCCTAAAAATTCCACATTAAATTATGGTCCTGCAACTAAAGCAGTTTTGTAAAATAGTGTATGGAGTTTAGTAGAGATTTTTCAAGCTTGTGTAATTAATAATTTTTCACTCAAAATATACTGTCTCATTAAGCCTTTAAATAATTTGAAATAAAAATCTAGCATTAAATAACTTGCTACACTTTAAATTAATTTAACACATTTTAGAACTTTTGCTTTGAATAGCTTGCCGCTATTGCGGCATTTAGACCGATATTTGCATAAAAAGAGCGCATTTAATCTATAAAATGAAATAGTAATTTCACAAAAAATAATCACTCATTTTTATATATTGGTTTTAGCCATATTCAATATGGTTCTTTCTAGCATCATCATTGTCTCGTCTATATAAGGTAGCGTAAGTGGAATAATAAATGCAAATCCAAAGATAGGAGCTCATAATTAGTAGGTTAATTGCGCGCGCGTGCATTTAATCTGACCTTTATTGCAATGCTGCCAAAATAAATTAAAACTCGTTAACAAAGCCTTTTGTTATAGTCGTTTTAATTTAATGATCAAGTCCGGAACTTGCGGAACCGAGGACGAAAATCCAAACCGACAAGTTTGGATGTGTTTATGGGCTTTGTTTTGTGCGTTTCGGTTTTCGATTATCATAATTGAACGTGTCAGTTGCGGCGGAGAATGTAATTAAATTTAAATGTGATTTATGTTAATTTTGTTTGCTCAACTTATATTGGTTTCGGTTGAAAATAATACAAAGTAATTGAGAGTGTGATCAAAGTTTGCCCTTGGTTAATTTCCGGTTCGATAAGTATTGTATAAAGGGTTTGCGAAGCAAATGCTAATTTATAATAAAGATTCGTTTTAAATATTTAACGCTCAACCAAAATTAATATGTTTGTAAGGGTAAAGAAGGTTGTTTTCAGTTTTTAATAGTTAATTACAGCTTTATAAATACATTATACAAACCTAAAAAATATTTATAATGAATCTTTTTGAGGTTAAAATTAAAAAATACAGCTTGGTATAAAGGCCGTAAGAATTATGTGAATTTAATTCTTACGGCCCTTAACGAGCTGTCTTTTTTTTAATTTAACTTAAAAAAAATCATTATACATATTTTTGGTAAGGCTTCAAGAAATAATTAATTGTTAAATTTTTAAATTTCTATGTAGCGATTCATACACATCAATCATTAGACACGTCATACATGAATCTAATGGAAATATGCTTATGAACCTAGCAGATGTATAGAAGAACGACGTATTTCTATTACCCCTTCCAGCATGTGGAATCATCACCGATAATTATAATTATTAAATAAAGTCCGGGAATCGGTGACATATATATTAATATATGTCACTGATTCCCAGACTTTATACTTGTATGTATTTATTATGTGTGATTGACTTTACCCAGTTGGTACAATTTAAACAACGTTGTAATGTATTAGGCTTACGCCTGTCAAGTTACAATGAAAGATTTGAAAAAATACCAAATATTTTATTTACTTCTCATCAAATTTTTATTTTAAAATCTTTTACTCTATTTTTTGTTAACAAAGTTATGATTTTTTAAATTTTTAATAGATAGAATTTATGCACAAGATAGCGGCTCAAACTAACTAAGAAATAAATATAAGATTAGTCATATTTTAAGAACTAGTTATCTTTACATCAAAAACCTATAAAAATGACAAAAAAAATGTAAAAACATTTTTTTTCAATTCTTATTTTATTTTAATTTCTATTCTATTTTTTTATATTTGTCCATATTTATATATTATAAAACAAGATTACTGATTATATTAAACAACAAACTTAGCCAATATTTTTACAATATCATTTTTTGGAATAAGTGTTTTAACAATTTACAAAATACTACAGCAGTTATTGTCTGCAAAAAAATATGAATTTTATTCTTTATTTATAAAAGAGTGTTTGCCTCGTTACATTTTTGTATTTTTCTTATGTTCGGAACAGCTGTTATTTTAAATAAATAGCTGCCATATCAGACTGGCTAACGAATTTAGCCAAAATATTCATAAAATATATTTTAAGAAGAAGTTTAATGACAATATCAATGAAATTATGATAGTTATCGTGTCTTCAAAAATCTACATAACAAGACAAAATAATACAAAACTTACTTTTTTAAATTCAGTCCAAAAAAATAATAATATTAACATAACGGAAGAGTTTGCCAGTCAATTAAATCTGCTGTGGTTTTAAAATGGCAGCTTTTAAAAAAAAGATAAAATTCGTTAGATTTTTATTAACCTTGTTAATAAAAATCTGTAAGAAAAAAAAAAGTTGCTTGGCAACTAAATTCGCTATTCTGTTTCAAAATAGTGGCTATAAAAAAATAAAAACATCGTAACTTCGCTAAAAATATCATGTAGAAAAAAGACGAGAAAAATATCTAAACATTACGGCTATTCAAAACATAAAAGAATTCATAACTATGTAAAAAAATATTTTAAAAATATATGTACATAGTTTAAAATATTTTTAATTTTTTTTTAATTTGAGTACACTATAACTGCCATAGTTCTTATTCATATTGACACAAAACTTGTTCTAAAAATAAATCATGTAAATATATCGAATAATTTTGTCAATCAATTTAATTTACTGTCTAAATATTAAAACTGTAGCTATTCTACAGTAATACATAAGAATTAAAATTTAAAAAAATACCAAATAAAACATAATTTTTTTAGTTTTTTGGACTTATGTATGTTTTTGATGACACTATAAATGACATAATTTTAATAGGATTTTACAAATAGATATTGTATATGTCTTGCCTCTTTTTATTAAGCTATTGTTTGTTAGATTTTTTCTTCAGTATTTTTAATAGAGTTATGACAATCACTAACTACTATTTTAAAACGAGACTGTGGATCAGGCTTGTTAATAATATTATTTACTGGTATGAATATGACAGTTTTCTTTAATTATTGGTATTTTAAGGCTTATGTGCATTTTTTTAAATTACTATAAAAAGGTGTGTCATATATTGTTTTAAATACTGATGCTATTCCACACCGGACAGCCATATGTTAAAACGATTTTGAAATAAGACGCGTCTCTTAGTACATTTCATTGTTACTACATTAAAAAAATATTTTTATATTTTTAAGAAATCTACTTTAAAAATTGTAAGATACCCATATTTTTTAATAATACGTAAGTCAAATCATAAACATAAAGATGCTCCTTACAATAATTACAATCAATTAAAAATATACTTTAGTTTAAATTAAGATCACTGAGAATATCCTTATTTACTAATATACTTTTTTTGTATCAAAAGCCAACCATTTGAAATAGTGATTATATAGACTTTTGGAAGAAAATAAAAAATATTACTAATTTTTTACTTTAGTATAATTTGCATACAACGCTACTAAATTATTTAGGAGCTGCGCAAAAATAATAAATTTTATTAATATAATTATAGCCAGAATTTAATAAATTATTTAGGATAAAAAAACATTAATATTTTTATATATTTCAGTGAAATCATATCAAAACACATTTTCACAGGTATCATTTCCTATTAATATTAAAAGTTCAGTCATAAAATAGTGATGTTATATGGGTTTTTTCTAGAAAGTCCTACAGTAAAACTAAGCAATATTTGATATAAAAAACAATAAATAAAAATAAATTTATATTTGCGGTTTAAAGTTAAAAAGTTTAAATTAGAAAAAAATATTATAATCAATGTAATAAATAAATATAGGTATTTCACAGTATTTCATGTAGAATTTTTACAAAAAATATATTACAGATATACTCATGAACTAAATAAACCTAATCGGTATTATATTCACAATATAATCACTGATTCTAAACTCCTAGACACGATATAAATTGAAAGGGATTTGAACCCAGGTCTTTCAGGTCAATAGTCAGCGACTTACACAACTCGTATATCGTGCTGTTCATCTTGAGTTAATACAAGTTATAAAAATAACTATTGCTTCTGAACTTTCGATTCGTTAAGGTTCGGTTAGGGTTTAAATATTAAATGGACGTTAGCTGTCAAATTGATTTCATACACATTTTAAAAATTATAAATTATATTTTTACTAGTAAAATATATATCTACGGGTGAAAATGCATTCAAACATAATTTCACTGAAACAGTTAACTGAAAAATGACATTCACGGTCGCATTTACAAAAATAAATCAAATATATGTTAACTAAAACAGTTTCAAAATTTATTTTGTAAAATAAAAAGATGCTGTCACTGAAAGCGACAAATATTATTACAATGAGTCAATCAATCCTATTAAAATGCTCCTATAAAATACGTCACGAGATTAATTTATATTTATTGCATATATGAATGTATATAGCGAAACATAAAGTACATTGTATCCGTTATGATTTTATTACTCAAAAAAAAAACAGAAGGGCACAATCAATGTCTGACTTAAGGTTTCCTTTGCCGATGAGCGTTCGTGCGTGATAGCAGGTCAAAAATGCGGATCTAGAAAAGTTTTTGGGTCAAAGCGTAGGTTCAAAGCTCTTTCTTTGTCGAGACAAAAAAATAGGGCGCTAAATTTGAATATTCAAATGTGACGCCAAAGTTTGCTTTTGTGGAAACAACGTGACTTTTACACACCAACGATTCAATGAAAGTAGAGCTTGATTTTTTTTTAGAAAGGTAATTCGAGAAATTATATTACTGATAAGCCAATCAAATTTAATAACATAATATTACCGATTACCCTGACCAATCTTACTAATTACGTCATCACAGTAAATTGACCATTGATAATGATGGGCGTATGAGATACGTTATCGTGTGCGGCTAATAATACATTTTTGAAACAACCACAAAATAGCTACAAATATGATAAGCAAATACATACATATCCAAACTATTTGGTTCAGATTTTCGCTCTTGGTTTCCAGAATTTTAAGCTTATTAAATTGAAACGACAAACAAAGGGTTGCGTTAACGAGTTTCAATTTATTTCGTTAACAATGAAATAAAGGTCAGATTAAATGCACGTGCGCACAATTAACCCACTAATTATGAGCTCTTCTCTCGGATTTGCGACACGTAAACGCGACAGGGTGAGCGCTCAAGAGGTTAAAGATTGCTTTAATGGACTTAATTTTCTTGGGGATCGTGTGGAAATTTCAGACGATTATCCGTTGTTTATGGATGGAGGCTCTATGGAGTAGTTAGGATGCATTTTCGTACGTGCGTCTAGTAATTGCATTCTATCATGCGATACTGCTCGTTATGGAAGTGCATGAAGGAAATAATTAAAGATTTTCGAACATGTGAGAGAATGCAAAGTATCGAACGTGGGGTGTGTGTTTTACATAATATACTTAATATTATGAATAGGCTAGTTATACCGTCATATTTTATTGTATAAAAAATACTATGAACCGAAGAAACATTTTTATCAAGTTAAACGAGCTTTTATTTAACGATGAGCTATGAAAGAAGGATCATAAATATATCTAGTCCAGAAAAGATCGTAAGTCACGATCATTATGAATTAGGGAACAATGAGGAAGAATTTTATTAAAAACTGTCAGTATATAGGCTCTCAGAATTCATAAAAAACGATGAGAAGTCGATTTAGTTTCAATGGGTCAACCGTTGCTAAAATGTGAAATATCGAACGTGTGCGGGTCGGAAGGGGATCTTGTTAGAAAAATATGACACATCATATATCAACGGAAAGGGACTGAAACGGACGTCTGGATCTATCAATTACGACAAAAATCCCTCAGAAAATCGACTGGGACAGATTGAAAATATTGCAAAAGTTATTGTCTATCATGCGGACGCGCCATTGCAAAAATAATATGTTAAATATAAAAAGAAACTTATTTATTATTTTTTTTGTAATCAAATAAATAAAATGATTTAAGATAACACAGTCAAGAAAGAAAAATTAATGTAAAAACTTGAAATACAAATTCAAAATAAATATAATAATAATAATAATAATTGCCGCCGTGTATAATTCTCCCGAAGACGAGTTGCTTCGAAGCGATGTTGATGCTGCGTTTACTTGAGAATTCAGTTATGCTAAGTGGAGACTTTAATGTCAGGCGCTTGCATTGGAATTGCTCTGGCTCGAATCGATTCGGTACGACAGTTTTTATTTACGTGAATAATAACGCATTACCCAACTAATAACATGCTGCCGCTAACTCTCGACATCGCATTGGTCAAGGGTAACTCTTGAATATCAAAGATACATTATATCCAGGTTCTGTCTTCGGATCAACTCCCAGAGTTTTTTACACTGGATGGTGAAATCAAGATAATCTCAGAGATCGCATTTGATTAGGCAAAAGCTGATAGGAAAAGTTTTAAAAACAATATTGAAAGACGCATTGCGTCAATGTGCGACAATTTTAAAGTTTCAGAGACTAAAATAATAGATGAAAATATTATGTTATCCGTAATCGAGCAAAAAAAATGTTCCTTTGCATAAATATATATTAAATAAAATCATATCGACACCGGAAATACATATTTATTTAATTTAAAAATAAAATACGAAAAATATGTCATAAAACTAAGAAACTGCAATTAAAAATATTAATAAATAAAGTAACCCACATAATTCGCGTTAAAATAAAAAAAAATAAAAAACGAAAATTGAACGCTCAGACTTAAAAAATTAAACCTCACGGATACTTCTCTTTAGAATATATCGAGATCGATTAAAACCAAACATTCAAAAATTCTTCCGTTAAAAACTAGCACGTTTGTTAATAGCAACCTTTATAATCGCTATATTGTCAAAAGTCCAAAGAAAGCGACATTCTTGTTATTAAAAATATATCTTTACAAGAGAAAGTACAGATCGAACTTTGGACCGTTTGGGTACAATTTATTACATTTTTGGCATATCTGTAAATATTTATGCGTTTTTTTACAGCAGTTATTATAAACCATATCTTTTAGTTCAAAAACATAAATTATTTATATATTTCTATAAAAGATTCTTAGCAGTAAAATATCGAAAGAACCAAGAATTTAATTATATGCGTTTCGATTATTTGCATTAAGTATCTTCTACGTAAAAATTTCATTGTTTTTTTTTGTAAATGCGATTATTTATTTAACTTAAAATTCACATAACATGAATAATAAGTTTATATTTAATTTACAGTTGAATATACCTATATAGCATTGTTTCGTTTTATTAGTGTGCATTTTCATTTATTTTGAAAATGTGTTTGTAATCGAATAAAAAATCAGATCAAGGCCCAAACCCAAACGTTTCAGGTTCAAAAGAGGCGTCGATAACTTTAATTGAATATTTATCGATTTTTGTACAATGAACGAACACGCGAATAAAAAAGGAAAAAACCTAATCGACAGGTTAACAAAGCGTGCAAGGATTTCAATAAGCATAAACGCATTAGTGTTTTATCAAAGCGTTTTTTTTTCAGCGCTCTTTTAAGCATTATTTATGCAATTTAAAAAATAAATTAAATTAAATAGTTAGAAAATTAATTGAAAATTGTAAAGTTGGGCAAACTAATGCTTGTATATTATTATCAGTGATTGAATAACCACTTGTTCAATAATATTATAATTTTGAGATCACTTAAACAACCATTTAAACAGACGAAAAGAGAGATCAAAAGTTTTGAAAATTAAGTCAAACACTGTATTTCACACAATAATAAGAGACAGATCATGTGATTAAAGAATTGTGTTGATAATTTTCAATTTAAAACGTACTACCTAATAACATATCCCAAATTAGTATCGCTAAGTAAAAGTATTGTTTTCTTGGAAAAAAAGAGCGATAGTTATATAATACATTTTTCCCTGAAAATAAAACTATTGTTCTTTTACCCTTAGGTTACCAATCGCCAGATTGTAAACCTATTTCGTAGATGTGTCCAATTTTCTTAAAACATCTGCGATTCGCCAAAGATGTGACACTTGTTCATCAAAAGGGAGACGCGATGATAGACGAGGACGAAGAGAAGGACGATGAGAGATGAGCTAAAAGACTTAGCTTAATTTTTTCGGACTTTAGCCAAATAAATAAATCTGAACAATGTAATCCAGTATTTAAAAAAAACTTATTTTGATTTTATTCTAAAAATATTAATATTCTTCGATGTAACAATAATTTTACATTCACAGAGACCACATTAATTATAACCTTACATTACCTAATAATTACAAAGTTTGAGTATGTAAAGAAAAATATTTTAAATTCCCAATAAGCGATTATTACCAAAATTATTTTTAATATATTTATATATTTTTAAATAATGTGTCAAACTTACTTTATATTAGCCAATATAAAACGATAAATATTTATAAAATAATTGGTCAAGCTATTCTAGCTAATTCTAGTGTATGAAATAAAATATTTTAAATATGTTTTTAAGTGCAAAATATTAATTTGTTGTTATGCAGAATAATATTTGTATACCAAATAATTTAAATGTATGTTTATGAATCATATTTATTAACTTATATGAAATACACACGTTACATTATATCATACGTATGGTACTAATTAATAACAGATCTCCTTCCAGACGAAGGGCAAAAACATTAGTCATTTTCTGGGGTCCTTTATATTAATAGCGTACAGAACACTATTTGTGTGTCAAAAAGCTGACCCTTGGCACGATAAAAGTAAATGACTAATGGTTGGCCATCACTGACAGGAGCTACAGAAGAAAAAAGGTTTGTATCGCACCTGTTTTTCTCACACCGACCATAAATTAAAACAGCAAATGCTCAGATTTAATTATTTTTTTACGGTAAAAAATAATCAGTTATATTTCACATTTTTTAATCAATTAAAAGTGTAAAACATATATTAATTTATTAATACATTCATATAATTGCTATCATAAATACATTATTATAATAACATATTTAAACAAATATTAATATTCGACAGGATCATAACTTTTCACATGAAAAAATATTTTTCTTGAAAATATGCAACCTACGTGTTATGTTAAATATGAAGCATTTTGCAGTAGTGTATTTTCGATATTTTTTTATATTTTATATCCCAGTTTCATATAACTCACTATCCTATTCGCTGAAAGTAATTACTTGGCACAGGATGTATGTTTAATTAAGTAATATATATGTTGTTTTATATTAATATGTATGTCTATTCGTAATAATAAACATAAAGGCATTTGACGAATATAAATGTGTATTTTTCATTACAGAATATTTTATTTAATCATTTTATTAGATAAAAAAATATTGGGTGGTGCTCTAAGTAAAAAATAAAATATTTTTAAAGGATATTTTTTACATCAAATAATTATTAAAATAAATTTCTTAAATAAATTTGCTTTACATTACTTGATTTTTTGTTATTTGGCTTAACATAATTACGATTGTATCAATTCTTATTGCTTGGTTATTTTCAATTTTTAGATAAGTTATGTATTGTAATTTTTGGATGACTTATAGTATTGTCTTTATCCCAAGATCATCGTACGTTAACAGCACGCTATAGTACGTTATTTTGAAACCTTTGTAAAATATACAGTAAACCCATAAGGGTTTCAGGACTTTTTTTTATAGCATTAACTTTTTTTTCCATTAGAAGCAATGAGATTTTTTTCCATTAGCTAATACAGTTCTTATCCTATTTTTACATGTTATTTAGTTATATCTAGTGTAATTCCCAAATACTTTGCCCGATTGGAAAAAGAAATGCTTGGTCAGTTGAAGTACGCTGGCATATAAATTATTTAGTTTTTGTGTCGATTAGTAAAATTTATATATACTGATTTACTCTCGTTTAGATGCTAGATATTCAATTATTCGGTTTGGTTATTGCTTTTATGTTATTATCACCAATAGCTAATATTGCAGAATCGTCTACAAATATTGTTTTACCATCAACTGGTAGAATACTGGTGTAAAATAAACTATTCCAATGAAAATAGCGTTCACTGTATGAAAAACACATTAAAAATGTATTTTAAAACACTTGTAAAAAAAAGTGTAAATCAAGTATTATTTTTTTAAAAATATTATGGTTATTAACGGATGATTTAAAAATAGTTTATAATACGTATAAAAAAATTAATTAAATTAACATCAATTATTTATTACATACTAGTAGGTATGTTTGTGAAATTATGTACACGTTTATAAAATATATAACACATGGTCACAGAAGTAAAGACAAGCTAAAAGAAATAATCGGATCATCCTGAGGACATTACGAAAACACATCACGACAATTCCAGCCGCTTTACTGAAATCACAGCCGACAATAATACAACTCGACATGTCAGCAGAGACTTCCAAGACCTGCCATTTTAGTTCCACCGCCTGATATTGAAATTTACATAGCTTTTCTGCGTTTATTAGAGCATATTTATACTATTATCGTCTCAAAACCAGAAAAACGTTAATATGCTAACAATAAAAAGCAAAATGAGTCTTTTACGTTGACACAAAATTACACTCACACGCAAACGTAATAAAAACTCATACTGATAATTCGTAAAATTAACAAATCAGTAACGGATAAACAGGTAATTAAAGTAATAAACCGAATATTTATAAAAAGAAATCAACAAAAAAAAATATACAGTTAAATTTATAAAAAAAAAACTGCTTATCTAAAATACAATATTTACTTATCATTTGGCTATTGTTTCACTATCTATAAAACAAAAAAATCTAGGCAAGAAGACAAAATTTCAATAATTTATCATTTTGTTATCTTTATCGCTTGATAAAATATTAAAAAAATATATTATTGCACATATAAAATCTCTTAGTATTAAAACTATAAACTAACAACTAATTTTTAATGAAATCAACTAACTCGCTGAATTAACACATTTTTTTTAATTTCAACCTGAAAAAATTACAGGATGCTAGATATGTAAGACATAGAAAAAGCATTTGACACCGTTTGCTACTGTAAATTAACTAATTTTAAAATCTCTTCATATTTTAAGCATTTAATATGCTTATACTTTAAAGATCGAAGCTATGCTGTTTTACTAAATAATGAACTCTTGATATAGCGTAAAATTCTAGTTGGAGTCCCACAGGGTAGTTTGCACGGGTCATTTCTTTTTTTTATCCAATGACATTAATGCTAATAAAAGTGCTGCCTTTTTAATAAGCGGCCACGAAACATACATTATTGCTAGTTTTTGTGATATTTAACATATTAAAATCGGGTTACAAAAAACTTTAGTAATTATTTTAATAAATGGTAAATTTAAATAAACCAAAATAATACTTTATCAATATTTTTACAACTTACTAATAACATTCTTATTTAAAAAAATGATAACTCAAATATTTTAAAAATTTTAATAAATATTTTAATAAATATAAAATAAAATAAAGCAATATGATTTACAATACGCAGACAGAAGTTTAGCTGTGCTATCCATTGGGTGCACCACTGCTGTTACCGGTAATTAAGCCCTACACGTCCAACCTTTTGGGTGGACACCCAGCTTGTGACGGCCGGGTGAGTGGTTCCCTACCCCCCGTAGTACTAGATATGTTATTAAAGGTACATTAGTTTTTATCCAGGGCGCTCAGGGAGATAAGCTCTCGCTAGCTAAATGAAATTCCATTGCACTGCATGTGTGGGTGAACTGGCGCCCAACAACACCTCTTAAAAATGAACAAAAAAACTGCATTTAAAAAGTACGACCATCAAATATCTGGGTATACATTTTGTCGCCAAAGGGTTTGCTGCTTTTATCAAAAATAGCTACTTAGACTAAAACTAACTTACGATTGCTAGGTGTGGAGTAACACCAGTTAATTTTTTTTGTGAGCTTTACTAGATCATTAAAATTTAAGCTAATAAAATAATCTCTAATACACTTTTTTATACTAATTTGAATATACTTTATTGTTAATATTCAATACTAACAATTAGATAACATTTTCATAAACATACAGAAAAAATATTACACGAGACCATATTAAACCTCGAATTTCTAGCGTTGATACAACAAGACCAAACATTAATTTTAGTATGAACATAAAATACTTTAATGCACCATAAATTAAATTATCAGTAGCTCCAGGTTCCTAGTTAAATTATTAGTTATAGATATATTCTTAAGCTAATATTTTCAAAATAATTGATTTTTGCATAGTCTATTATTTACATTGTAAAATATTTTTTTAATTATTCTATTTTTGGTATTATTATTACTGTTGCTTATAATTTTTTAAGTTAAATTTACTGAAAATTCTGTATAACACATAATAATGTATGTAAAATACGTTAGTATAAATTTAATAAATAATGTATTATACATCGGCTTAAATAAGATTTTATTTAAAAAATCTTAAAATATATATATATAATCAATAAAATCTTGGTAACGATCGTAGTAACAGTTACAATTCATTAGTGAAAATGATTATTCCTATTTAGTTGAAATTTACGTGATATATAGTATTCGTACTTTTCTCGCTTTCTTTGTTTGGATATAAGTAAACTTATCGAATATTTACAATGGTATTAATATACCGAAATTGCACAAACACACGCAAACAAAACAACAAATCACATTAATTGATCTAACCGTGAACGACCAATGTTGTAATTACGTGGTAACGACCACGTAAATTATAACCGAACACATTTCATATATAACATACACACATTAATAAATAATAGATCACGTGTGATAACACGCGTGTATTTATCATCCCTCTCTCCGGTCCATCAATCAAATTGACAAAATTGGCAACGTTTACCATCGTAAGTTATAACTAACCAGGGAGGAACCGGCAATTTTGCTTCCGTGTAATTCCGAAGCGGCGGCCATATAATTTAGATTTTGAGATAATTATTCAGGTTTAGTTATTTCCATATTACCGTTTAATTAAACCCTTGTAGCTGGAGGTAGTGCTACGTATGATAACTTTGATATAATATTAATAAACATGCAAATCGACAAATTCGTAACTGTTCCGACTAGTTCTAAGAAACTATTGGATTTTCACTATTATGTAAAGAGCAGGGGTGACCAAATGTAGACTGCGCCGCTTAGTAGTGGACCAATCCTTTTATTAGTTGACTAAAATTTGAACTTTGTGGCACTTAAACAATGAAAAATGTAAATCAATGAAAGCACAATTTAATGATTGAGATAAAGAATTTTATTACCTCTTTATAAATCTTAACCATTGTTGACATTATGACATTACATCATAGAGTATTGGTTGTACATTTTGGTCCATGCACATATATATAATATGTATTTACTACTACATACACGATAAAAAAATAAGAGTAATAGTATATTTATAGCAAAAAGCATTCAGTGCTATCACGAAATTCATTTCTCAACGTTTTTTTGTTCCTAAAAAAATATTTTCCACTTCGTTAGTAATCCCGCAAACACCAGAGGCGTTAATTCGAATAAAGGCTCGTCACCGTGAAAAGGCGCACAAATAACAATTCCGTGTCCAACTATTCATAACAATAGTTCTCGGTTCGTTTAATTAATTTAATGTCCGGGACAGGGGCGGCTTAAGGCGCCGCGTCATTGCGGTCGACCGCCCAGGGCCCTCTTTTTTTGCCCACGCTTTTCTCTTAATCAATTTATGCGACGACAGATTAGCGGCAAATCCCGATTCGGAAAAAAATGGGCGACCCACGAACGACCGATTATGGAAGCTGTGGACTGAATGACTAATAAGTCGGCGTGAAATGGTCAAGCATACACACATTCTCAGAATAATGTGGCGGTCGTGATTAGCCCGAGCTTATTATGTGTGTGATCGGTATTTCTCAAGAAAGACCGATTTTGGAGTATTTAAGATAGCGAATTTGCTTTTTGTTTCAGGCGACCTCATAATTTGCACTAGAAGGGTTTATTTTAATGAAAGTTGTGGAATTAATAACGCAATGCGAGCGACCGATCGGATGAATCCAAAACCCTTTTTCATTATTGATTCAGTACAAGAGGGACCGATGACTGTTTTGTTAAATGAGAAGCTGAATTTCAACGAGCGTTTTACAAACATATCAATTAGGTCATCCCGAATGCTCGTTTGTCACGTGAAAGGCAAAGCCATTTAATTTAAATCACTTTGCAATTTGTATAATATATTAGTCCGCAGTATTTTGAAATATGGTTTATTGATACAAAATCTTAATAGAGCAAAATAATTCTATTGTTTAGAAGTTTGTGGTCATACTGTATAATACAATACTGACACATTTCTTAATTTTAAATCAAAAAATAATTATAACTACTACAAAAATAATAATTAATTAAATCAAAATTAGATTTTTAAATAATAATAATGAGCAATAATATCACACGCTTACAAAAGTACTTAAACTATGATAAGCTAAACACCGAATTTAATAAACGGCTTCATATAAAATAAGACATATAATTATATACCTTGATTTTCGTTCGAAAGGTCAAGTTTTGAGCTAGGAAGCCTTAAAATTATCGATCGAAATTAAACTTAATAATAAACAATAACCCAACGAGAGAATTTCGGACAACTACCAAATTTATTTTTCGACTGTTGATGGATTGGGTGTTCATTTTTTGTATATTTTTCTTGTTTGTGCAGCTAATTATAAATTAAAGTTATATAGGGACTATTTTTAAGAATATTTTATTTACTATATAAATAAAAAAATACAATAAAATAATTAAATATTGAATATAAAAAAATCATTTAAATTAGATTTTTTTAAATATACATTTTGCAATGATCATCAATTAATACCAGGATTCGATAGTTTTTTATCATAGCAACATTTAATATCGAAATAGTGTAGTCCAAAACGTCTAAACTGTAACTCAGAGGTCACGGGTTCGAGCCACGACTTGAATTCTTATTTATAAAAATGCGCTAAAATAAAAATTGGCCTCAGCTCCAACGGAACATATAATAATTATAAATTGTAATACACTTAATAATTTATAATTAATTATATAAAAATCAGCGATTCATAGATTAAAAGTTTGGTATTTGATAGTTACTTGTAAGTATTCATTGTCTGGTTGTCTAACCTATATACCACGTTGTAACGCATGAGGTGCTTATCTATCAGGTTATAGCAAAAATATATATTAAATATAATATATTTCTAAGATTACGCCATAATTTCAGGTAAGTAATCTTGTTTTTAAACCGTTATAGCTAAGATCATAGAGCATAGAGCACACGAAAACATAATGCACTTCACACAACAGCATTACTAAAACTAAATTCTTAACCATAAGATTGTATGCTAATTGATACATTAAAAAATGTGTCACGTCTGAGATTAGACACTTCCAGTAAGTCAGTGATAAATGACGGTAAATAATATTTACTCTCAAAAATGTAGGAATTTCCTTATTACAGGAGAGAAAAAAATTCAATATAATCTGACTATTTTGAGGTTCTCAGTAGTCCAGTATGATATATTTACTAAAAAAATTAAAAATATATGTATATAAATATTGTTTTTAAATAGATGTTCGCATTTGTATAAGTATAATTAAATATTTTATTTTTCAAAATAAAAAGAAAATTAATACATTTATTAGGTCATGTCTTATTTTTTCAAATAAAACACTAATATAATTTTTTTATTTTACATGGAAACTATAATACACAAAAGACGCTAATTGGCGTCCGTGGTATTTACCGTTCGGAACGCTCAGAAAGCCAATTAGTGTGACCGGTAAGTGTTAAAATAAAAAAATATAATTAAATATTTTTACATGAGTTTTTAAATATATAAAAACTAATGAAATTTGAATCATATCGACATGACACTTATTTAAAAATTTGTGTTTTTTCTAGTCAATAGTAGAAATGTTATATTTATATTTAAGACATTAAAAAAATTAAAACTTTATGAAAAAGTAAACAGCAAAAAAAATATTAAAAATAAAAACATTTTTTAATGTCTGTGGAATAAAACGAAATTTACGGACACAATAATCTTATTGGCTTGTTTTAAAATAGCTTTTTTGAATATCTCAAAAAAATGTTGGTTACTTTAATTCGCGATTTTGTTTCAAAATGACATTTTTTTAATATCGTAACTTTGTTAAAAAATGAGGACAATTTATATGAGCAATATATAAAATAATTACTACATAAAACGAATTGTTTTTTGCATTGCTATTGGATAGGTGAGGTGCGAGCGAGCGAGAGTGAGCAAGCGTAAGTCAGAACAGTGAACACTCCATAAATAACTTTCTGCCACGAATCCTTTAAAAAATATCCGAAGATTTTCTTTAAATAAGTGCATATACAGGTTATAGTATACAGTATTAATTTTTAAACATATGTTTCCAAAATTAATTATTCGCTAAACCGTATTCTTAAAAATCTAAAAAAAAGTTAAATATAAATTTAGCAAAAAAATGTATATAAATTTAAAAAAATATATGTACAGAAATCTGATGGTCTTTTTTTGCACTTTTATAAGAGGTCCAACTAGCTGTGCATGTAAAGCTAAGGTAGTTCAAACGACAATTTTAAACTTTTAAAAAGGAAATAGCAACGCGTTTTGACAGAAGACCTAATAATTAAAAAAAATTAACAGCTTCTTAATTTGTTAATAAGTTTACATACTTTTTAGAGAATACTCTATACCACAATTGCAACAATTTTGGCAAAATTATCAGTTATTTCACCTTTCTATTGCCACATTCGCTCATTAAGCAACATAAATACAACCTTTATGCGTAGTGGGTGCAATGGAAAATACATCTAATCAGCGTAAAAACCACTATTGTAATCTAAAAAATTAGATAAATTTTTATTTTACAATTAAAATATGTATATACAATCTGCTGTAACAAATCATTGAAAACGTAGTCCAAAGTAAATTAGTAATTAAGAGTTTATGTTAGCAAACTTAAAATTTTAGCAAACCCTTTTATACGTTTGATGCGAGATGCTTTGACAAATTTAAGTGTAAAGAACGTACGGATATTATGATCTAACTAATATTTTATTTTTATTAAAAATAATAAAGCTATAAAATTTTTACAAGGAACGATAATTTTGCTTAAAATGTTACAATAATAGTCTTATTAAAAAAAAATTGTTATATGTCTTTGGTGTTTTTTTAATTTTTCGTGTTGTTATATCAAGATTTTTATTTATTTTAAGGGTTATTATATGAAGCATCTTTGTTGTAAAGACGTTTTTATTGCAAAATTGTGTAAGACTCCCGATAATAATAAAATCACAAACATATAAAAAACCACTAAAAATAATATAGATTCTTGTAAATATTAAAGAAAAGTTATAATACGATAAATAAAACATTTATTTTGAGTTTAAGTTTAAACTAACCTGCTTAATTTTTGTATTATCAATTGCTCAATGTTTTTATAGTTCATTGTTATTAAGGTTACATTCGCATATATTTATATGTATGGTATATGTTGCAAAAAGGGCTTTCGTATTAAGCTAATTGCAGCTCATATGAGCACTTGAATAAATAACGAAACATATCAAAGTACTCTGCTTCCTTTTGGATTAAATATTTTTTGCTTACTTCTAAATATGTAACGACTCAAATAGACTAGATTTTCATTGGACGTGTCTCTATATTTATATTTTTATTTTTATTCCAATTAAAAAAATAAAAAGATTTATGTGAAAAATATATTCTTTTAATAGATACATATTTATTTTATTGAATACATATATATATTAGTCCCTCTTTATTATGTGTACATATAACGAGAACTAACGATCGATTAACTGAGGCAGCTGTCGGCAATGGTGTTTAATTGAAAATAAAATAAATAAGAAAAAACGGACACAACCAACCGAATTAAACGGGACACGGAGCAGAATTACCCATTAGACCGCCGGGGAAATTTACAGACATTTTCCCGGAATAATTCCTGGGTAAAAATAGCAAGAGTTTCCGGTGTTAATACGTCCAGCTGGCGAAGTGCCATATGTGGCGATGTTTTTTTTTATTATACTAACGAGGAGGTGGTACTCTTAGACATATTATCAGGTGAATTTTTGTGACATTTGTTAAGGCTTTACATAAATCTTAGATGAAAAAAAATCTAACGATCTTGTTAACTAAATAAATATTTTGATAAAATTTATTTTTAACACGACGATTTTTTCATGTAATTAATCCTGTCTTAATAATTTACTTAATTTT
The DNA here is from genome assembly GCF_051122295.1 of Plectrocnemia conspersa. Lineage (NCBI taxonomy): Eukaryota > Metazoa > Arthropoda > Insecta > Trichoptera > Polycentropodidae > Plectrocnemia > Plectrocnemia conspersa. Next base: position 5,798,079 of record NW_028277172.1, read on the forward strand.
ATCAGAATACAAATAATCTTTCACTCAAAAGTGAACTTTGTCTTTTAAATTAAATTGAAATTAAATCTGTATTGTTTTAAAAATACTTTAATATGTTATTTATATGTTATTAGATAGATTAAGTTAATTTATTTATGTTACGCAAATGCATCACGATGAGCAAAAAACAATACATAGTATTAATAAAATATTACATCTTCAAAAATAAAAAATCATAAAATATTCTAATTATAATATACGAAACAGAACAGCTCGTCCTAACTGACATCAGATCAATGTGCAATTCCAGCAAATTAACAGCTTAACGCCCGAGGACTCGTATACGAGTCTTGAAAATACATTGTTAAATAGCCGTGAACTCATGCGTTTTCTTTTATTAAAAAAATACTATGATACAATCAAATTTGCTTCTATATAATAATCAGAGATGATAGTATACTATTTCTAAGTATTGTTAAATGAAAAATAAATTATCTTATTCCATCAAGTGTCGCCTTTTAAGGCGCGCGAAACTTTTTTATTAAATATATGAACCATAAATATTAATTTTATATAAAAAACAATATTTTATGTTACACTACTTGAACAGAAATAAATTTTAAAGTCAAAGTCTGTCTAGATAAACATAAAACCAATCCAATCAAAAGAAATCGAAACTTCCCAGTTGATAATATATCAATTAACAAAGTTTTTCAATCTAAAATGTTGTATGATATTGCAAAATTAAAAAGTAAAATTGTTATGATATATATAAATAAATACAGTAATCAAAGAACTTCCAAAAATATCATCCATTAAGTTACAAACATTTTTCCCGATGTTTGTTATTTTTAAATTTCCTCACCATTTAGAAAACCGCAATGATTCACAGATTAAGACACAAGGAGAAAAAAGCTACAATATCGCCGTATTAGTTTATTGTAAAATAATTGAAAAAAATATTATCGCGCTTAAAAGAATCTCTGAGATACAAAATCATGAACGAATAAATATGTATTTTTCATTCCTAATATTCTATGTAAATTAAAAATAATTGCAATGGTTACAAACCATTTATTTATAATTTAATAGTATGTATGTTTAAATGCTTCTATAAATTTTTGTATAAACGATTTATAAAAAATATCCGTTTATAATTTAATATAATTTGCACTCACCTAAATTTTCGGCGTCCGTTTTCTGCTTACAACTGTCACAGACACATTATTTTTTATACACATAAACCACACTATATCACTATTTATATTTATTTTTATTACATGCACTTTTTATCTATTTTAATATTTTTTATACGTATAAAAACATTAATCACAGGAATTTCACAACTTCTGCACATATGTATGCTGTATCTTTCCTTATACCATGTGCAGAAAAAACACGACATTTTCTTCTCACATCACTTTTTATTTTATTTGGCTGCTGGTTTTTTAGCTTATAGAAAAGCCATTCTAGTGGATCGACAACACGGGCACGGCAAGATGTGGTAGAAGCCTTGTAAAATGTCTTTAGAATCGATTGTTTTCACTGATTTCTGCGTCCATCTTTTAGTTTTACTTGAAAGAAAATCTTTAAAATTAATTTTGCTGTTACGATTAAAATTTTGATAGAAACTAAGCGAATAAAACAATACGCATAGAAACAAATGAAAAAATAACATTTTTTTGTTTATTTTATTATTTTTTGAAATAATATGTAACTATGTATTGATCGTCGATATATTTATAACAATCCATTATACATGTAGATTTATATATTGTGAGGCTGGTCGTTCTGTTTTTTTCCCCGTGTCTATCATCTGGCTGTTATTAAAAGTAGACATCGTTCTGAAATCTCTTTTCTTATTTTTTTTCCAAATTTGGATAAGCGTTTTACCTGTTCTGCCATTTTTCCTCTGTAGGGGCCTTAATTTTATATTTTTCAGATTCTGGCAGACTTCTATTTTTCCGGATTGTTCCGCAAAATTCTTTTTCCATAAAAATAAATATTTTGCGAGTAAAACGCTATTTTAAAAATTGTCAGCATAAATACGGTGCCACTGGTCCAGATATAAGTTTAGTACTTTCATCGCCATGTTTATTATTCTTCCTGCATGTCCGGTGTATAATTTTAAATTACAAATATAACCGGTATCTGATTTGCAAGCCATTCTATCAGTGGCGTAACTAGGGTATGTGCCGCCCAGGGCGATCCTTAAAATTGCCGCCCCCCTCCCCATACAATTTTTGCAAGGTCTTAAAATCAGCATTTCTTAAAATAATAAAAAGGTTATTATTAGGCTCTTGTTATTCGTGGATTTATATATGTTTTAGTGCATTCAGGGTTAAGAACCACACTAGACGATCCCATCGCGAATATGCCGCCTCCAAGCAAGTGCCGCCCGGGGCGGCCCGCCCCCTCCGCCCACCATAGCTACGCCAGTGCATTCTATATTTTGTTGAAGACTGAATATCCGAAAAATAGCTAACCATGGAATCCTTCCCTCATCCAGGGAAAGGTTTTGCTTCGACTTGTAAACGTTATTGAATTTTACTTAAAAGTAATTGCATTTTTAACAAAACGCAAAAAAATAGAATTTGTCTAAATCTATTTCTTGACATGGTTTTTCGAAATATTGGCGTCTCGCTTTTGGGGTTTGTTGAACTTATGAACTACATGCACTTTAATAAATAAAATAAACCACTTTTTTAGTTCACTTACTGTCACATGGTTCCGTTGTGCGTTTTTTTCTCTATTTTTGTATTTATGAGATGTGTGCCGATGATATAAATTTGTTTCCGAAACTATTATTTCGAACAAATCATCGCCAATAAATAAATTGGCCTCTTCTTAGATGCTTTCACTATTATTGGAAAAAACTTGTTCCTCTGAACCTTCGAAATCTTGATTATCGCTTGTTGGATCAAATTCACTCTAGTCTTCTGTGATAATATCACTTTCACACTCACCATTATTGAATGAAAATAAATTCATTACACACGGTCTATGTTCACGTACACTTGAATTAAAATCACTTTCCCACATATCACTATATTTACAATCACTGGGGGCGTTGAACAACGCGTCTAATTTTTTTTACAAAAAGGTTTCATCTTCTTCGTCCACTTTGGGTAATTGAAAATATTTTTTTTAAATTAAAATTACAATCACTAGAGAGAAGAGCAATTTTCGCGAAATGTTTCAATCGATAGTTCAGAAGAGACTAAATAAACTGCATTCCTTTAATTATAAAATGCATTTTTTTATCTGTGTGGAATTCCTGAATTCGGGGTGTGTCATATACGATAATTTAAAAAAAATCATTTATGCGAAAAATCATAAGACAGCTACTTATTATATTTTAATAAAATATATTAATTATTCTGCGAAATCGCTCGGTCACTAAGGAAGAAAAACCAAAACAAGTCGCTTAGTGTGGATGTCCTGGCTCTAACGGGCAAAGGACGTGATCATGACTCTCGAAAATGTTTCGGAAACCAAAACTAGAACTGTAGAAAGACTTTCACTTGCTTCTAAATATATCTAAGAACTTTAATGTAAGTTTCTTTGCCAAAAATGTTCCTATCTAGATTAAACGGGATCAAGAAAATGACAGTGTGGCATTTTCCGACACTAAAAGGCAGAAGATTACCGAAAGTTATTCTTTATAGAAAATCTAAGACACTATATAAAGAGAAAGGTATATACAGTAGAATTTGTATACTTATATATGTCGTATGTATTTCAATACAAAATAACATAAATAGCAGAGGGCTCAGATTGCACCCTTTAAAAAATCCTGAAGGAATGATGATTACAAAACCCAAAAATAACTTTAATAAAACATCTAAACAACTGAGATCTGATATTTTTTTAATAATAACCCAAGATGAGCTATGTCGAAAGCCTTCTCAAAATCTGCATAGACAACATTAACTTATATTTATGCATCGAGAGATTTCGTCACTGTTTTTCTACGTTTTATTCGAATTAATAGAATTGCTTCTGTTTTATTTTATTGGATTTTAATTTTTAATTTTTTGTTGCTAGTTTATTAAAACATGTATAAAGTAAAATTCAAGTTTCAGTATCGGGCGACGATGTCAAATGCAGAATATTTAAAACAATATAAACACAATTGATTTGTAAAAACCCCGAATACATTATTTTTTGAGCGAAGTCCTAATTCACCAAATTAATATCGTAAGACAATCCTATATACTATATTCCTACTACAAAAAATATTACATTAATATCGGTTTCTAATTAAAAAGCTCTTCTTGCATCATATGTATTAGAATATAAAATATTTTAAGTAAAATAGAGAGCTGGTTAAAATTTTGGAGAATTATAGCCAATTATATGAAATTCGCCTCAAGTTCATTTTGTATTAGAAAAATTAGCGTCATATGTAAAATTAAAATAATTAGGAATAAACTAAGAAATAATTGATTTATTTATTTTCAAAATTTAATTTTAAAGCTTACTGTCCAATAAATAAATCTTATTAACGAAAGATATATTAAAGAAGGCTTAATGGTTGTGTAGAAAAAAATATCCACGTTATTTAATCATCATAAAACTCAACGATTACAAGTGTCATAAACTAAATTGCCTAAATCATATCATAAATTGCGAATTAAAATATATATTTAACTGACGCGTCTAAAATGAAAAGTTACCGTTGGGTAATAACGTTATATATCACAGTTATTAATTGAGTTACATAAACGTTTAAACGTCCGCGGGGTCGACTACATTTTCCGATAGATTTACTCACCGGCCCTTAATTAATTTCATTTTCATACCAAATTTATGCTTTCCGCTTTCTCCATGTTAATTTGCTCGTTTTTAAGATATATTGCGAGGAATGATTTAATTAAAATAACTATTAAAAAGACCTTCGCTTTAATTTAGGGTTGAAGTATTAAAGTGTATTTAAAAAAAATAATAATAATAACTATTCACCTAAATTCGTTATTAATATAACAAAATAAGTGTATAACATGTTTTAGCATGAATCGTAACATGTACGTAAATTGTGTAGATAAGATTTGGAAAGTCCTAAAATCGCGACCGCCATAAAACGTGACAAAACCTATGTATGTCATAAATGTGAAACGAAAATATGAATTTTCTCCTCCTAATGTATTCCATACGATTATTTACGTCCTACCGAGTTACGATTTTTCTTTTCTGCGTTGTAAAAAAATAATATTACGACAAAATCTGTGCGCGAGTCGCATACGTGAAACATATGCAAAACGGCATTTACGTTCGCTGTGCAAAATAAATATAACACAAAAATGCGACCCATAAAAACCTTTGCCTTTCAACGTGAAAATTCGAGGGATAATGAATCCCCAGAGAGTTGTGAAATTGTCAGCTCTAAGGTTGGACGGACCTTATCTTTGAGCCGTTTGTGAAAAAAATCACGCGTGGCGTGTATCTAAAGGGAAATAATTCATAGTTCAAATAGTATGGTATTTTATGGTAAATATACACGTGTAGTTTTCGGAGAAAAAATCTAGCAATTTGCTAATTAGGGTAAGTTTAACTGTCAGCAAACACGTAATCATAATGGAAACAGGCGTACTGGTAAATAACAGTAATTTGCGGCAATTGGAAATAATTCCTTTCGTTTTTTTACGCCTCGTATTTATGTGGTGTAATTTATGACACGTTTCTATTTTAAACCATGTTTTTCTTGGTAAACAATTTTGAAAATTCAATAAAAGCTGTTAATGGATGTTGATTTTATATTATGTGAAAACATGCTCGTGTTACATGTTAATAAATTTATTAAAAAATCTCTGAATATAATAAAATAATATAAAATTGAAATGGTAAACTTGTGGTTCCAGCAATTAAGTAATTAATAATAAAAAATGTATCCAATATTATTAAATATTTATTTGCAGCTCGTGTTTTAAAAAAAACTTAAAGCCTACTTATTTTAAATCTAAGCACACAAACTAAGCAAGCAGTTTATAAACACAGTCTATTTGAACAAAATTTTAGATGATTTTTTTTAAATATCGTACTTATATAATTAAATTATATATACTTAAAAAATAAAAATAGCCTTAGTACAGCCATATTACGACGGCCACTAGGTCCGCAGGCACCGTACGCGGGACTTCAGATCCGCGTGTGTCGTGTCTGGTGTTGTGTTTAAATTTCTACACTTTTTTTAGAAACTTTATCTAAAACCACTTCTACACTTTTGACATATAAAAAGCTTATTTTGCTATTGAATATACGACTTTACTGTACTAAACAATCACAGAGCACAACCTGATCTTTGAAACACCTTAAAAACTACATGAAGCAATACTAGAGCGATGTACTTGTACAAAATATACATCGAATTTTAAAACTGTTGTGATTTAAACTTCATTGCATATACTTTAATAATATATAATATAAATACCGCATATTATTATTCATTTTCAAATATTTATTTTTATTAATGAATTATAATAAAATAAAATAATTTACAAATAATTTTCAATATTATAACTTTTATAATTTCTAATTAATCAAAATTTTTGTAGTTTATCTAAACAATGGACCTTTATAAAAACTATGAAAGATCATAAATAATAATTCATTTGGGCAGAATAGGTTTGTCACCACTTAACAGTATAATTGCACTCATTAAGTGCGCTGTTAAAGGGTTGTATGGCAATAATATGCTTTAAGCAAAATACGACCTTTTTATTTTTTGCATATAAGTACCTCACAACAGTAGTCACAAAAAATAGAAACAATCACTTACAAAGCAATTATATTACTTTAAAATAAAAATAAAGTGAAACATCACAATGTCTTTGAACAGTTTATATAATATATGCTTAACATTCACAGATAATACATCAATTCTAGCAGTGGGTAAAATATATAACATAATATTAAGAATCTTTAATAAGATAAAATATAAAATAAAGTTCAATAAATTCAAATTAATTTATATTACCTTGACTGATAAAAATATAACTAAAAAAGATAATGACTGATAAAAAGAAATTGTAATATAATACAAAAAATTTTAATGGATTATGGAAAAAACTCAAAAATATTAATGCACAATAAAATTAATTAGTAATAGTTTGGGTCTGTAGCATAGAAATATATGGATGTGCTAAATAGTGCCATATTAAAATGATTAAAATATTCCAAAATTAATGTTTTTTGGTATGTTCGCAATAGAAACGTACATTATAGGTTAGGGTTTAAAGATTTCATCACTGTTTTTTCTACTGAACACGAAACGCACGTCAACATCAAGACAGCCAATCTCCACAATATGGATAATTACAAAATACGGCTAAAGAAACCTAAGCTCTTTGAACAGTTCTATTGATTATTACTCAAACTTTATTAATGTGATTGGTAAGTGTAACTAAATAAATAAAACATATTTTTCCTAATGAATAAATAAATACTTTTTAGTTTCTATTTAACTGTAATGTGTCTATATTGACTAACTCTAAATAAAAATGTCAAATTACGCTTTATCAACTAAATAAAATCTACGTTAATAAAAAACGTTTACGCATTATAGGTCTTGTATTCATAAATTAAATTAAGTAATGCGTTTCTTTTTATTTAATAATTTATCATATCGCGTAAATCACGCCATTGTTGAATTTAATTCATTCTCAACGCCCATTCATATCTCACTTAATTTATCTTTACATACTTTCACAACACCTAAATTATTTTTTCAACACACAAAATCAACACTTTATATTGTGCTTTATCAACGCACAAAATCGCGAAATACCATGATGAAAAATGAAAAAAATAAAAATATAAACGATACCCACAAAATGTTCACCCGCCATATCTCAAAGCCCGTTATTCATCTGAATTACAACATTGTTTTGTCGCGAAGATATTTTATATGAAGATACATATTTGAGAAACGCGATATACATAAAAACACACCCGTCGTACAGGTATGTATGTACGGCTCAAAGATAACAAACCGCAATCGCCCGGGGCTATGTTTACATTTTCCTCTGAAACAAAGAGAAGGCCAATAAAACTTGGCTTGTAAACACCTCGAGTTTTTCTATAGTCACATGGGTGGTCAGAAAGTTTGTGGATTGAGCAGAAATTAAATATTTAAGGTCGTCTTATGTAGACCGTTTTTTAGGTTATTAAAGGATTAATTTAACAAAATAGAATGAAGTAAATACAGTAAAATAATATGCTTCAACAATACGAATAAAACATATTCTTGTGAGCGCCACTGATTGAGGGTCATTGACAAGAAAAAATACGCCTAAAAAACTACTTCGACGCCGAATCATAAATTGGGCTTGCAAAAAAGGAATTTATTTATTCAAGCACAACATTGTAAATGGATAAACAAGACAAGATTCGGGATACAAGACATAGGCAAAGAATAGCAAATATCTGACTTGGATATAGCTGTGCAAATCTATGGTCTTCGTCAAAAACGATAGCAATCACCATGCAAATTAATATTTACGATTTGCAACCTTATACCATCGGTCAAAATAAATACCAAAGTACATTAGCAGTAGGATAATAGTAATAATAGTAAAATACATATAATTAGTATAAGAATTATAAAAAATTGAAGCAAAAAAATATTTGCAATATGATATATTATAAGAACAGAATTTACAAAATATTATGTTTATTTATATTTCCAAAAAAAAATATTTTTTCAAAATATTCTAAATGCAAAAATTCGGTTTTAAAAATATTTTTCCCGTGTTAAAATTAGTGTTCTGTTTTTTATTATGTTTAGCAAATTTTATTTAAGGTAAATTATGCTAAGAAATTGAGATGCTATTAATTTGATTATTTATTGATTTACTAATCTACCATAATATAAGAAAAGCAAGTCTACAAGTATTTATAATTTAACATAATTTATACATTTTATAAAGCGAGAAATTTTAAATAAAAATCGTAAAAAATTTGATTAAATTTCAAAGTGTATTAAAATATTATTTTAATGAAATTTTTATATAATAGCAATAATATAACTGTAATAATGAATTAATATATATTTAACATTGTTTACTTAGGCATAATTTCACAAGAAATTTTAATTACTTGTTTGCTTAACAAGTACTCCTGCTTACAATTAAATATTAAATATTTATTTGATTTTATATTAAAGGTCTTTGACTGTTCCAAAATAATTTTGTTAAAAAATTAGGTATATATATATAGTAATAAATATTTTTATTATGAATGGTAATTATATATATGTGTAGAAAACTTATACTTTTCTACTATATTATGATACATTGATAATTATTTTTATTATATTATTAATAAAATAAAAGTGCTGTCAGTTGACATAAGTTTTAATGTTTTTTTTATGTTAATAATATATATTTTATCGTTACAATGCAGTGCATATTTTTTATTATATCTATAAAACAATTAATGCTAGAACACAAATGTTTTTTTTTAATATTAAAAATAATTTAATTTCTTCGTAAAAATATTTCAGATATAATTATATTCTGACGATTTATATTACTTATTAATAACCCATTTTTCCTAAACAATTTTATGATTACTAAATATTATTTTTCTTTACATAGTAATCGACTCGCATATTTCTGGATAGCGATAATAATAGATTCATCATTATGATTTTAAACTGAACAGAAATTGATACATTGCGCAAAAGGTTTCATAATCTCCCAAGATATGTATAGCCAAATATATAAGGATTTAAAATAGATTATATAATATTAAGGGATATAAAGAAAAGGTTTCTACGAACTTTGTCATCTATATAATTTTCATAATCCGCTTCTTAATAATTACTAATGATTTTCGAACCTCAATGAATAGCAATATGATAATTGATTAAAAGCGGCTATTGAAAACAATTCGTTCAATAAATACCGAATGTTTCTAAACAAAATACATAATTATATGCTTTTTTATATGCTTTTACATATGTATTATAAACCAGAACAAATCACTTAACTTTCGTTGCTCTGAATCAAAATATTATACATACATAATATAATGAATAGATTGTGTATAAAAAATATTTTTTACCATTAAAAGCAATGAAGTTGATTAATAGATTTTATTTCTCATTCAATCCTAACACTTTTTGTCCTCTCTTCGTACGATACATACAAGACATTTTTTTCTTGTTGCTTGAATTTCATTCAGAAATTTTCCTTGGGTTGCGTGGGGTTTTTAAGACCCCCTCTGGCTTATTATAACGCCATTTGAATATAGCTCCTTGCTCCTTGGAATTACATTAACATAACGTCCGAGCTGGATGCGGGCTGATATCATTGTGACTGATGTGTGACCCCGAAATGGCTTTGAATTGAAATGTTTGGCTTTTTGGGGCTTTTGGGTCATTTAAAACCCGCACGAGACGAACGACATATAAATATAAATATATATATTTTTGATAATACTTGTACTCTAATTTTTATAAAATCAAGTAATTACTAGTGCTATACAAACATAATATATAAGCCTAATAGAAGGTCAATCGCTCGTAAATATGTAACTCAAACGAACAATATTTTTTTTTACTTTCAAATTTAGCATACAATAGCCAATATCATATTAAAAAAATTCTGTACCATACGGTCTGTTAGGAAAGTATTAATATCGATCTATACTAGTCACGGTATGCTTTTATTCATAACAATTATTTTACGTCGTGTTTATAAGTATATTTATAAACCTAGGAGCTAGAGTTACTGATAAAAAACCTAAAACCCTATTCAAAATCATCGAACAGGTTTTAAGGTTCAAGTTAAAATTAATCACCACAATTTTTTGAAGAATCTTTTTAGAAACCTTCACAACAACCAGAAATAATCTAAATTTATATAAATAAATTATATGATTATTCTTAATTTACAAATAGATAAAAAAATATGTACTGATTAACTTGATTTTTCATAATAATATTTTTAAGCATAAAAGTTTAATAATCAAATAATTAGAAATATTTTTCTATACAATTTTTGGAACTAGTGACTTTTAAAGCTTAAATTAGCTTAGAAAAATTGTACATTAAATAAAATTTACAGATTTTTTTCAAAAAAATAAAGTGGTTTATGGTGTGAGAGTAGTTGTTGTAGTCTTCAATGATTTAATTAGTGATAAGTAGAGACTCGTATTTGATAAATTTGCAATAGATGCTAAATATAATATCATGCTAAAATCATAAGTGTGAGGCAAATATTTTAAAATAAAATTTAAAACTATCATAATTTGCTTTTGCAGACTCTGATTTTTAAAGCAAAAGGTAATAAAATTATTTGTATCTATAATTACTACAATAATTTTCGAAAAATAGTGATAAAACTAAGAACATTGAGGGATTTGTGACAGTCATGATTTACAATCATTTGTAATGAGACTATGTGCCACATAGTGATTATGGTCTTATGAGAAAGTTTGGGCAAATAAAATAATAAATAAATTTAGAACTGATTGCGTAGATAACAAAATAATTTTTCAGCAATACCAACAAATCACCCCATTTAATAAAATCCCGTTCCACTTCAGAATATTCTCCGATAATTACAAAGGAGAGTTCTTACAATGTTTTGATTTGGGGTTATAAGTAAAGAGTCTTGAAGCGTGTGAAGCAGAGGGCCCTAGGAGTTTTTTGTGACAACATGCGAGGCTATTGTGCAAAACTGGGTGTTCCGCAAATTACAATTATTAATATCTGTACGTTTTAACTAGCGTTTCTTCTTGATAATTTTTCAAGATATATGTAAAATTGTATATAATAAAAAAAGGTTTAAAGCATTTTTTTATTATATAAAATTAAATTTGTACGAATATTTGTTAAATGTTTACATCCACTATCATATTTTTAACGCTGCATAAATAAAATCGGTTTATGCCTAATATGCACACATCTTGAATGGTTTTAATAATGGTCTAGAAACTCGAACTCACTTTATTTTTGCTTAAGTAATAAAAAAGACGCTCAGATATAAAATCTTTCCTAAGGTGTACGTGACAGATGCTTAAAAATATGCATACTTTTTGAGAAGATCAAAAATATTTGAATAACCAATAATTGTTTTGCAATTTTTTTTACTCTAACCGGCCGGCGGTTTTATTTTTGCTTTGGTGATCTAATAACCCACTTCAATAACAATAATTTACTCATGCAATTCGACAGAATGCTAAAAAATTTAAATTTTCGATAATCCATAAAGGTTTTTTTTATGTTGTTTTTGTAAAAAAGCAACAGCTGTTATTGACAATTATCTCGTGATTATTATTGATAGTCAAAGAGGCCTTAATTTTTTTGTTAAAGCAATTGGAAAATATTAATTCAAAGCTAAGCTCAAAATTTTAACGGGCAATTAAAGAACAATATGTAATTGAAGAAACCAGACATTGATGTCAATATTTAAATTTGCAAAATCCAGAATTTTTCGTTTGTCAAAAAATAATGACTTCTTAAGTTATTCTTCAAAAGCAGAAATATGTAAAATGGGGGGGGGGGAAATAGTCGCAGATTATTCAATGGCTCGACTATGTTTAAGAACCCTTACGACTCCATTAAAGCCTTGCTGTCGATTAAACCAACATCAACACAAATCAAGAAGAATTTTTCTACGGCCGAAATTTTTTTAACAAAAAAATGAACTAGGTGTATGATTACACTTAGATGGCATGTGTTTTTTAAAGGGTTATTTTAAGAATAACATGTAATAATGTATCTGCATTACTGTATTACATACATTTTTTCATTAATCAAAATTTCTCGATAATTCTCGAGAAACTTGAGAAGTAAAGTCGATAAATCAGAATGCCTAGTTTTAACATATGTTAATATTTTTGTTAACAGATAATATACTTTAAAGCTTAATAAATTTTTAAGATACGGAAGCAATTTAATCTATTGGTCTGGTTATCAAGATATACTATGAAGTTATGGTAGCATATGAAAGTTGCATATTCATTTAGAAATTACAGTTTGTAAAATTTAGATAAATACTTAATATACATTTAAGGTATTTTATATATTTTAGGACCAACTTTTTACTTTGTTACCGTTTGATGTTAAATAATAGTATTTTAAATTAAAAATATACCTCCTGTTGAGTGCTCTTAATATTCTCATTGCCTTAAAAGGAAATTCCAAATCCTATTAAATGCCTTATCACGAGTGTCTAATCTCCTCTTTTTAAAGTCTTCCTTTATATGAAATTACAACCACCGTCACGTTCTTCGTGTCAACGCAGGGGTCGTAAACCATTTCCACTCCCTCACCTGGCATTAGACTTTAAGAGAGCGCAATAAAAAATATTTATCCCGTCGTCTCCGTTATGATATCTTTACGTTTTTATCTTGCGTTTTTTTCTGCTCAATTTTACTCGATAACGGATGCAGGAGGGCATAAAAAATCGAAAATTTATGTGCGAAAATCCCCGAGGACAAAAGGTCTCCGGCCATTTTAACGGGCGTCGTAAACGAAATTTTATCGATAAGCTTTATGAAGCGACCAAAGGGTATCCTCTTTATCGCCGCGCGTTGATATATTATCCATTTTGCGGATACGCACATATCCCTCTATATACACCGCTATATTTGCGGAAAATTAATTTAAATTTCCTGCTGATATCTTACGCTAGATCGACACTGAGGCTCGTAAACTTTTAGTAAGCTACAAAATATATACTTTGTAGATATATATATAGTAATACCAAGCTTTTAAAGACTGCATGATTCACAAAATATATAGGTTTTATCATAATGCCTTTTTCGTATTCACATAAATATATCTTAGAGTTATATGTTTAAACCTAATGTATCAAATTTCTGACACATCCTACGCATTAGGGATAAAATGTACGCTTATTCAAATAAAAACCAAGCAAAAATTTGTTATAAAGACATATTAATACAATAACGGCTAAGATATAAATATTTTTATTGCATTTGAGGTGAGGAAGTGAAAATATTGTTTACGAATCCATCGCCCACGTTAAAAACGTGATGTATAGGTAATTTTATACAAGGATAGACTTTTTTTGCAAGTATATTTTTTTCCCTATTTTGGCAACAAGCTTAAACGCTATTTGAAGAAACAGATGTTGGCATAACATAATATCTTTTATTTTTCGGTATTATGATTGTTTTATTTTGTTACTTTAAAGCCAGCTCGCCTTGACAAGTTTACGTGACTCTATTGCGAAATTTATGAAATATTAATGTGATATTCCGCAAAGGGTAACTAAAGTGAGATAGAACAAATACGCACGATACATCACAATAATGTTACTTATGTACCAAAATGTTTTAATAAATATTAAACGAGCGTAAATTTAACTTTGATAATGGCTTTTAACTAAACTAAATTTATACTTTAATAATAATTAAATATGATATGTATACGCTTGAAAGGAATAATACCTGTTAACTTTTAAGGTAAGAACGTTTTAGTGACGGTTTTGATATAGACATAACCTCACAAACAGATTAAAATTTAAAAAAAATATATTTTATAGCTTTAAACTAAACTATTAATTAAGTATATGTTTCTTATTCTTTTTTGTATAATAAATAATAATTATTTAAAGTCTAAAGAAATCACTAATTTTTTTAAATAAAATATAAAATATATACATATGTATAAATATACACAGTTGTATTTATGGATATTTTTATTTTATATGAAAACACTCATACATTTTGGCGCAGAAGGCATCCCGCACACTTCAACTTTCAACGAATTACATAATGCGAGCTTTCGAAGAAAAAAAAACGACTTTATACATACGACGTAACTTTATACCGAGCCAATATGCGTGTTGAAAAAAAATTGATCGACCCACATCTCTACGTGTTGGGTTGAGACGTGAAACATAAAAAGGGCATTTAATTTTTATAAATATATATGTATTTATACATGTGTATATATCAATATATATGTTAGGTCAATTTAGATTAATTGCTATCTATACATGTATATGTGGTATGTAAGGGTATAATTAGGGACCTTTTGTTAATTGGCGGTGACAATGTATCGATCTGGGTTCCGGAATTGGGGTATGAATGCCTCACTGACCCGGACAATCCGTTCCTGATGTGTATTTGGGGTTCTGATAATTTTATATGTTTTAATTGAAAGGCAGAAGGGTGTATTAGCTTTCGTATATATTTAGATTTAAATTATGTCAGTGACATGACATTTCATGTGTTATAAACCATTGATTATTAAAATCCAATGGTAGAAGAGCAAACGACTTTTGAAAGCTTTTAAACGAGATATAAAAAACATGTTCGATACAAAATTATTACTCTGCCTAAGAAGTCTTATGCAAAAGAGTACCAAGAATGTAGAACAATGAATGAGCAGCATGCTTAAAATGTTTCTTAATATAATTCGCAATAAGTGTGACGATGGCATAAGCGATATTTAGTTTAGGTTCAGATATAACACGAGCACAAGAGAACTTGTATTGATGTAAACAATATTGTACAAAGATCAATCTTCAATATCCTAAATACTATAAATACTAAAAAATGATAATGACATGTATGATTAAAAACCTTTACTGAAATCAAATCAAATATGTCAAAATTAAATTATTGTTCTCTGAATCAATATTTTAAGAAGCTAATTTGAGGATACTCATGAATGGTAAACCAATAAATAGCATTAGATTTTGTATTGATACAGTAAAACTTGCATATAATGCCAACTACCTTCAAACACTGGTAAACATGTTAACAGAAAAACATACACAAGTATAAATATTAATATTTGTTAATCTTAAGGGTCATAAAAATATCACTTTTTATACCAAACGTGACAATCAGGAATGAACCAATAAACATAGTCAAACAGTACAAATACTAAGACTGACTCAAGAGCAAAAGCTCAAAATGGGTTTCTGTGAATGAATGGCATATATGGCAAAAGGATGAGAAAAGCTGCGAAACATTGGAATAAAAATTTTTCAATAAACTGACTATATTTTAAATGTATTTAAATATAAACTAAACCAAATCATATTTTAGGGAAAAATATGCACAAGTATATACAGAAGTTGCATCTCATGGCTACGCAATTTTAAAAAATGGTTCAGATGAAATTTAACTAAAATTTTGAATAAAAAATACTATCTTATAATATTATTAGACTCTTGTATAAAAAAATCACTTCTCGATTTTCTCGAGAATTCTCTAATAATTTTAATATAAAAAAAGATACATATATTGTAGTATGTGATTACAATAAAAAAAAATATTTAAGCATTTAAATTATATTATTCATAGTAATTAATATATCATATCAAGAAACTAATATAATGTTTATTTATTATTAAATTATTAAAATATTACACATATTTTTTTTTAAAAACACATGGATTAGGGCAACCTTATATTTTTTTGTTACACAATTATTAGTAAAATAAAAATCTGTGGGAAGCCCCCATAAATTTTTGCAATCTTTCGATTTCTTAGGTGAGCGTTTTCTTTTTATCTAAATAATATTGTAGTTCTAAAATTAATAAAACAATGATAATGCCAATTGGAGTAGTTAAGAATATCGAAAAAAAAATTTCATTCAATACTTCCAACCACTTATAAAAGCTTTCAATAAAGCATGCATATTTCAGACCCACAGACCCATATTTTATATGCAGAGATTTAAAACTTTGTGGAATAATAATTCCGCAAAAATCATGGGAAATAATAATTCCCGATTTAGCCTTTTTGTTGAGAATAAACACTAATTCCAATATATCTAACAGTTTATTTCATAAACTTGACGTAAAAAAAATCCTATTATATATATAACTATTAGATTAGCCTTCAGCAGTTCTACTTACAGAAATTACACAGTACTACTCACAAAAAGAAATAAAAAAATCCAGTGACAAGACAAATGCTTTAATAATTAAAAATATTGCACATCTATTTAGAGACGTTAATTATCACTGCTCTTTGTCTGGGAAGAATGCTGGCTAGACAAAGTGTTCTACCTTGCGCATAATACTATTGTTATTTTACCCTCTGGTTATCGATTGCCAGAGTTGATCACATTGAAACACGTTCATCTGCGATTCTCCAGAACTGGCTCAAAGCAACATTATAAAATATATGACAGTTTATCATAGAGAAGATGCAGTAGAAACGTACCTGGACACTGTATAGACATATCAGTGGATCGTCCAACATCATAACGATAACATGCATAAAATCACAGCTGACAATAATACAACTAGACACGCCAACACAGACTATATACTTCCAATACGCGCCATTTCAATATCACTGTCAGATAACAAAACCCTTATTTCTCTATATACATATATATGATAATTTATATTATTTTTTAAAATAGACTGTCACCAATTTTTTTTAACCCCTTTGGCCTCAAAATCTGATTAGTATGTGAATATAACGTATATTTAAGTATTCATTACGAAAGATTTTATCACCTCTAATTAAAAATATAGCCAAAGCTTTTTGGCAGCTTACTAATGTATAAAGATCAATCAATCCAATGATAAGCTTTGATTTATTTGGTTTTAATTACCGTAAAAAATGTCATTCTCTTTTTTTCTAATATTTAAAAAGAACAATTAGTTAATATTATAGTTTATAAAATTAATAATTAACTAAAATAAGAGACAATATTCCTTAAATTCCATAAATATATTTACAAATAATATTTTTAATTTAAGTATGTGTTAATTAGATTAAGAACCTACTAATAATAAATATAATAAATTAAAAAACTGTTTATGAAACTTTTTTGGAAATTAAAAAATATATTTAGGCAAATAGATGATTTTTTTTATTAATAGATAAAATATAAAATGTTTAGTAAAATCACAAAAAAAGCATTACTACATAGTTTTAAATAAAAATTTATATTGAGAGGATCATGCAAATACGCATCTACATTATATATTATATATTTGCTAGTTCTAAATATTCGTGGCCTAAATTAAAGCAATAATTGCATTCAATTATGGATTTGTACGAAAGACACTGACAGAATTGATAAATAGAGTAGCTCTCAATATTAATTTAAAATGTACATATTTTAGGTCCTTCCTGTACAATACTATGTATACATTTTCGTATGTATGTGTCGATATGAAAAAAGAGTGACTCCAAGCGTATGGAAAGATAATAACGCCTCGATAAGAAAATGGTTTTGAGATCGAACATAAAACGTTTAAAGAAAGCTCTTCTCCAAAGTAAAAACATTGCTTCTTGGATTTATCGGTAAAGTTTTCTTGTCGAATGTGTATTTTTTGCTTAAGGGAAAGAATGGCCGAATACCTGTATCTATTATATTATATTCTATAGAATTTGCGTTAAAAAATAGTTGATGTGAAAGATGGAGGAAATTCAATAAAACATAATTGGCCACTAAGGTGAAATATGTTGTAGTTTACATTTTTCAAAGTATTTAAGTATACAGTTTAATGTGTGTACAATATATATATATATATATATATATATATATATATATATATATATATATATATATATATATATATATATATATATATATATATATATATATATATATATATATATATATATATATATATATATATATATATATATATATATATATATATATATATATATATATATATATATATATATATATATATATATATATATATATATATATATACAATAATAAAAATAAACGTTTAACACGATGTTTTTTTTAAATAAAACTAATAAATATAAGACTATATTTATATTTATGTATAAAACATATTGATGTTTAATTTATAGGCTTTAAAGTAGAAAGTATATAGAGTTGTCTTATATACATTAACGTCTTATACAATAAATTTTTATATAAGCTCTTAGGTTTTGCACACAAAATAAAATAGTAATTTACTGCAAGTCCGACTTTATTACTTTTTTCATTAAAGCTACGAAAATAGTAGTATCTACACTCTAAAATTGCCGTACTACTTAATGGTTTTATTATGGCTTTCGGTGTTAAATCTCATAATGTAAAAGGTCATTTTCTTATCAAGCGCCCACATTGAGCAGAAATGTATCAATTACTGTTCCTAATAATATTTAAGTATTCATTTTTCAAAGTAGAATTTTTAAAATAAATACTGATAAAAAGAAATTGTAGTATTTTTAGCATGGCAGTATTTCATTCAAAATTGTATGTATATAAACAAAATTGACTGCTTTCGCATATCAAGAGCCAATTATTTGCTTATTAAAAAATAAACAGACGTCGTGGAATATTTTCAGAAAATAAGAGCTGACATTAACGGAAAACACGAAAGGTAAAGAGGGACCAAATCAAATTAGTCAATTGGCGAGAGGGCATAAAAGTCAAATTCGTGCCGTTTTATTATATTTTAGAGGCGTAATCAAAGAGTGAAAAAATTCCTGGAAATTTGGCAGTAAATATTTTTTTTCGTACCCGACCTATTAAGTTACGCATCCGCGAGAAAAAAAGTTTTCGAGAACGCTAATAAGTGTCTTTTATTTATTTTCAAGTAGGAAAAATAACATTTCTTGACAATTGGACGATAAAAAATATGGTTGTAAAAATAACGAAAATAAAATAACGATTGAATTTAATTTATATTTTTATCTTTTTAATAACTTACTACATAATCGTAGATTCTTTATAATGTTATATTAGGAAACGAGAATTTTTTTGAATATATTAATAATTATACATTACAAATTATCTGTGTCGAAAACACTTAGAAGTATGTTACCGATTGATGTAAAAACTAAATTTGTAAACAAATACAGTTTTACTTAAGCTGAGCAGAAAAGTTATATTTATATTAGTGAATAAATAACTTCACTAATTTCAAAAACCGTACGTGATTTTAAAACGATTATTAGTTAAGGATTGAATAATTATATATAGAATACAATTGGTTTGTATTATTCCCTTTAATTCAATATAAAGTAATTTTTTTTTAATAAAATAAAATACACTATAACGCTAAATACTAATTTTCGTACATTTAAGGTGAGAATTTAGTTCTTTAAATAGAAAAGCGAATAAAGTCTTATTTCGTATATTATTATATTCGCTGAATCGTTAAAAATTAACTCAGTCAAATTAATTTTAACCTATTTATAAATTCAATTTTAGAAACTTCATTTTGGTTCTAATTTAAATTTAGCTTAAGCTAAATTATTCAATATCTTATATGTCTAAATTTTATTTAGTTTTAATGTTTTTTTTTAAATAATAATGTTGATATATCATATTTTTTTTAAATATAAGTACATATTATATATAATTTATAATTGGTTTTTTAATTGGTTTTTAATAAATTATTACCAAATAAATAAATATACAATGTTGAAAAAATTGCAAGCTATTTATCTTATAAATTATCCAAAATTTATTTATTTAATAAACGCTTTAAACTTGGATTTTTACTGTAAAATACATTCTTACTAACTTAAATTTAAAAACAAGAAATACAAATCTCCATTTAAGAAACAATTAAAATGCAATAAGTTTTAACAAGATTTAAAGAGTAACAAAATATTATGATAATTTTTATTTTTTTCACTTATGGACCAGTCTAGAAAAACAAAAGGCATAACATTAGCAGTTTTTGAAGACAGATCAAAAAAATATATTGGTGTTGTTAAAAACCACCAAATAAAAGTAAAATAAAAACCGTTTTCTGATTCGAATAAATATAGTTCAATTTAAAATTCCATTGTTGCTGGAGTTATGCAACACAAAACAAAATCATCTACTTAAAATATTTTTATAATTTAAAAAATAAATTAAAAAAACTTTATACTCAGTTTTGTCCAAATTCATTTATATTAAACAAAAAAATACCTTTAAAAAAAATATTTTAGCCTAAGCTCAAATTCAATGAAGCCTGTGTTAAATCAGCATAAACCACAACTTTGTATACTAGAAAAACTTAAACGTTAATGCATTTACCCAATTAAATAGTAAAGAAAAATATTAGTTTATTGCAAATAAAAAAAATAATTAAGCCATTGCTTTATTGATTATATATTTCACATACGTATTTTTGTCAGCTGAATCTTTAAAGCAGACTATAAATAATAATTAAATAATTAAGTTATTTTATGTTTTTTAACTATATTACATAAAATTGTGGTATTAATATTAATGAATCAATTATAAAAATTATTTATGTTTTGCATATAGTAAATTTGTTCCTTTTTAATGTTAGGGGTTTAATCAGCTGCACCAGTAACTCTATGGGCATTTAAACGACAATTTTAAATATTAAAAAAAATGAATTAGCAACTCGTTTTGACAAAAGGTCCAATATAAATAGGAGACTACTCAATATCACAATTGCACACATCTGCCCGTTAACTGCTTATAAGCAGCAAAAAATACTTTTTTGTGCGGATAAGAATGCGTATGGACAATGCGTCTATCCTGCATAAAAACAGCTATTGACATTTAAGCTTTGCCTTAACGATATTTAAATGTTTAAATTCTTCAAAGCATGAACACATTAAGTTAATTAATAATCACGTCCACTAACATCTGCATCTTTGATTCGCCAAGATTGTGTACACTGATTCGGGACAAGAGAATCAAAGACGATCAAGTGATTGGAAACGAAATGATCTATAAAAAACTGAGAGAGACGCATATTTACACAAGCTACAGCAGTCAATCGTCCAGAGAAGATTACTTCTTTACCAGTTTCTTTACGAAACAACTTCACACTATTTATCTGTGGTGAATAGCACATTATAAAAATAAGCTTTCACTACTTTTTTTTAGCTTCAAATCCCAAAAAGACATGATTTGGATAAGCTACATATATATATATATATATATATATATATATATATATATATATATATATATATATATATATATATATATATATATATATATATATATATATATATATATATATATATATATATTTTCAATAAATCTTTGAGATGAATTTATTTAATTTTAAATTGCTATTTAATACATGAGCTAACCACTGTCTGACTTCAAATTATTTAGCTCTACTTCAATTTATTAACAACTTAATTTAAAATTGCTGAGAGAGACGTTTTAAAGGTCAACAACAAATTTCCGACGATCAAATAAAAAATGTACACACACATATACACAAAATTAAATTTTGAGAATGTAATGGCTTTTCCGGCTGTGAAAGATTTTTTCGGAGACCACGTGATGCCATTACCAACGTTGCCGGAAACTGAGCACGAGACAAGTCGGGAAATGGACTTTTCCCCGAAAGTATATTAACTTAGGTCGTGATGAATATGATAAAAACCGGGGGCGGCTTCGACCCCTAAACCGCCTCTGTGTAATTGATACGGCCTTTCGCTATTTGCTAAAATGCTAAACGCGAGCACGTAGCTCATATGCGGAGAGAAGAAAGCGGATATCGTGCTTTATTATAAAACGTATAATATATAACCCTACCACACAGCCATAGGCGAAAGATAGACTTAATTAATATATAAAATTTGCATAATACACGCAGACGTTTGTGAGTGAGCGTGAACAAAATAATATATTTTCCATGAATATATGCTCTAATGGATGTTTCTAAAATAATTTTGTATAAGTGTAATTAAAATGTGATGTTACAAAATAAATATTTATGGTAGCCAAAAAAATATTTATAAATTTTTTATACATTTTTTTAAATTTTTTGTTACTGTTTTACTTAAAAGTATAAGACATATACAAGTTAATAATTTTAATAATATTTTTTTTAATGTTTTTAAAATTTAAATGGCTCTGAAGTGAAGCCTGGGCTGAACCAAACATAATGGTTCAACCCTAAAAATTCTTGGGAGCTTGTCTCTTGACTTTAGTAAGTAGTACTAATAATAATGAAAATAAAAGTTAAGGTCAAAATGCTCTTAATATTTTTGGTATATTTAACAAATCAGAGCTGATTTAGGTAATATTTAATATCTTTATAGTTTTTATACAAGAAATATTTTTCTCTAGGGCAAGTGCTAATAATATTCAATCGTATGCATAAATACTGTAACAATCACATGATAAATATGAGATATGGTTTGGTGGCGATTCACTTACATTGTTTTAGAATTTCTGTATTTGTTGACGTCTCTTGTGTCTACAGCACTTTAGTATTATTTGTTATTTTTCTGACTATTATTTTTTGTTCATTTGTTTTGTTTTTGAAAATGTTTTTTTTTACGATTTTTTATTTTAATATAAGGCCATTATATCTGCGCTTTTAGCATTTAAACTTATTACTAAAATTTTAGTGATAAGCTTAAGCGTTGCATTGATATACGTGGGTAAATAAAAAATGATATAGTTGCTTTTATGGCGTCCTTGTTGGGCAAGTATTATTGCATACATTTGCATTGTTATCTATTTAGGAACCAAAACTTTTAAACCGCAATATTTTTAAATATGTATTTATTAAAATTATAATTTATTTATATTTTATTTATAAATGTCATATTTTTATAGGCGTATTAAATGATTTTTTCAACTGAAGACGTTGCTTTATTAAAATGTACAAAAAAACGTACCTTAATCAGATATATATTATATTTTTTTCAAACTGTTGATTTAATTTTCTTTGTATTTTATAATCATTTTGGTATATCTCCTAATAAATAAAATTGTTACCAAACAATTTTAAATAATTTAAAATGTAAAGAATAATATTTTAAAACCCTGAAAAATGTATTTATTAAAAATAAATATTTGATAAAAGGGAGCAATATCCAAAGGGGTGCAGGTCTTCTGGTGATGATGTGGAATTTATGAAGCGGTGCGATCTGTGGTCTTTGATTTTCTTCATGGCGTAGGTTGTAGACTCTAAAGAGGTTTAAAGTACAATATTGTAACTTTTTTTAAGTAGATTATTAGTGATTACCAGAAATGTCAAGCAACAGTTTATTTTATTTTATTAATTTATTTAGCTTAAAAGCTCATTTTTACGTTACAAATTATAACTAAACATAAAATAATATATGACATAAACAGAAAAAACCTAATATTTTAATTTATTTTTAAATGTTTTTTTTACTGTCCTAGGAAGTTTCGAATTAAGTTCTGAGAAACGTCGTTTTTATCGTTTTTTGGCGAACGGTCGCCGCAAATGTTTATAAATAATTTAATAGTTGTTAGATTTTTAATAATTAACTAGTAGAATATCTTAAATATTTATTGCCACCTAATTTTATTTTAAGTTTGCTGTCCCTCTGTTCTGATCGGCGACCCAAAATCAATCATCATGCATGGCTTTAACCTATTAAAAACCCTGCTGCGTGGCAAAAGAAATAATTTTTCGGAAGCATTAAGAAATGCGCGACCAATCTTAAGTTTAATAGATAAGCTTACGCTTTTTATATTTTCTAGAAATATTTTAATCACAATATTTTATCTTTCTCAAAGTGGATCTGAAAACAGTTTCTTAATAAGTTTAAGAAAACGTCGTTTTTGGCATTATTTGCCAAACGGTCGCCCCAAATTTTTTTAATAAATATAATAATTAAGATATTTATATTATTATAATCAGTGGACAAAGTATTTTATATTTAATTATAAAAGAGATACTGAAGCATTAAGAGAAACAGGCAATTTACTAAAAAATCGTTGGTGTTTAAGAGGTTAAAGTGACGGGAAAAGTTGTGAAAAATAGTTAAAAATTTCGTTCTGAGAAACGTCATTTTTGACGTTATTAGTCGAACGGTCGCCACATTTGATAATTAATAAATTTGGCTTGCTTAATGTATTTTATAAGTGGCATATTGCCAATATTTGTTGCTGCATTATTTTATTAAATTTTCTAACGCAAAGCAAATATACTTTATTTACACTTTTTAGCATATTAAAAATTGTCAAGACATTGTGTTTTATTGGTGGTAAATCTTATATTACTTATAATTTAATTATGAACAGATATTTTAATGTTATAACAATATATAAGTCTATATGGCTATGTAGATAATATGTATTCGTTACGTTTGAGCACGCAAACTTAGTCATAATATTCTCTAAACTGGTTGCATCATATAGCTGGTGCATTAAATAGTATTTTAGGAACTATATATAATATAATATATAAACTATGCTATCAAAGGTATTATATTTCTTAATAATGCGTGCTACTTTATGTGACACACATACATTTAGTTTGTATTGTTATATTTTATTATACAACGTTATAAAATACACGTGTAGTATTCTAGTACAATGTATAATAACACAAATAATACTTTACTACAAGTTTTGTTTACATTGTGGTTTACCTACGAGAAAACTAACGAATTGTTTTAAAGCTCAACCATCAACTGTAAAGCTTTTATTTTATTTAAATTAATTAATTTCACATGAAACTTTGTTATATATAAACGACATAAAAAATATAAGCAGTAAAAGATAGGCTCTCTTTCAACGTGAATTATATGATAAATACATAAATTTCCACTGAAATTTACGACGAAATCGAAAATTGCACAGTAATGGGCCTATTTGCTCGGAAAATTCTCGCACAAAAGGGCCCTCGTGAAAAATTGATTGAGGTCAAAATTACCCTTTAACACTGTCGCTAATGTCGGGTTATTCTTCGTTCGCATAATAATGTTGGAACATTAAACAACATTTGCGGGTAGCTGAAAACATTTTTCATTTTTTCCCTTTGATAGATAGAAGTAAGTTAAAAGGTGTCAGATACAATTCCTTGTTTAGAAAGATTGATTTTATTTGAGAACGGGTCGTTACTGAGTAGCCATATATATTTTAACTTTTATAAATCAATTTATTAAAGCAACGTATTGAGATGGCTTGAAAATATAAGCAAATTTTAGTAATAATGAACCATTTTTAATTTATTTCAGTTATCATTTTATCGTATTACGTAAAGATAAGAATCAAACCATATCAACTGCCGATTGAGGTTTTTTTAATATTAAAAGGTATTATTGTCTAAAATATAAGTAAATCGAGCAATAACATATCTAACTAAATTAATTTATAAATAACTAATATTTTTTCGGGTTAACTTATTCTCTGTTATATTTTTAATAAACACGTTTAGTTTTTAAATATAATATTTAATTTGATAAAAAATTGAGAATAGATGTTTAGATAATTGTACTTTGATAAAATCAATGAATTCATACTAATATGACTATTTAAATAAAAACTAATAAAAATATTTTTTCCGGAAACAACGAAAGATAAGGATTATTATTTTTATTTTTTGGCGAAACAAACATTATTTTAACGACATATGATACCAGAATACACGCGCGCCCCTAGACAAACATTATCTAGTTGATATATATTTATTTAGGATAACAATGGAACCTTAGTTAGAGGGGTAATATTTTAAGATTAACGATAGCCCGTTTTGAGTTTTTAGCAGCATGGTTTTACCGCATAGTGGTAAGTTTGTAAGAAAATAATCTACCACTGAACCAAGACAATATTATTTACATCTTAAAATATGGCGGCATCAGACAAAAAGCTCGCAAAGTATATTTTTTATATGGTATATTAAACTCAATTTTCGCCGGAATGGGAAAAGTTAAGCTCGCGCGAGCACTAACTGATTTCGTTGTAAGAAAATTATATTCGGTGGTTATACCGTTATATGATGTTTGTTTTGTCAAAATAAATACTAAAAAATACTAATTATATAATATTTTAATAATATATATATGAGAAATCAAATAAGATGTCACTTTTTATAATACTTTAAGACAAGCGATTATGAAATCGGATTAAGTAAGCACGATATTAATTGTAGTAAATGTTCTACTTTAACTATACTGCTATATACATATACCGCTAGTTTCAGATATATCTGCTATTGTAAAAATTGTTTATTTTATGTTTATAAAACATTCAAATATCATTTATTTTATTAGTGATTATGACTTTTTCAGTATGTATTTAAAATTATAAGTTAACAATGAATGTTATTTTACCTATAAAACATAAATATAAAATTGCCTACATATTTTAACTATAAAAACTCAAGTGTATTAAATTACCATATTTAATATAAATTAAAAATATTACATCTAATTAGATATTATATTTTCGAATGAGTATGATACTATGGAGGGTACAAAAATATTATGATCGGATAATAATATTTTTTTAATAATAAGTTTTGTTCATCCTAATTGTCCACTGTCTAATATTATTTCAATAAAAGTTTTAAGCAAATTTCTTTTAATATACAATAAAAAACAGCTAAATATATTTATAAATTAAATTTAAATAAATATTAACAATATTTTAGTCAATAAATGTCAATCGATCAGAAGCAAGATAAATAGTATACAAATATTTAGCATAAGCACTTCTTACTGAACCAATAAAAAAAATTATTCATTTAAATTATGCACATTTTGAACTACATATAACAAAAAAATATGGTATAAAGAACAATATAAAAAACAGTTTTTTAATTTTTTCAATTAAAGAAGCTTACCATTGAATTAAATTTATTATTTTATTAAAACGAAAATCAACGATTTACTACTACATATAAAAATTAGGTCTCATGTATTTTTAGGTTTAACATAAGGTTGAGCCAAATTAATGTATGTATGTGTTTTGAAGGTAATATTAACTTCAGCAAATAAACTAATAATTAAGTATATAGACCCGAATAAATATTTTCAAAAAAACGATAGTTTCAATTTATCAAAAAATCACGTTTTTAATATAAGACATTGTTTTATTATTGAACAAATAAAATAATAAAATTTTTAGCTAAAGCGCTTCAGGTTGAGTTATAACAGCAAGGTATTACAAATAACAATCAACCAGTCAGGTACAACTTCAAACTAGAATTCGATCGATCGGTATCCAAAGTAATGTTCCGCCGGCCCATATGTTGACCTGCTTACATAGCAACGCAGAACGATAACGTTGTGACCGCCGATTTTAAACAATTTTCTAAGAACCTCCCTTTAAAATCTATGAAACTCGCCACAGAATGACATTATGTTGATTTTTACTACAAAGACATATAGGATAGATTTAAATTAGTAATTATTATTTATGTATTATCCCGATTAGTCATTATAGATTAGGTCTTCGTAATATCACGGATGAATATTATAATGATTAATTTAAATCGAGCCAGGTCTTAAATATAATATTTAATAATGAGCGAGTTATTTAAAAATAAATAAAAGTTACAAGCTATTGAAACAAAATTTCATCGTTGTGCTGTTTTTTTACTCAACGAGTTTTAATTAATTAAGTATTCGCGATTTTCTAGATAGCGGGCTTAATACATTATGCTTTTACTACGTAGTAAAAGAATTTCGGAGAAAAGTGTTTTCTAATATATAGGTCTAGATATTACAACATTTACATAGTTTTACTCCCAGAAAGGCAATTTTATTTAAATTTTCCCGTTAGAATTGAAACCGTAATTAATTCGACATTTAAACAAGCAGTTATATTCTACGTTCGAAGTTGTTTACGCAGAAGGTTAAAATAAACGCGTTCAAAACTACGTCAAGCTTAAAAACTAAAACCGACGCCAAGGATTACTTTGTAATTAGCCTATTTACCTACCTGATCAAGCGTTGTTGTGGAAAAGCTCGACCGGACGCAGAGTAAAAGCTTTCGTTTAACGGAGCTTTTAGTTTAACCTGACGCACGTAACTCTGAAACGACAAAAACAAGCATAAATGGTTTGTATTTCGCTTTAAAAGAGGTAAGAGAGTAGTTTTATTATAATGGTGTACTATAAAAAAAATATTTAAAATACCTTGATCCGAAAAATAAATTAATTTACTGTTTTGCGACAAAGCATGTACTTTTTTAAAATAAAGTACCTGTCTCATACATAATTGGAAGCTCAATAAAAGTACTTAGATTGTATGGCAAAAGTATGAATATCTCTTTTTAAATATTGCAACTCAATACACCATAAGATATGCATATAACATATTTACTGTAAGGCATTTAAAAATAAATAAAAAAAGTGTATATTATAAGTTGACCCCAAAATAATATGCTTTAGAATTTCCTTCGTACCTTATGGATTTACCTAGCATATTTAAAGCATATTTATATTTCATAGCAAAAGATTCGATAAGCTTTATTGAAATTCGGACTTGGATTCTTGTATCGAAGGGCTCACGTTTCATACATGGAAGGATTTTTCAAAAACACTATCAGAGTTTAGCATCTTTTCATTCAGAGTACGACGTCGATGGCGACGTAAGGTTTGCCTTTGGCTTTTGGTTGATTTTTGCGAGGTGTTCGTGAGGGATTCGGATTTACGGCAAGAAAGCATCCAATGCCGGATACGTGTCGGATAAAAGGAACGCCGCCACTACGTGACGTTTATACAACTCTATTCGATTTTCAGTCGATATACAATTGAGTTTCTAAAACTTTCAAAAATCTATACAACAACATAAACAATATTTTAAATACCGTTTCTATAGTAGTGCACTATTTAATCAATGTAGTAAATTCATTAAATTTGTAATAGAAGCGTCGTTAATAAGTTACATAACTACGGTATTGAACCATGGGAGAGTGTTACAAAATTGTAGCACAACTGATATTATTAAACCGAGCTAATTATATTTTTTATTATGCAACAAATAAACTCATGTCTTCTTACGTTTTAGGCTCCGTATTTATTAACATCTCACCACTTCGTCCAGCCACCAAAGATTTTGTATACCGGCCGATTTTTATCAAAGATTTAAATGTCAAATTTATACCGTATGTTAGCAAAGGTATCCTAATCAGTTCTACGCTTTATATTATACAATATCCCGTTTAATCATATAATGTGTATAACATTATATAAAGCTATTGTTGTATTCATGAAGTGTACTTATTTAAGATTATCTTTGTAGGATTCTGTTCTTTTGTTGAGTGTTTTGATATTTGTTTCTAAATATAGCTTAAGAACAAGCAAGGCTATCGTTGGCATTTGTTTTAATATTACTACTTAAGAATATATAAAAATGCACTTGAAGCATTCTTCTAAAGATGCTCATACATTTTCAGCGAAACATTAAGAAAAAAACTAGACGCTGAGAAATTTTATATTTGCAATAGTAAACGCTTAAGTTTTTTATTTTAAAATATTTATTAACTATAATATGATATTTCATAAAAAAAAATGTTAATGCTGATTAATTAAAAAATGTTAAAAAACAAAAATGAAAATATAATATCTTAACTAAAATATAGTCTTAAAAATCAAAAAAAAAATTATAATGTTTTAAATTACACCGTATAAGTATACATTTAATTATATTATTCTTAAATCAATGATAATTATTGATTATTATAAGGTTATACTTCTGCAGCAAAAGCATATTGTATTAAGAGTACACGTATATGTTAAGCCTTCCTAATATTTTTCAATGACGAATAAATTCGTCATAAAAATCGAATTTAAATTGACACGATGACTTACCCCGTCATAGAGTTTTAAAAACCTAACTACAGCAATCATTCTATAATAAAAAAAATAATAATATTCCTTAAGCAATGATAATTATTGCTTTTTATAATGTTATATTTTTGCATGAAAGGCATATTGTATTCGGTGCTTATATACATGTTAAATATTTTTTATATGACGAATATATTCGTCATAAAAATTATTAATTAAATGAACACGACGACTTTACTCGTCATATAGTCTTAAAAACTTATTCAAAATAATATATTTTCATCATAAGACACTCGTTCTAATCACATATTTATAAGCCACCATGAGATCATCAAGGATCATGTCATCGTGTCTTATGTTAGATAATCTTATACCTGTTTTAGTAAAGAATAATCGTGCTTTTTGTTAACGTAAGTGTTACACTCGCAATTTGTATTACTGTAAAATATTTATATAAATATTTTTTTATTAATAAATATAAAAAGGGTAAATTATAACTAAATAAAGATTAAATACATTAATATTGTTAATAGTGATGAAGAGATCTTAAATGTTATTTAAGAAAATATTTATTTCAATATATTTTAAATTTTTTTTAAACTACTCTTTCATAATATATTTTTGTAATGTTTTAATTTACTATATTTTTTTATTAAAAACAATTTACATTGGTAATTATATATTTTTTTTAGTTTTTTATATTGTGATTTTTATATTAAAATTTACTTTTTCTAATATTTTTTTTGTGCTTTCTTTGGTCATGACGATAAATTACAATTTAACTGCATTTTAATTAAATATGACGACTTATTCTGTAATCATAATAATTGTCATAAACGTGACGAGAAATCTCGTCAATGCAAAATAAGTCTTCAATACAGACTGATAATTTTTATTGTCGTCATAAATTCCCTAGTTAAATGGTTAGCGCTTTCTTTCGATTCTTCGCTATAAACCTGTTAAATTTAAAGAGTCAAAAATATAATTAATTTTTTGTAACTTACTACAAACCGACAAGGTATTTTTATATTTTTTATGTTATCAGAATATACACTAAAATAAACGACACGATAAAACCTTCTTTAAAAAGTATTTTAAAGTGACTTTTGAGGTATTTCTAATTGTTTTAAGTATTAAAAATAAGAAAGTTAGGCTTCTTATATTTGTACATTGAAAAAATAAACCAGAATAGCACATCATATCAATGGCTTTATCTAAATCTTTCACTTAAATTCTCATACTTTAGCTTAAATATTAAAATGACGTGTGGTCGAACTCTAATCTAGTGTAATTTAAAACTCAAATGATGATAGAGTTGCTGTTTCTATGACTAGATCTGGTCCAACCAAGCAGTCACTGTGAGCCTTCAAAATTTCAAAAAAATTTAATACTTGCAATTCATTACAAATCTGATCAACATGGCTTCATAGGTGTTTTTAATAACTTATAACTTACATTTAGCATTTCACATGCATACATATGCAATACATACACTCAAACATACGTTCAAATACATATGTAACATATCATTAAAGATGCACAAAATGTATTATAGCAATAAATAATAAAAAATAAATAATAATTAAAGTGCTAAAATAAACTAACACCGTCCCACAATTTTCTCACAAAAAAATATTTGTGTTTGACAAGCTCGCTAAGAATCTGGATGGTTTGTGCGAGAAAATCGTTCTTAAACGTTGACGTTTTGCCCGCAATAGACAAGAATAGAGGACGCGATCGCGACTCGATAGGGCATTCTACAGTTTTTTGTTCGAATAATTAATTATTAATATAAATAATTAATTTCAAAACTCTTATTTTTATTTACAATATTCCCAAGTAATTATTAAAATCGTATTATCAATATATTTTATGGTCCAATAAAAATAGAAAAATGCTGTTTCCTCTTTAATCGTCAAATTTGGTCTAGCGTCAAAGCGAAGTCGTTATAATATTAATTTATGGAACTGACGGTAATCTCTTATGCCTTGCACATACATATATTTACATATTAAATAAGTAATAAAAATACACATAATCATAAGAAGCGACTCTTTTTTTTTGATATATTAAAAGTTGTGCGCATTTTTTATGTGAAACACACACGCGTGCGGGATAAGCAGAAAAATATTTGCTTAGCCACCGTTCTAGATATCGCATTCCAATATAACGGTTCCGCCCTGGTGAGCAAACATCAGGCTTCATCCGAATTTGATCGCCGAGTGTTCGTCAATGTGTACAACGCCGACATAACGTGATATCATTTTGGCGAAAGTGATAAATGAGAGTATCATCTGGGCACGTTTCTGCATACAACGCTCGCTCGTGCGTCGCGTCACGCGCCGCAGCATCCCTCATTTCATCTCTCGGATCATGCTTTATTTTCCGTCTTCAAAGTAGCATTTCAGCAATGGATCGATTTATGTACAACTTTATTACTCTAATAATTTTTATTAGATTATATTTATAAAAATACTGTGGGGTGAAATTATATATTACTATGATGCGAAGTGAGAGCAAAGATAATTATTATTGCTAATTATATTTATTTTTTTTTTTAATTCATGGGGTAAGCTAAACTTATGTATTATATAATATTAGTTTAAAAGTACGCGATTTAGATAGGCAGTGTTTCACTATAATATGGAACCGACCCGTACTTCCACTTATAAAGATATCTATATATTTTTTTAAATCCTTTCCAACAATAAAGAGTACTTCCAGACAATTAAGTAATATGTAAAGAAGCTACAAACTAGCGTATCGTAAAACGTGAATCACTAATAGGTTATTAAAGCGACACGCGCTCTGCATAACAGTCAAACTTTCTCGTTTTGCAAAATGTATTTACGTATAATACATCTGATTTTGCTTAAAAATCGAAAACTGAAAGTATTTTGGATCAAAAATTTTGTTTAAATTATATTATTTTTTTGCTGGGAAAGGAGTTCTAGAGGATTAAACTTTAATTGTACTTGTGTAAGATACATGTGCTTAATTAATTATTTTAGATTTTATTTATAAAAAAAGTGTAAATAAAAAAAAATCTTGCAGTCAAAATTTTTTCACAGCTTATTAAGTCAACGCAAATATTTTCAAACGCTATGAAACTTTAAAATATATATTTAGATAGCGTGACATATTTTTTTGATAATTTGTTTATTAATATAATACATATATAAGTGAGAGGATAAAGTATACTCACGTAATAAACCAGACGTGAGGTTTATATCCTACACGATTAATGTCGGGTTCAAGTGTTTGCCCAGTTTTATGGTATGCTTTGTATATTATAAGCGATTTGCGTAGCCATTCAGTATATTATAATATTATGTGTACATTTTAAGATTGTATTGCAAATTCTCTATTATTATTCAAATGGGTTCGGTGCGTACAGCGCGTTATCTAATGGTCTTAAATTAACGCAACTAAACCCATAGAATTAATGGAATTTGCATAGATATGGGGTGTGAAAATGCGTCAATGTTATATATCTCTTGGCGAGAGATGAAATATACGCAAATACATGTACATAATTGAGTTTCGTTAATTTCATATTCAAGGATTTTCGTTAATTAACCTGAGACTGAGCAAAAGAGCCAAGATTATTATTTGCTCGCGAGCCGAGTGTGGTATCTGAGCCAACGCCACAAAGTGAAATTTATATTTACATTCTGTCATACATTAAGCTGTGTATAATGGAGAGTATGCGCCCTTCGTTAAGCTCGAGCTCTGAGCTTTCGAAAATCCTTTTCGATCGGAATTCCATTGAAAAAGTTTGTTTTAAAAGTTCGCGAAACACTCGTTAAAGTTATATCTGGAAAAGTCCGCGGGGTTTCGACACCGACGGTTTCGAACCTTTCGACGCCATTCCTTGTCGAAACTAATCTCTGATCGACTCGAGAATGCAACAATTATTTAAAAGAATGTCAGCAGAGTCGTAAGTTTTTATTTATTTAATTAATAACATTGATAAGACTAGAAGGTAAGTGAAATTACGCCATATATTTTTGTAAAATTATTCAACACAAAAATAATGAAATATTTTCATGTCTTTATTTTAAATAACTAGCAAATAGGAAAAATAAATATTACAACCATACGTTAAGATGAATCAGATAATTGTTTGTTTATCAAGATTTTATTTTTATATGAGAAGCACTACTTTTTCATTTAATATCGGCTTAAAGGTCGCAATTGCGGCAAGCCTTTTAGGGCGGGTTTGGTGTAGACTAAGGTATTTAACGCTAAATTAAAATTTATAGTTAACTTTAAAAGGCAGTGGTTAATTATTTATTTTTCAAAGTACACTTGTAATGATTTGACATAGTGTGCCTTGGAATAACATAGATCCAGCAAAGAGTTGAAAAACTTTAAGAACCCTTGGCTTGGGATAAAAAAAAAACTTGAAATCATTTGCTTTGCTATAATTGCCTATTGATGTTACTCACAATGTGCTCCACATTTTTAACAAATATTTTCGCCGAAAGGCCAGAACATTTATTTGGCTGCAACAACCAAACATTTATTTATTAAGTTAATATCGGTAAATAGCTTTCCTTTATTAATTAATAAATAAACTATGCGTAAACTGACTTTGCGTAAACTGACTTTTTTTTGCAAAAATATTATTGTATTAAATTTTTCCGATCGTTGATTTTCTGCGAGTTGTAAATATAGTATTAAGGGCTCAGTCTGGTAATGAATGTATTTTAATAATTCAGAGATAAGAGTATCGCACAATTAACAATATGCTTTGTCATCACTTCACTACTTTAAAATCACGTCATCCAAAGTCACATGATAAATATTCACGGATTATAAAATAAGAACAAAATATCATAAAAATCATTACATGGAGCACTGAAAACGCTGGCAAAATTTAACTGCGTAACATCACAGTAAAATTTGAAGCAATGAGAGTAATACATGCGGTAATATATCACAACTTCTTAACTCGACAGTTGGCCGATACGTTATAGCGCCCGCTTACCATTTTTCCAGAGTTTGAAAATATAAAATTGCATCTCAGTTGGATTAAAGTAGTTCTCCTAACTCTAATTTAGAAAAAAACATAGCTTTTACTTTAAAACGCTCTGCTCTTGTCACGTCAGTGTTACCAAACTGCCGCTTATTTTTGGCATAATAACAAATAAATGGGCCCCCGGATCTTTAGTACATTATAACAAAAAATATAGATAAAAAAATAATTTTGATTTAAAAATTAAAAATATTAGAACGCAACATCGAAGTAATAAACACTTTGAAATGCTTAGCTAATATTTGGTATGTAACAAAAATAAAAACATCATACAAGAATAAAAAACAGAGAGAAGAACTTATAGAACCTTAAGCTTCTAAATATCAAAAATTACAAGCAAAGGTAAAAATTAATGGTGTCCTTTTTTATGCAGAGTCCAATACCAATTAATTTATTTCTCATATGTTACTATGGAAAATCAAGTTTTGTACAATGCACCGATTTATCGTAAAGGGCTTCACTGTACAAGCTTGTAAAAAGTCTGTTCTAGGAATAGATATTTATTTTTAAAAAAAAGCTCTTAATTGCATGATGTTTATAATAAAACTTTAGCAGACGGTTGATAACTAGTAGCAATTAGATACAGATTGTGCCGCTGCATTTGTATTTTAATGATGTTTATAATAATTACATTATGTATTGTATGCTATGAGTGACCGGCGGATGAGACACCGCCGTACGTCATACTCCCGTCGAGTTCCGTCAAAAAATGTACCGTCCTCTGCCCCGTCACATCAGTGTTACAAAACTGTGGCCTAGTTTTGGCCATAATAAGCAAGTATATAGGCCCCTGTATGTTTATTACAATATAACAAAAAATATAGATTAAAAAACAAAAGTAAATATTAGGACGCAACATTAAAATAATAAATTTGTAACACTATGAAATGCTTATTAAATTTTTGGTATGTAACAAAATATGAACATCATATAGCTAAGTGTTAAGATTCAGAAACAGTGAAAAGAGCTTATAAAACCTTAAGCTTCTGAATATCAAAAACTTGCAAGCAAAAACCAAAATAAAAAGTCTAATAGCAATTAATTTATTTCTCACAGGTTACTATGGAAAATAACGTTTCGTACAATGGACCGATTTAAGTTTATTGTACCAGGCCTTACTGTACATGCTTGAAAAAAGTCTGTTCTAGGAATAGATATTTATTTTTAAAAAAAACAAGCAATACTAAAATAGATCACTCAAGAAAACATAGCTAATAGTAAAATTAAATTTTAAGCCAGAAATGTAATAATTATTTCATTCAAAATAAACTAAATAAAGCAATTATATTTAATGCTTCTAAGATTGTTTCAATTACTTGTTCTAATATATTTTTTATGATTATCTGAAAAAATTAAATACTTTGTGCTTGGGCCCATCAATAATTGTCTAGACTCGTTATTGAGCGTGTAAACTATCTTGAGAAGTCGAAGTAATTATCGTCGCGCTAGTAGTAAAGGCATACAAGTTACGTGACAGATGACTCGAAAGGTTAATTGAATTTCTCAGACAGTGTTATATAACCAAGAAACGTAGGCGGACCACTACAAGGCACGTTATTACAATACATCATTAAAAAGTAATTGGCTAAAAAATATATAATTGTATTTTTTTATTATATAAAACATAATAAAACATGTCAAGAGAATGGTTCCAATATACTAGTTATATATTACACAAAAAAAAAACAGTCGACATTTGTAAAAGTTAAAAGAAATAAGATTATGGTTTTGATCGATATTAACAATTTACAGGCCGATGACACAACATGTGTGCCATGTTTCCGTCAACGGTTCCTGTCTAGTAATACAACCCCTGTGCCACATTCTTGTTTATTATACAAATCATTTATCATTATGTTTGTATTAACATGCAGGAATCTTTATCTTTTTCAGCAAAAAAATATTCAAATTGTTTTTGCTATTTATTAAACAAATTACCGTAATATTGTGAAGTTCCTCGTATAATATTAATCATATATGTAAGTAGTCATGCAATCACATTAAAATCGCTTGGTTGCTAGACGTTCAAATTAATCAAAGCCAGAAAGTTCCCTCACTGTGCTTTAGCTAGAACGGCAATAGCAAATCGCTTTGAAGAGCTTTCGGTCGCTGCTTTGTCTCGCTTTTCAGCTCCGAATTTCATCGTTTTAAATAACAGTCAAATTGCCAACGATGTTTTAGTCAGTCAAGAAACATACCTTAGTACACTTGGACTAACACGACTGCCATTTCACACCCACACTGTGTATATAAGATGAACCATTTAAAACCATTGAACTGTGAATGAATTTGTAGCATGACATACTATGTAACAAACAAGCAACTACTAGGAATTGAATACAAAGAACGATTCAAGAAGCTTGTTTTAATATATATATTACTAACTATTATTTTAATTCCACTTAAAACCTATGTCATAACGTACCTTTTAAAGTGTTTATAAATCATAGTTTCCCTATATAAATGATGCACAGAGATTATTAATAAGATGGATCTTAGTTTGCTGTTGACTGAACTGTATTATTAAGTATTTAATACGGCGTTAACACGCAAACATTACACCATATTATCTTCTATCATAATATAGAGAGGTCAAGTCACAGGTCGCAGGTTCATTATCTCATATCCTCTTAAGCCCCACCTGACCAATTAGTGGTCACTTCCATTAGCTTGCAGATTCGAGACTTTGCATGAAGCTACGTACCGCAAAGTTTATTAAGTAATAACGTTTAGTAAGTTTAGCATAATAGGCAGTAGTTCAGCTATCAAGCTTAATAGTCAACTTGTTGATTGAGTATGGATTCACAAAGATTTTTCAAGAAAATAGGGCGATTTAATTTATTCAAAAGTATGATTGATAGAATCTGAACGTCGACTCTGACCCGCCATTAGACTGTCGACTGGTATATAGAGAGGTTGGCGATTAAGTCTTCCGTAAAACGTCCGTCATGTGCCATATTTAGAAAAGCGATCAACAATGCATGTCTGCCAAACAACGCCGTGTTCCGGAGGTGGTTGGTGTAAAAGCCGTCAAACCGTCAATCAGAAGCCAGACACTCAAACTAGGGCCAATTGTGTACAACCAGTCTGCTCTGAAGCGATGAATTTGCATTCGTTTGCTGGTTCGATGACTTTTGATGGATTTTTGGTTATGTTATAGGCATAGAACTATTGTATTTAAAATATATAACATAATCGATACAATACACTAGTACAATTTTAGCACCTGAGGGTGTCAGTCACATCGCTGACGAAAACTCGTAAAAAAATAAAAAATAATATTTTAACTGTAGAGAAAATCGCATTTACTAAAATCCTGTTATAACAACGTATGCGTTATTTTAAAAATATAAATTATTAGGTTTTTTATTATAATTATATTGAAATAAAACACAAGCAGGATGCAACACGACACTATAATGATCGTTGCGAGACAATGCCGCAACAAATAACGAATTTCGTTATTATATAAAATTATCACTCGTCTTGTACCGCCTTTTTAACTGCTAGTTTAATAACTTAACGGGCGATTAAAGACCACGAACGCCTCCGCGCTATCTTTTAGTAACCAAATTCCACAACTCAATTTAGGTAATTATCACAATTATTATTATCTAATCAAAGTCCCTAGGCTGTCATACGCGAGTCCCACCTGTTCGATACCCTGCCACCACCGCTTAATTAACGACGGGGTTAATTACTTAACTAAGAGAGTTAATGAGGCACGGTTAGTCGCTCGTGTGTGTTTGTGTATGTGTGTAAACTGAACCATTGTTCGAAATGCCGAATGCCCGCAATTTCCGTTTACAACTGGAAAAAAAACAGTATGTAAAGTACGATCAGACAAAGGGAAAACCGTAACAATACGCAAACAAGGCTTTGATTCAATTTTTTTTCAAACAAACATAAATATAGATTTCAATGAAAATCTTTAACTAAAAATAAAATTTTCATTGTGAATTACATTATTAAAAATCAATTTCATTTTTGTTATTTTAAGTTAAATAATAATATCTCGTCTACGAAGAGAATAACTTAAATATTAAACTACCTCAAAATGAAATCTTATATTTTAGTGTTTTTCTAACGAATTTGAATGTTTTGTAATTTCAGCGTTTATGTTAATGAATTAATGTATTATCAGAAGGCGTAAAAAAATAAAACCTACTCTAATTTATTCAAATAAATCACTAATAGTATAACCTAATAATATTGATGCTATAATTGCTATACAAATATAATAAACGACTACCATTTGAGAATATTTATTTAAAGACTTACTTACTTAATACACACAAGTTGGTATGTAATAGGCGAATAATTATCTAAATGTTTTTTATTTATAAAATAAAAATAAAGGTTGGATTAACGTAGTCAGAACGATCTTAAATGCTAGCTCAGAGGCCACGGGTTCGAGCCACGGCATCGGACTCAAATTTTTATTTATAAAAATGCGCTATTATTATAAACTGGTTTAACTGCAAAGTGACATTCATTATTTATAATTAATTATGTAGACGTCACCAATTTTTGGACTGAAAAGTTTGGTGGTTTTTGATATGTATTACCGAGAGAGAAAAAGACCAAAACAATAATGTCCATTTGAATAATTTATTGCTAAGTTTATGCTGTAATATATTGTTGAATGTTAATAAATGCTACTGAATTTTGCAAAATAAATAAAGAATTCAAGACTCTAAACATGTTCTTTAAAGATATTAAATAAAAATGCATTAACTATTGTCGTCTTTATATTTTTTTTGGAAATTCCATAAAATAGCAGGGCAAATTTCGACTTAAGTTGCCGACATTTATGACCAATTATCTGTCTGACTATTTATAAATATTTTTCTAAAAAAAAATGAGCACATCATCTCAAGTTGAAGAAGCCATTACTGATTTATAGAGTGGTGAGGAAGATGAAAATATAAGTGATAGTTTGGAAGTAATCCGAGAGACAACAACTCGTATTAATATATGTCATGACAAATTAAATTTATTAATATGCTAAATGGGATCAATAATAAATTTGTATTGAAGATTTAAAATATAATCTTCTTTAAAAATACATAAAATATGAATTTAGAAAAGAATTCTCTTTGCATCGATATTTCAAAACTCAGTGAAATTCCTTAGAGCAATTTTAAAAACTTTGATTGATATAAAATTAAATTAATATTATTGAATTTGATTTAATATCAGCATTAAAACCAATAAAAGTAGCCGTAGCTTTATGTCGTGAGACATGAATCTGCACAAAGCCGACATAACATTGAAATTTATACTTGACTAACTGTCTAAATAAAGTTATTTTTAGCCATGCAAATTAATATACAGCTTAAAATTCAAGGAAAAATAACAATTTATTTCAATGTACTTAATGAAGTACATCTTTACGATTCTGATATAATCAAAGATGTATATATGGTATTTAATAATACAAATAAAACTATAAACATAGCGAAAATCTTAGATATAAATAAGATGAGAATGTTGTTATTTTTTAAGAAATTGTTTCAGACTCCGCCTCATGTGAAAAAATGTAGATAAACTGAATGAAGATAATAATGCTTTTATTAGGGATGAAATTTCATATTTGGAATTCGAGAAAAACAAAGGAAATATTTGAACATTGCATTTCAACATTTAATGACTTGCTAACCATTAAATGTTGTCATGCAAAACATTTTCATCTGCAAAAAATTCAGGTCAATCCTAAAAAATGAGAGTGTTGACAAAATTTGTTTTTTTATAGTATCTTTTAACCCTCAAAAATTATTATACTAAATAAAATAAATATTTTTAGCTAATTAAGCTATTTGATATCACAGCAAAATGTATTACTAAATATGATTATATGGCTTAATCAGCTTTATTCGTTCTCAAATTTTATTTTACAGAAAAATGTGAAAGTATTTTTACATTACATTTAAATAGTTTGTTTATGAAAACTAGCCTTAAATAAAAAAAAATTGTGATATTTTATGTTTCTGTTTATCATAAATGTAACTTATAGTGGACAAATGTCCAATTTTTCTTATACCAAATTCTAGTTTTGCATCCAAAAAGCGGGACCTCTCACATATGACAAGTTTATCAGTCAATGTTATTTTTTTTAAAGCTTTATTTAACCTTATAATATTTTTAAATTTAGTTTTAAAAAATGTAATAGTATTGCTCCTATAATGATTAATTTTTGTACTAAAATTATTTTTAGATATATTTTTATATTTTTTTACAGCAATAAATACAAATAAAGTGTATGTTTATTTTTTTGAGTTTTAATTATAAAATAAATTTTAAATTACATTTCTATAACATATGTAATAAACCCTTTGAGCGGTATTGCCGTACATGTACGGCGATCGTTCTTTCACTTTTTTGAGGTACCCCAAATAGTTATATTCTTACTAAATAAATAATAGATAAAAAAACATTATATTTATATAACAATTTTTATATTATATTTAAATTTAAATTTAAAAAAAAATTGTTATAATTATTAAATAAAAAAATATTGAGAGCCTCTGAATTAATACCAAAAATTTCACAGAAACTAAAAAATATATAAAATATATGTAAAATCAATTACTAAAATTTAATATTAGAAAAGTATTGTAATAAATTATTAAAACACACTAATACAAAAAACGAAGAAAAATAAATCAAAGCTATTACATTCTGAAAAACATTAATTTTTTTTATAATAAACTATAAATTTAATGTAAATAACAACAACAAAAATATTTATAAAATAATACGTGAAATAATACTCTCAGGTGTTTACAAACAAATTTACAAATGTATTTAAACTAAATCGATAAATTAAGGGTTAAACAAATATGAACATAAAAAAAATATTATTTGATACGGTTGAATATTCAATAATTAGGTAAAAATATAAACATATATGGATTTTTATTAAATTGAATAAAACATTAAAAAAAATTATAAATTAACAGTAATAGTAAATTTGTCGAAAAATTTCATTACGATAATTGAAATATTAATAATTAAAATTAATGTTATGGTTAATACAAAAACGTAAACATTGTTAACGTTTTTTAAAGTCAATTGCATTTTTCTACTTTAGTGTGCTCTCTAATTTGTTTAAATATAAATTAATCTTAAGAGATCGTTTAACTCAATTTATTAAAGATTAAATTATATTTACTGCAAATATATTGTAATGTTTAATAATTTAAATAACATTAAAACCACAAATTAATAGGAAAAAATAAGCAATTACCAAAATAAATACACTAATATTATTGAGAGTTTTTTGAGTGCATTATCTTTGTCTTGTAATCAATATCTCTTATTTATCTTTTTCATATTAGCACAATTAGTGCAACATTTATATAACGAGAAACGAACCGGACGCGTAACTTAATATTTTGCACACATGCACGCAGAATTATATAGCACACACATACACATAAAATGTTATATGCGCCAACGTTATTAATTTGGCTCTGGCCAAACAAGGCTAGAGCTAGTTTGACTCCTTTGATGGTTATAGGTTTTGGGATTTGGGTTAAAGTTACATTACATCCGACTCCGTTTCGCGCTAATAAAAGCTTTCGGTAACATTACACCACACCCACCGGTCGGTTATGTATCTCTAGAACGTTGTTTTTGGTCGGCGAATACAAGTAAGTCGTAATCGAAATCGGCAAAAGTGTCTGAGGCAATTTGCCGAGAGAGAGAGAGAAAGATGTAATCGGACTATTTATTACGACTATCGGGGCTAATGAGCGACTATATCGTATTTTGTGAAAAAAATATATATGTAAGTATAATGAAGATTTTTAGAGCACTCGAGGAACAAGTTTTCGCCATTTTCTCAAGACTAGCTCCTCGCCTAATTCAGATTAAGTGCCTCGCTTAAATATTTCATAATTAAACGCAAGAGTAGAGATATGCCTTTACCCGTTTAGTGGTTTGTCGCGTGTATTATATTTCTATTAACTATGTAAATAATCTTATTTTTAATGATAGAATATTACACATTAAGAGTAGACCTTTAAATAATATCAATTAAATACCAAAAACGAAATATTGAAGTATTACTATGTATACTTGTATACATGCAGTACATAGGCAATCAAAAGATCAATAGAGAGTTGGAGAATAATCACAAAGAAACCTATTCAAGCGGTGATTGTAGGTTACAATCTATATCAATGAGGGAATGACCAAAAAAAATAATCGCTCACTTCACACGTCAGAAAAATATTGCTATTATATCGTAAATGTAAGACTAAAATATGATATCAAATAGTGAGTAATCTATGAAAGCTGCACCGTAAAATAATTTAATATTAACCTTTTATAAAAATATTAAATAAATAAAAAATTAAGGAAATCACTACAACAAAATATACAAGATATAAAGGCATACTGGAATAAGACCAAGGTGTTGCATAAATATTATTTTCTTAAAAATCTTGTTTTGATATTGCTCGGCTAATATTACTTAAAATGCTAATATTTAAAATGTATTAAATCTAAATGGTTAATAATTTACAACGAGCTTCATTTAGGTACACAAAAAAATGTAAATCACATTGTAGAAAAAAATATCAGTAATTATTTCAATGGATTAAAATATTATAAAATTTTTAACGTGTAATTAAAGATGCAAGTAAGCAACTTCTGTTTCTGTTATTTATTAAAAAATAAAAAAAAAAACAGCAAGGTACAAATATTTGATTTTTTTGTACTTCTGAACATGTTACGTAATCCTATAAATATTTATGATAATACATAACAGATTTGTTAAAAAAAACGATGAAAATCAACGTTTTGTTTAGGATTAAATCGACTTTTAATAATTACTTAGTTATGTATTTTATATAATATTTTTATCTTTATTTTTATAATATATGCATGTTAAATAAATTGTGTCAGAAAGACGCTTT
The DNA here is from genome assembly GCF_051122295.1 of Plectrocnemia conspersa. Taxonomy (NCBI): domain Eukaryota; kingdom Metazoa; phylum Arthropoda; class Insecta; order Trichoptera; family Polycentropodidae; genus Plectrocnemia; species Plectrocnemia conspersa. Next base: position 5,842,442 of record NW_028277172.1, read on the forward strand.
TAATAAAAAAGATGTTGCTTTTTATTATGCAGCAGTATGTACAAAAAGCATCAGATGTAAAACATTTTAACAAATTTAACTTCTAATTTAAATTCTAACGAAAAAATTAGGAATATATTTACGTAGAATAATTTTAAATCTGTTTTCAAATAAAGCTAATAATATTGATCTGACTTATAATTAATGTAGTTCATCGATTACTAAATAAAAGATAACGTAAATTTTAATAGTAAAGAATATATTTTTACGAGAATATTTTTTTGCGATTGGAATACTTCTGATCTCTATTAAAAGCTTCTGAGAAAGCTTTTTCTTTTTAAACATCTGGCACGGACTCATCTTTTTTATGCAGCGGATGTATAATATTTATGCAAATTTAATTTAATTTTTAACTAGAAATTAACTCATGCGATTAAAAACACATTTACATAGAATAGTTTTGAATCTGTTTTATAATGCTAATAATAAATCTATTATTATTAATCTGTCTAATAATTAAACTAGTTCATAAATTATGAGATAAAAAATAACGTCAATTAGAATAGTTGAGAATATATTTTTACACATATAATTTTTTGCAATTGGAATACTTCTGATCCATATTAAAAGCTTTATATTTTCAAGCATCTGGCACGGATCTGCATTTTTTATGCAGCAGTACATAAAAATCAGCGGATGAAAAATATTTATAAATATTTAAAAAAATTTAATTTTTAGAAGTAATATAACTCTCGATTTGGCATTTTTCTGGAAAAACATTTTTTAAAAAAAATATAATGCAAGCAATATTTTTCGTTTTTGGATTTTTGTAATTTACTTTTATTAGCAAAAAATTAAAATAAAATTTAGTCATATTTTTTAAACTTAATCCTTTGGTTTAAAATTATTTTAATTAAGAACTAACTGACTAATACGACGGCCACAGTTGAGCCATCGCCCTAGAATCTATTTGCAATCGCCCGCGTTTTAGTATCAGATTTGTCGTATCAAGAAGTGCAATTTCTAATTAAGAAAATTTATTTGACACATTTGTATGAAGCAAAATTTAAATTATGTGATGAAGGAAAAAATCAAACTAAAACAACACAAAATCCGTAGCTTTTTCAACTCATGATAATATTCAACTGAACATTCACACACTATAACTCATTTTTTTATTTAAAATTAAGTAGAAAATATTTTTAGCCCGATAAACTTAAAGAAAAACAGAATGACTTTAAGCATTACTATAATCAGACAAAACTTTAAAAAAACACTGATTAAAATAAAAATTCAGGACACTTACTTTTGTAACGAAACACATAATTTAATAAAATCTAGAAAAAAAGTTTTACTTCGCAGGCGAATTAACTGTTATGTGTTTATTATCTAAATTAATAATATATTTGTACTATATTTACTAATATTATAAAACAGATTGTTTTTTGTAGAATGGTATAATTTTAGTGGGTCTAAAGAAAAACATAAATACAGCTTAACAAGGAGTTTACTTTATAAAATAAAATAATAAAATAATATTTTGAGGATATTATTTAAAACCTTACTTTAATAAACGAGTTGAATTTTTATTAAAAATATTAAACGCGATCAAATTATTGAAAATAATAGCATCTTTATCAAATTTTTTAATCGTTTTAATTTTTGGGACTTTAAATATTATTGTAAAAATACCTGAAATATAAGATGCTTTGAAGATTTTTAATATATAAAAATGCATTATTTTGTACTGTGCTTAATTTTTCTTGCAATTAATAATCAGTTTTTACGAAATACCCGTACTATTTTGCAAATCGTGGCTTTTTCTAACGGAGCATATAGTTGCCAACATAAAATAAAGTTTGCGATGTCATTAGAATGAGAATAAAAATAATTTCATAAAAAATTTAAATTGTAAAATATGCTAAGCATCCAAGTCACCTAAATTCTGCACGTAAACACGCCAATTCTTATTTGATTTAGAGGAGGATGGTCGGAAAAAAACATATTTTTTATTATTTTATTTATCTTGTTCTCGCTTCCCTCTCTTCGTTAAGTGCCAGACGGATTTATTTCGGCGTCTGTAATTTAATTTAACTCGCAAACCTTACATTTTGGACTCGTTACACGGTCCAAAATGCTCCTGCCCGCCGCCGTTCTGGAAATTTTCCCCTCTTTAGCCACGAAAGTAAATTAACATGCAAGTCAGTTAAATAGGTGTGGTATAACTGCCAACGGTCGCAAATATTCCCATGGTAATTCGGGCAAATTAACTCACTACACACTAAACACGCAACGACTCGAAATGATGTGGAAAAAATACACACTCGTACATAATAACAACACGAGTGTTTAATGGACTCACCGAAGTGTATAATCGCTTTTTTATTATTACGTATATTATTTATAGGTTTGTACAATGGGCTTAGATAAAAAATATATAATAATATAGAACATTTCCTTAAAATATAAGGAAATTAAATAATACAATAAAAACTTACGAAGGATTAAGAACTATATGATTTACTTTGAAAATAAGTGCTTGTCAATATAATGCTCGCTTTTAAATAAATATGCTTACATACGAATACATTGTATATATAATTGAATAACCTTTAACTATTTCAATGTTACCAATATATTCGTTCATTGACATCAATATACTATTTATAATATCACTTACATTGTATATAAATACATTGTCTGCAAATCAATGTATCTGACAAGAATTGATGTAATTTATTTATAACAATATCGGTCTTAATTAAGAACCTCTCTAATAAATGTGTTTTCCAATAGAATTCATGATATATATTTGCTACGTAATTTTGTATCCACTATAAGACCCGACATATCTATTATTAATAATTAATTTCAACTTTTTTTTGTTACACTTATTGTACTTTCTAAATAAAAATATATTTAAAAAATATTTGCATCGGTATTATTATGTAAACATCGGTCAACATTTTTTTTTCGGATTTTCCGGCTGAATGTGTGTGACTTTAAAACCAAATATGCGATGAAAAATCTAGTAAGAGTTTATTTGATAAACCTGTATGAATATTCACATAAAGAGAAATGTAGATATCGCTATCAGGCGGTGAAGTTAAAATCGGAGGGAGCACAGTACAGAACAGTCCGACAGTCATTGCCAGAGAAGATTTGGCAAGTGCTCTAGTTCTAGTTTTTACAGTCAAGACCAGTGGACTATTCAAGAAGCATATACATAAATTCAATATGTAAAAATATATGTATGTAATATAATATAAAATAATTTTGTAAGTACTGAAAGCAACGCTGCTTATAAATCTCGGGACGAATGTGCTACAAATTTGTCCATGCAATATTTCTAATTAATAATGGAATAGTTTGGTCACAAGATCTCTTTTCCATAGTTGCGTAAAATATTATGTAAGTTCTTACTTTCAAGATATATTTATTTATCTTTTTGTTTCTTTTAAATGATCGTTAAAACGACCTCGAAATTATAATAAAATGTTCAGGTTGTACAAATTTTACCCCTAATAATAATCTTTAAAAAAAATCTATTCATACCCCTTATTTAACAGCTTAACGACCGAGGACTCACCCACGAGTCCTGAGAGAACCTTTTGCAGCGGCCGAGGACTCGCCCATGCGTCCTGCGTCACGCGTCTTCTTTTATTAAAAATACACTATGATACAATACAGTTTACCCTTATATTATAATGCGAAATGGTAGTATATTATTTCTACCTAATATAAAATATAAAATAAATTATATTTTACTTTAATTTTTCGTAAAAAGAGTCGTTTTATCCCACTGCGTCGCAATGCAACGAGTCGTCGCTTATTTTAGTTTGTTATATTCTAATATTTTTGGGCTAGTGTGTTGTTTGGTAACGGTTCTCCAAGCCGCTCCCACTTACAGTGACCATATTTTTTGCATTATGGAATATTATATTTTTATTTATTGTTGCTGATATTAATAAGTGATAATTTATAGTAAAAGTTAATTAATAATAATAAAAACAGTGAATTGCGTATTTACAAAAATAGTTAAATAATCATTAAGGAAATTTTTGAAATTTGACAACGTTGATTAGTGCACGATTTTTTTTTGAACACCACATTAGCTTAAAAATGTGATAATTAAATTAATAACATGTATGTTTAAATGCTTCTAAAATTTTTTGTATTAACGATTTATAAAAAATATCCATTTATAATATATAATAATTTGCACTCACTAAATTTTTTGGCGTCGTAAAAACATTTGTCATTATGAAGAAAATGAACTGGATGAGTGCAAATTTGTCACACGCGGTCTATGTTCACGTACACTTGAATTAGAATTGCTTTCGCACAATTCACTATGTTCACAATCACTGGGGGCGTTAAACAACGCGTCTTCAAAATTTTCGAAAAAGGCTTAATTTCTTTCGTCCATTTTGCCGGGATTGAAAATAACATTTTTAAATCAAAATCACAATCACAAAGGATCACAGAGAGAAGAGCAATTTTCGCGATACGTTTCGACCGATAGTTTAGAGGAGACTAAATATATTGCATTACTTCGATTATAAAATGCATTTTTTTATCTGTGTGGAATTCCCGAATTTGGGAATTCTACAATAAAAAAAGTGTCAAATACCCTAATAGATGAATTCTTAAAAGGTATGCACAAGGTAAGCTGATAAAACGGGCCAGGTAGTGGCGATTTAACCTTTGAGAATAACATTGATTGTAATTTATAGTAAATATTTATTATTATATTTGTAAACAAGTTTTTTTTTGTTATATCACTTAATTATGCAGCGCACAGATTTAAAAACACTGGTTAAATTACGTAATTACAATAAATTTATGCAAAAAATCATAAGGAAGCTACAAATTAAATTTCGATAAAATATATTATTTGGTTTACAAGTTATAGGGAATTTACTAAAAAAGGTAATTTTTTGCTATTATTCCGCGAAATCTCCTGGCCACCAAGGTTCGGCAAAAAAACACCGGGCGTTAAGCTGGTAAAAAATATAGTGCTTAGATGTGTTATAAGATTAAGAATAATAAATTAACAATAACAATAGATAAAATCGTAAACTATTTTTTTTAATAATAATTTCTTAAATAAAATATTATCATAATATTTTGGTGAATTGCTAAACTCCTTGTAGTGTATGCGAATATTATGGGCTGATCTAACTTGTGTTTCATGTAAATAACCAATACAAAATTAAGTAGAAAATATCTTTCCTAAGATTAGAGCCAATGTATCTATCGCAAGTGCAGGTAGTAAATTGTCAACAATGAATCTTTTAGAAATGGGCGTAGGCCTTCGCTCAAAGAAATTGCGGGGCATACAATATAATTAGAAAGAAGCTGTTCTGAGAATTAATGTTTGGTTTTTTGTTTATATCACCTATATAGTACCAAATTATTATTATGGAAATAATAGAAATGATGAATATTAAATATATTGAAAGCATACATGTTACTTTTAATTTAATAAAGTGCAATAAGCAAAATATTTTTAGTGAAGTGTACCGTAAATTCATTTCGTGAGTATGGGCATACAAATGGTTAGACCTGGTGGCCCAGAAATAACAAATCAAAATTTTTATTTCTAAATTTAAAAAGTGATAAAAAATCAGGTAATTAATACTAATCTATTGAAGAGTCTCACTTACTTTGTATTTGTAAGATGTTTGCCAATGATATAAATTTGTTTTCGAAACTATTATTTCAAACAAATTAGACCCAAAGGTTTAGAAACACTGGTTAAATGACGTACTTGACAGGTATTTATGCAAAAAATCATAAGGAAGCTACATATTTAATTTGAATACAATAACCTAATTGGTTTACAAGTTATAGGGAATTTACTGAAAAAGATAATTGTTTGCGATTTTTCCGTGAGAAATCGCCCGGCCACCAAGCAAAGTTCGGCAAATAAATACCGGTCGTTAAGCTGTTAATATTTAAGAAATGAGTGTTAGCATTTATTTATGATTTTTATAATATTATTATTTTAAATTTAAATTTAGACAATCTCTCTGAATAATTTTATTAACGACCATTCTTTATTTCTAATTATATTATTAATAATAATATAAAATATGTGACATACATATATGTAATGTTAGTTACAATCGTAGCACAGCTAACTATGAGATTTATTATTAAAGTTGAAAAAATTCACGCGGAATTTAGTTTTCCTGTAACGAATTAGCGAGTGTTTGAGCTATTTTTATGTCACTTTTAAAAAGCATTACTTTATTATAAGCCTCTTTGGATGAACGTTCGCCAGAGGCTTTAGAGACTCAGCCATTCGAGTGGAAAGATAATATCGTAAAATTGATAGACCATACAGGGAGCGAATAAAGAAAAAAACTATAAAGTTTAAGCGACTTTGTAGTAAAGTGGATATTTGTAGTACTGTTGGTAAAATGAAAGGAATTGATTGAGTACGCTGAATAATTTTATATTAATTTAATGCTTTTATGAAATATGATAAATAAATACTGTGTTAATAAATAATAAATAATACAATTTAAAGCATCAAAAATATGTATATTTAATAATTTTTAATATATATGAAAATATGAACTTTTAAAACAGATAATAATAATAATATATAAAAAAGAATGCTAAATTTAACTAGAGTTAATACCAAATTTAAACCATTATTTTATAAAAGCGGAAGTGGTAAAAAATTATTTATTATACCAGCGGTTCCCAACCTGTGGTACGCGAGTGGATAGTTGATGGTACGCGAAAATTAATCAGTAATGGCGGACATAAAAAGTAAAAAAAAAATCAGTCATAAAAATATCATTTAAACTATTTTTTTTCCTAAATGTAATTTTTCAGAAAAGCTCGATGACGATTTTCAATGTTACTGATAAAATTGAAAGTATGATTAAAAAATAATACTTTTGAAGTGTATCGAAAACAATCAACCGGAAGTATTCGAAACTCGACATACTTTTTTGGTTGAAAATAAGGTTAGCTTGTCTCAAGATTTACGGGAACATTTAATAGTTCATTTAACAGGATTAAAATCGTCTTTCATGGAGTATTTTCCAAGACCCAAAAACAAAGATAATAATTGGATTTCAAACCTCTTCTATGCAGAAAATTTAAAAAGAGCGTCATCTTTATCAATAAAAGGTAAAGAAAATTTAATAGACAAGTGACAAAACTTTACAAATAAAATTCGAACGAAACAATCTATTTAATTTTTTGTTAAACATCGATAAAGAATATGAAGAACTCTCTGAAAAAGCTCTCAAATTCTTATTTCCGTTCACTATTACGGAATTAGTAGAAAGAGCTTTTTCTTCATATGTTGTTTTAAAAAATAAGTATCGAAACAAATTAGACGCAGATGTATATTTAAAAGTATATCTCACAACTATTGAACTAAATTTCAAAAAATTATGTTCTTCGAAACAATCACAAGGATATCATTAAATTTATTTTGGTTATATTATTGTGCTTATATTTTCGTAAAATTTGTTTAAAAATAAACTTTAAACTTGATAACAATGTATTATAATCTTTAGCAACACTTTCATAACTATTATTTTCGATAATAAATAGAAAATTTCGGTAATAAAAATATTTTTAAATACAATTTCATTAATAATATTATATTTAAAACAAAAATTTTGCCTGCGGCGCTGCTGTAAATTTGTAAGAATTTAAGTGTAAATTATCTCGTTTTCATCAGAACAATTTTTACATTTACCGTGTTTAATTAATTTTATATACAAATATTTTCTATTAATATCGGTAATTTTTAGAAAAAAATTGCCTGCGGCGCATTTCATTTTTTTTATACAAATAATTTAATTGAATTATATGTAATTTTTTTTAATAAAAATTAGTTGTTAAAAAAAGACTTCTTTTAAGGTCCTGGTTTTGAATTTCGACAAGAAATGAGCTTCGGCACCTTTTATTTAAAATAAAAACATTGTGATATGTAAAGTTCAAATGTCTCATTTTTATCAGAAAAATAAAACCTTTAGTATTTTTTTCAAACTTAAATAAATTGAGTTCTGGGAAATATAGTCACCTTATAAAATTTATAATGCAAAAAGAATAACAAATTTTTCGTATTACAATCATTTTTACGAAGTGGTACAATTAAGTGTGATGTACTACCAAGTGGTACGCGAGCCAAAAAAGGTTGAAAAACGCTGTATTATACGATTATAATAATATATTTAAAAATAATAAGACTGTATATAAAAATAACAATATCATCTATACACCAACGCTTTATACTGCAAGAGTCTAAAGAAAATATTTTTAAAAAAGAAAATGGGTAAACATATGTAAACAAAGGCATCCGACACAACTAATTTGCAAATTTTGGAGCCATTATTTTTACAGCTACAAGACCGTTTTGTAAAGTTGTTAAATAAAACCCTTTAGATTTAAAATTAAAAAAAATCTATGGAACAATCAAGTATTTAATCAACACAGAAATAATATATTTATAAAAAAATATGGTTAACGAATAAATCAGATGACTCGAAATTAACTTAAATATTTGTTTAACCTGTAATTACTAAGAGAATATTTATAAAATTCCAGATAGATAATTGCACGTTAAAATATATTAGTTAATCAAGAAGCTATACACGTGCCATTTTATGACAACAGAGGCATCTTTGAAACTTAAAAAAACTAATAAATTATTTAATAAATTTTAACTTAAAGTTAAATTATAATATTTAAACATTGTAACTTTGTCACACAGCCGCTTTCACAAAACTTTTCATTTTTTTAAAAAGGCTTTGTTTACCATAATGTACCATAACGCCGGTTTAAATACGCCACTTCTATAAACAAACTCGAATATAGTACATATAATAAAAAAAACTTAATCGTATATCGCGCGTGAATAAGCTTCGAGTGAAACTTTTCCGACTTTCTACAGACTTTTATTCCGCCTTAGCCAATCCACTCACTTCGTCCACGTAGTAAGTTTTACCTTAAAAATACTGTTTTTAATTCTTAATCAATTGTCATGTATATTATTTTGTTAGTTAAATTTATTTGATTATCTATTTATGTTATATTTAATTTACATTTTTTAGGTCTGTGGCGGCAAATATGTGACATCGAAATTTTAATGCCGAGATGAATCGCAAAGATTTTTGGTTGACTCATAAGTAAGCCGCCTGAATTACTAAAATTGAAAAAAAGAGAATCGGTAATGTTTAATTTGAAGAAAGCAACATAATATGCCTTCGATAAATTTCACTGATTTCCAGACTAATTATCTAAAAATTATTTATATCTATTTATATTAACTGTCAGTATAAATTTACCCTTTTGTAACGCATTGGGCTTACATCACAATAAAAATAATTTACCGTCAATGAGAGACGTAGTTTTTGGGCCCACCGCCGGGGCTCTGTCCTTGGTGGATTTGCCTTTTTGAACATACTAGAGCGCCATTAAAAAGCTTGTCTCACAAAGAGGCCTAATACAACTAAGCTATAAAAAATATATATTTAAAGCTAATCAAAAGTAATAAATATATTTAAAGCGTACGTGTCTTAATTGAATCTTATTCAACATCACACATACAGGTGTATATTAAATATATTTAAACCGAAATAGCATGTAAATTAATTTTAAATTTACTTTTATTTTATGACAATTAAAGAGATAAGCTTTATATATATAAATAATCTGAATACATATATAAAATTTTGCACAAATGTTGTACGTCTGATATTAGTAATATTAAATTTATTATATACCACTGTATACCACACACTTGTAATATTATATTTTTTAAATTATTTTGAAGTGTACTAACTGTGTTGGTTTTACAAGCTGTCAGCAATAGCTTCAGCTTTCTCTTCAATGTCCAAAATAGGATTTTGCGTCATGTTCCTCGGTGAGTAAAATATTATTATACACACATTTCTTAACAAAAATATCATTCCAGGAGATCTCACAACGAAGGCCAAGCCATTCGTCGTCGGACAGGTCTGACAGTCTCTGACAAACTTTAATTCGTTTTACCCTTACCTAGATGTATAATGCATAGTTTGTGTCGTTGAGCTCGATCGATTTTTTTGAAAAGCCTCCGAGCAGTCAGGGACAGGGTCCAATTAGTGCGGATTCTGTGGGGATTCAATTAGTGGATAATAACTCTGCAACCGAAGCGAGTTGACTCAGACCGGGTTTAATTAGGGTCTTTGGTAAATAAGAAAACCGATCCACAGATCGAGTGCACTGGGTTAATCGAGTTGTACTCAGAAAATATAATCGATATGAGTTACTTGTTCAACAGACTAGTAAACAAAGTCTTGACAATTTTTAAAGTATTTTATTTCGATTTAAAAATACATAGATTGAACTTAAATAACCGTTCTTTCAACTTTTTACTTGCTATGTAAATTTACTTTATTGTAAATTAATCATTTTTTTTCAAAAGTGCTTTTTTGGATGGTCCTTTTCAATACAATTGAGTGACCCCCTTCGATGAAATGATTTATAATTCAAAAGAGACCTCTTGTCCGACACTGAAAGCCTATGTCTGGTATTGACAGTGACCGATTCAATATTTTTTTATGGATACCGTATTTTAAGATACAGTTGAAAAATAAATTTAATAAAAAAATATTTATAAATACATTTTAGCGCTTTCTTATAATATTTTTTTATTATATTAAAGCAATCTGGAGTGTCGATGTCCTATGCGACGTTTCAATCGAACCTCTTTGTCCCTTTACGACAGCCCTCGTCGTCCTTGGCCCTTGGCCCAAGTAATTTTGTTTATTCCGCCGTGTTAAGGGACTTCGTGTCGGAAAGAATAATGGAAAACCGCCGATGAGACTTTTCTTCACCCGCAACTAACGAGAAAACAAGAAGGAAAGGGCAAAAAATGTAAGGGGAACGTGACGTTGAGATTTTTTATTTTCAGAGAGAATCACACGGGGGTTGCTTTGAATTTTCATGAGATGCAAATCGATAGATTAAAACGCAATAATGAAACGTTTTATATGCAGCGCATCTTCTGAAATATTGTGGAGATATACAGAATGACCCAAGAAAACTTGATTTAAATAAAATATTACTACAATATATAATCATATAGTAAACATATGATTTTATGAACAATATACTATTTAATAATAAATGTTGTTGTTGAAATATACTAAAAATCTAATGACATTTTAAGGTTTTCAATATTAAAATTGTACCTTATACAGTTGTTTTTATAAAGACATAAAACACAAGAGCCAACGTTGTTGTTAATCATCAAGCTGGTCAAAAACTACAAATTAGTTATCGGTACGTATGTGTGGTTTAAAATATAATGGTTTTTCTTTAACAATTCTCGTCGTTTTATTTGCGTTTAAGAAACATAAAACTGCAAGATTTTAGTTTATTGAACGTTGACTTAATGGTTAGAATTTGTGTTGAACTAAATTGTTTAAACAACCTTGAAATTTGTTCAGACTTGACGTGCTTTTTTTTCTTTGCTCGTTAAAAGGTTTTCAGTAAAATATTTCAAACATTTTCATCGATAATTATTAATTTTATTTAATAATTTAACAATTTTGAAAAATTTCAAAATTAAATAACAATTTTTTTATAAATTTTGTTGTATTTAAATTTTTGTGCAATACAATTCAATAGATCGTCACGTACACTTTCTATGTTTTAGTTATAAAGTGGGTCATCTGTAGTTTCAGGAGTATCCATAGCGGGTTCAACTATATTACATCAGTAGATGCGAAGAGAGAAGCGGCGGGTTTTGTGAACTTCGATAATCTAAAGTTCATTCAGCCTTCTCTTGGTTAAAATTTGTACGAATTTATTAAGTTGGGGAGCTTTTAAAATTAATGTAAGCTTTTATCTTTCACATACATAATAATGCTAGAAAACTAACAATATTAATCGTGAGCAAGAACCTAGCTGAAGTCGTTACTGGTGATGGCTTAGATCGTGAACGACGGTGGAGAACTTTGCAGCCGACTATGCAAGGCCTACAGGATGTTTAAGCTACTGGTTATCAATGGGACGGTAGGTAAGGGCCTATACTCAAGCATAAGAAACGCGTGAATGTCAGTAATGGCTTTCTCCATTAAAGATCTCCACTCCCACAAAAAGTACATAACTTAGACATGTGCACTACTGGATTGCCCGCTAAATAATCTCTCTTCGTGAATGTAGCTCTAGAGGCTGCAGTCTCTGTGGACGTATTTAGAGAATTTCTTAAGTGCTGGCCCGATCAGCTAATGCTAAAGCTTTGGAGTGAGGCTACCTCCAGGTTGCGTCTTTTGTGTCAGGAACAGACTGTATTTTTATGAAAGCTTAAAAACACAATTGCAAAAACCCTGGCATCAAACACAAGAGCGTAGTAATTTTCTGTGATTTGCGGTTGAAATTCGCCTGGTAGAGATATGGATTTCTCAGAACTTTAATTAATCTCGGGATTCTTACTTTTTTATATTTCGGCTGTGATGCTCCAGTCATGGTCACGATTTTTTTGTAACTCCCGCTCTCGTCCTTGATCTTGTTATATATATACGTTCTTGCGGTGGGTCAGTATTACCGATATTCGAATAATACTGACCCACCGCAAGATTTTGTATATGAAAAAGAGTTAAATTAAATTAAAATGGAATATAAAAAATATTATATAGGTGTAGAGATACCATAAAAATGCAATAATAAGATATTGTTTGTGAAGATATTGGAAAAACATATTAAAATTAATATGTAGGATTTAGTCATACCCAGATTAGATTTATTCTATCTTGCGACCGCTGAGGGTTAAAATAAATAGACAGTTCTAAATCAAAATAATAATAAATGTGCGGCTAAATGAAATTCGTTTTTATATTAAAAGAATTAGAGAGGTTTCGTTTTATTGTACAAAACTCAAACGGGTTTTATAATTAAATTAAATTGAAAACGAAGCTCTACATAAACAAAATAAAGCTTTTCTAAAAAAAACACTTTTTAAATTAAAAAAATATTTTAACAAATAATTTTTTTTATAATAATTATTCCGAATAACTTTTATTTTTAAAGCAAGGTTTCTGTTTAATATTTTATATGAAAAAATAAATATAAAAAAGCTTATTTTAAAATTGTGACTTATAATATTACATATATGTTTCAGTGAATATGTATTTTTAGAAACACTTGCTTAAAAATATTTTTTCTAAATATGCTAATGTATTAAACAATTTATTTATAATTTTACCGATCAATATAAGTAAAACTGTAATTATTCACTAAGTGGATAACCTGATGACATTTAGTGTCGCCCAACAACTATGTTTTAAAATTATAATTAACTTAATGGCTAATGTGAAATTATATGAGTGCTCTAAAATATCAATGATACTCAATATGACAGTTGAAAAACATCCATTTGGTGTTTTAGCCCAAACTTCAAACACATTTTGATCTAATGAAAGTTTTCAAACTATAGTTAGGTTTGGTTTGATCAATTCGTTCAGATTAGATGTAAGTTTAAACACCAAATTAATATTTTGCAACTGTAAAATTGCGTTTCAAAGACAGTTAAAACAGCATATAATTTCAGTAGCGTCTGTAATTTAACTTCTTACTAGTAGAAATATTATTTCACTAAAACGCTAATAAAAATATGGTAGTAAAAATTCACTGTAACATATTGCAAACATAAAATATATATTTTATAAAAATATCAATTATTAAAAAATGAATAATACAAAATAACAGCTAACATAGATATATCAACACAACCAAAATAAGCATATTGATAAATGAATTGACTGTTTCTAATTTAGTGAAATACGATTTTTTAATTAAAGTTTACTTTAAAATAATACATAAATTTATACAAAATAATAAAATAATAATAAAAATAAATATTTAAATTTAATAAATAAAAATTATAGTATCAGAGAAAAAAATGTATAATTTTATAATTAATGCTTTCGTAAGTATGTCTCTTTTTTAATTTTAATTGTATATCTTATTTTAATCGTTTTAAGCTGCAAGAGATTAAACAAGCTCCCGTAAAATTTACAGCTTTTTAATGCTAACCATAGCTTCAAACCCCCCAGATTTGAACCGAAATAAACACGGGTTATGGCTTTGAACTGATTAAAAAAATATTAAAAATAAAAAGTTAAAATTATCACTCGGGGACTAAAAACAGACAAAGCGTAAAATTGGGAATACAATTTTGAAAACAAAAACAAAATTGTTTTTATTTGTTTTGTCGATAGAAAAAATACGATAACTCATTCGGTAAAGTGTCTTGGGTGCGATTTTGAGTTTTTAACTGAGTTTTCTTCCGACTGGGAAAACTTAATGTGAAGACATCGGTTCGAAACTTTGCTCCAACTTTATTTTATTAAATATTCTTACGTGCTATATTTTTGATCTATGTTATTATTACATATACAGCTTTAGCAATATAATATCATAAATAATGGGACCATTTTATAATAATAAAACATAATCAATCATTTTTTATTGCTATTGTTTAATTGCACTTTAATTTTAAAGCTGCGTGTTTGTATATCCACATATAATTAAAATATGAGCTTTTAGTTATATTTAATGCGTGAGCATATAATAAATTTTAGTTAATTGAAACCGGATGAGTGAGTTTATTATTATTAGAGTAAAATATTTTTAACGAGCAATTTGCAGAGAACTATTGCACTTATATTTAAATCAGCATTGTATTACGTTTACAATTAATGTCATATATTAGTTTAATTTTGCTTTCATTGCGAAATTAAATAATAAAAATATCAGAATAATAAGTTTAAAACAGTTATTAATGTTTCTAAATTAAACATAAATATTTAAATATTTGCAAGTTATTTTGCTCTTCAAAGTGTTTAATAAATATGATAAAGAAACATTGCAAATATCCATAAAATTTATATATAACGAACATTAACGCGTAGTTAAAGCAGAGTTTAATTTTAGTATTTTCTATCTAAAATTAAACGAGTTGTAATACAAATTTTGATTACATGTATTTATTTATTTAAATTATAGATCATTGTAACCTAACAGATAACCTAATTGTTTCACGATTGACAAAAATCAATTATTAGTACTATTACAATACACAAAAAAAATGCTTTGATGAAAATAAACTTTGGCAAACCACACTTTTAATGAAAATCATCATATAAAATTTGATACAATGAGACTTTGAGCAAAATTAAAAACTCATTTGTAAAAAAATATGGAGAAGCAATTAAAATCTAAATTAAAAGAATAATAGCACTAGACAAAAGAGACGATGCAAAATCAATTTTTGTTTACTCATTAACAAACAAAACACATGATTGAGTCAATGACGTCGCAACTGCTTCAGAAATAAGAGAAAACTTACGCCCAAGATGATGACCCCAACACCAGTGGTCGAAACGTCGGCAAACGAGATGCGAAACGAAAGCCCCCACATTTCAAAACGCTAAGTTACGTATTAAATAAATCCTGTTTAAAGTTATATATTTGAGTCCGGCAATTTATTTTACTAAGAACCCATTATAATCCTTATCGAAGGCTTTTTAAAATATGTATATACGACGTCTACTTGTACTCCTGTATCGAGAGATTTTGTGAAAGACAAAAGGTTAGTTACATTGGAACAGGTGAGACATAACCCATGCTGTTGGTTCGTTAAAACTTTCCGAAAGTGATTCAAAAGAATAATTGTTAAAAATAATTTAGTTGAAATTAACAATACTGCCACTTATCTATAGTTCTTCATAAACAATTTTTCACCCTTTTTATAAATATATGTATGTGACTTTTGTGCATCTCCAAAAATTAGCAAATGATAACGTATCAAGATTTAGATCAAAAATACGTTACAGGAGCAGCGAGACTAACTTCGCAACCATTAACGTATCTATTTTTATAGATAAGATAAGAAAGGCGAGTGATGGAAATGTTTGAAATAAAATCACCAAACATTTAAATACACGTGTTTTATTTTTTATTTAAATAAAACTCATATTTTTCTTATGCATTAAGAACGTTTAGATTTTAAGAACAATATTCTGTTCAGTTCCTATCGAAATTAATATGTAAATTATTAGTCAAAGTTTCTTAAATAATATATTATTCAGAATTTAAAATATATTTTTTTTTTTCAAAAATAAATGTAAGAAATACATACAGCATAAGAAACTTTTAAGAATTTCTTCATACATCATTTGCCTATGTAAACTCCGCAGTCCGTTCGCTTTATCGAGCTTTCGCACAAAAGTTCCCCTCAGATTTAACAAGATTACGCCCGCGCATATTTGATTTGGCTTTTTGCCTCCATATCGCGTGCCTTCGCGCTTTTGCCGGTCATATACACCAGTACCAATTTTCTCTTTTTTTCCTCACTTCCTCATCATCATATTATTACAGACGTAAAATTTCCAGCCATCTTCTCGACTCATTAATTATTCCCGTATGTAAGTAAATACTCATCGGAATATTCAATATTGACCTAACATACCGATGAATATTCAAAGCTTCTGCGAATAGCGTCCGTCTGAGCAGAATAAATAAGGGAGAAATCGTAGTAGTGTAATTATTTTAAACACACATGTGTCTATCCGCAATTAATAAACTAAATAACCCACAGGAGCATTTGCAGCTAGTAGACGATTCTTAAAGATAATTTAGGAAATTGTATAAAACTAAGAGTGAAGATAAATATACCGAAATGTACCATTTATGTATCATAATGATATTTAAACAAAAATGTTTTCAAAACAACATTCAAAAAGGTTCGAGTCATTCATTGCTATTACCATAATCATAATTGTATCTGCAATGTAACGCCTGCACTACACTCTCTAGAAGTTGTTCGAACCGATGTTACAACTGAAGCCGGCCGAGACCTTCGACTTCGAGTACACTGCCGCGAATTTCATATGCCGTCCGGACGGCGGCTTCATTCACGTACAACTGGCACATTTGCGTGCGATCGAAAATAGTGCCAAATAACGCAATTTTTAAATTGTCATTTTATTAAAATTACGCTACTGATAATTATATAAGTTTGTGTGGGTACTCACCAATACAATATCAGTTAAAACTTTTCGGTCGTAAATATTTAATTTACGCAAAATCTTTGTCGGCTTTTGCAAAATGCCATAAGGCATAAAAATGCAACTTCAGAATACGAACACCACATCTGTGACTATCCTAGAATTTGTCGCCATCGATTCTAAATAAGAAATCGTTATGGTGTGACATTTATATAAACCTATCTAGAAAAATACATAAGGATATTCGAAACGATTTTTTTTAACAAAATCAAGTACCACTAATTATTTTTTAATTATTTAATTTTACATGAAAAAAAAATTATATCTGTTAGAAAAATATACAATCAAAAATATTATTAATCTCTTTTGGTGCCCTAAAATATTCAAAGATGTCAGTAAGAGTCTGTTGAAGTCCCCGATAAGCATGTGTTATTATAACTTGACCACGTGACCCCTATGCAGCGCTCGACATGCGTGTTAACCATAGGACGCCTACGCGCATACTGAAATTGAACTAAGTTACTCGTTCTATCTCAGTTTGCGAAACACCATATCATTATCTCTCTCACTCTCGTCACTTAACACGTGAGAGAGCGAAAGGAGAAGTATCTCACCGCTCGAGCTCGAAAGAGCAGCTCCTATTTCGGTACCTTTGACTTCGGTCCTTTTCGCCGACAATGTTCGAAAGCGCTCGAAGCTCGCCAAGTCAACTGAATTAACCCCACTTCACCTTCCGTTCTCGGTAACCTCAGATAACTTCCGAGAAATTTTAGAGCGGGCAGAACCGAATAGTGCAGGCACAAGGGAAGCATTTGCGAGCGCTAACCTTCTGGCCGCAACGTTTAAGAAAAAGGGACGCTATCGCAACTCTAGAGGGCAGGTGTAAGCATTTTTTTGTCAAGAATAAGAATATGAATATTTAAGAATAAAAATTAAAGTGGGACCTAAAAATTAAAACAAAATCTGTATTCTTCTAAGTTATATAATTTATGTATCAAATAACACTTTTTTAATTACAGTATTAATTGGAACATAATTTTTTTGGCATTTATCGCAAATTGCACAAATATTTTTTTTCTTTTTTAAAAAAAATTGTAATTTATTTTTCAAATAACATGTGTCAAAAATAAATGTATTTTTTTGTCCTCCTCTTTTCAATATTTACTCCAAAATTATTTTTAAAGAAGCATCCTCAAGACAAAATAAATAAATGTCAGCAATAACGACTTTCAGAGATCCCTGGATAATATTAATAAAGAGGTTATCAAAAATTTGAATATCTAGAATTTATTTTTAACAGTTTTCAGAATCAATAGATTGTAGATACTATCCCTTAAAATCTTCAAAGGATGCTTCATTAAATAGACGCTAAGTGAAGAACAAAACTAATATTATACAAACACTAAAAACACGAAAATTGTACTAGAATATAAGTACAGATAAGATCCGTACTTTACCTTGTAAAGACGTCTGAAATATTAAATTTAAATGTTTTTGAACAACAAAAGCGACTTTCTTTTAGTAGAACTTAAAGAAAATCATCAATAAAAGTGACACGCGCTCCGCATGAGGAATCAGAGCATCATTAACGCCTTATTGCAAACTTTGGCGATGTGCGTAGCAAATCTATAATCCGCTTAAACGTCTAGAATTTTATCTAGTTAAACCACAACTCCTATACTATAAGCATATTACGCCATGTAAGAATATCTAAAAAATATAATAACATTACACTAAATTATACTGAAATATCATATTGAAAAGACAAATCATAGTTTAATATGTATCTTTAAAAATGAAATACTATACCCATTTACAGTTTTAGCAGCAATTTTATTATTCTAATATAACCTTTTCAACGTACTAATCGAAAAAAAGTAAGTAAGACCCTTAGAGAATCAAACCCCTGGGAAACCGTGCTAGAGAATTGCGCTATCTGAGTACTTTTCGTGCCCTTTTTTACAATTTAATAGGTAAATATACCTTAAGGTTTGTAAAGCTCAGTTTTTTATTCCCTTGTTGTTATTCAGTGATTCTATAGCTCTCCGAACAGAAATGATTGTGTACGATTTAAAGGGGAAATATCGAAGGTTTATTTTATGTATAGGGTCGGTTATTCTTTTTTCCTTTTATACATGGGCTCGCATGAACTTTCGATTCGGTATAAAATCTTAATATGTACATAATTTAGTAACGTTTTCATTATGTGAATATATATTATACGTACACCCGAAATGTTATGTTGTATGAAACATTGTATATTATTTCCTTTCTTTGCTTTATACCGTAACAATATAGGGTTTCCTATATTGTATTATAAAATAATTGTAAAAGCTTTTGTCTGATTTTTTAGAGTGTCTTTTGTATTTTATAATTAGTTTTTGTAATTAACGTTGTATTATCTAAAGTTTATACACTACATATTCAGGGAAAATAATATAATAAATATTAAAAATATATAATAATTATTCAATGAATTTATAGACAAAAATATGTATACACTTTAGTTATTATTATTTTGGATAACAAATAATTAATACAGGATTTTAAAATACTTTTAACTTAGTCATGTTTTTATTGTCAGTGCATTTAAAATTAATCATCAGTTTCATGGTGTATGATTTAAAAAAAAAGAAAGTAGTTTAACTACAGTGACTAAGAACATACTTTAATATTAAGTAAATATCTAAGAGAAAATTGTATTTTTTTATTAAGCAATTCTGTGGATTTATCTATGAAAAATAAACTCTGCTAGTGGTCGCATCAAAATTGATGAAGAACATCTTAAGAAATTGACTGACCTAAGAAAACTTGCAGAAAGCCTTAGTATTGGATTATTAAACTAGCACAATATACTTTATTTCCCGGACTTAACACCTAGCAATTTATATTTATTTTAATTTTTAAAATATTGTTTTAATTGAAAAATAAAATGGTAGAAAAATTCAAAACATTCTTACTATCATACGCAATCCATAAACGTTAAGATATTCTTTATGTATTAAATCAATACAAATTTATCGCTATTTTGATTGCACTGATCGTATCTTATTTTAAAACAATTATTTTTTTATTTATATCAAGGACATATTATAATTAACTCTAGCTCAATTTATTTGTTTCTTTAATTACCTGACTAATATTTATTGCCTTTTAAAACAAGAGTAGTATAACTACAATGCTTAAGAACGTACTTTTATAAAACGTAAAGCTCTGAAAAAAATTATAGGTCGCTTCAAAGTTGATGACGACCTCAAGAAAACTTAAATATAGACCAATTAAACTTCAATAATGTCTATGCTTCTCCCCGGACTTCACACCTAGCAATTACTATTTATTTTTATTTCTGCATTTTAATTTTAATGGTAAAAAATAATTCCCTGGACGAAAACAAAACATCCATATATGAGTATTTTGACTTAAAACTTGATATGTTTATAAAAAAATAAATAATTGTGGATCTAAAAAGTTTTATCTAATAATAGTAAATATAATTATTAAATACACTTTAGTGGAAGAACGGTGACGAGTGGCAATTTGACATAGATTAGGCCGCGGCAGTAATGTTTATTAAAGTTTATATGTTATAGTTATATTTCCGTCGTAGTTGATTCATGTCAACTTGTCGCCGCCACGTCAGTGTTGCTAAAGTGCCACCTAGCTTGGGGCCAAATAAATCGGCTCCTCAAAATATTAAATTTGTAATATTGCGGGTTTTTTAATATTAAAAAAACATAAACTATTTTCACATCAACCCAATTTTATAAACATATATATTTTTTAATGCAATAATAACAATAGTATTTTAGAGCTGCGCGTTTTTATGTGTAACAATAGAATTAATATTTATAAATAAAAATATTAACAAATAATATAAAATATTTTCTAGGTAATTTAGAGAGTGCAATGATGTTGCGCCATTCATTGTTTATCTTGCAACAAAAGCTTTTTACTAAGAAGATATTACGGATGGTGGTTTGAAAAAGCGTTTTACTGCATTAATTATTCTCCTCACGAAAATGTTACATTAGAGCTTAAAGCTTCAACGATGGAGCTTTTTTTATCCGGCTCACACTGCGGACGAGAAATATAATTAAGCCCATGGACCATACTACTACATGTCGTTGGGACATGTTATGATTTTAAATCTGTTTCTATTATTTTCAAATTTCTAAAGCGAATACGTTCTACTTTGATGTATTTTTAAAAATAAAAAATATATTTAAAAATTACGTTTTATTATTGGATTTGCCATTATAATAATATTTTAAGACGCAATTTAATTTTAATTAATTTTTAATATGGCTTACAGTAATTAAAATATATTTAATTACAAATAAAAATGATATCATCAAAAATATTAATACATATATATATATATTGAAATTTCATAAACATTTTCAAGTAATTTATTTAACGATTTTTCTTGTAAATTTATTACAATAATTCCAACCCAAATGTTTTGTAATAATAACTGGTAATAAGTTGACGATATTGAACACAGAAAATGTAAATCTTTACATTTTATCACAAAGCAATATATTTCGCTCATGCGACTTTCAAGCGATAAATTTAATAGACGAATTTCATACAAATACGAAAATTTCTTTTTATACAGCACATATAAGCGGAATTTAATATTTTTCCCCCGCATAAAAATATATGTATGTTCACACATACATATACGGATGTAACAAAAAATTTTCGCAGAAGTCACGTATGTAATAGCTTCATGCGAATTATCGCAATTCTCATTTCTCAGAAACTTTCATTTTAAGAATCATCCTATCCTTAAAAATATTTTTTCTTTAAAATATCCTCGCCCTGTGTGTTTTTTTATTACTAAAGCCGTAACTTTTTAAGCGATAAATCTTATCTGACCGGATATCTGGCCGTTGTTATTAACTAAACAAATCATTTTTTCTTTCTCTTTTACCGAGGTTCTTTTTTTATTTTACCGTGTGGGCGTTTCTCTTTCGGCACACAAAGAAAGCATCAATCATGTCTCGTTTTTTTGAAATTGGTTACCATAAAGTTAAGTCATCAAACATTCGCAAACACACACATACATACACACATTTCATTATCGGTAAGGGTCGGAAGCAACCATGGGCGCCGAGTTTATACGCTTCGTTTGCTTTCTGGATGTTCATGTTTACTACAGAGAGTGTTTTTTTTTCGGTGTTCATATTTTATGTTTCGTTGCTGTGTCATTATGATGAGAAAATATTTTGTATACGTTAAAAATACTGATTTTTGATTAATAATGAAAAAGGCATAGTGACCAGCATTTTCAACGAATATACAATCTATAATAAACATGTTCTATAACGTTTTACAGAAATAAGTTAAAACTGCAGATTTTTTACTTTAAATATATATAAAATGGAAGTCGTTAATTATTATTTGTAATAAGAAGTTGTTACACGACCGAAGATAACACAAAATTTCCAAAATTAGAGACAAAAATAAATGCTTCAAAATAAAATACGACAAGTAAAACGTTCTGCAAAAAGTTTCCTTAAAAAAATATCAAATCATTTAGGAACAAAAAAATTAGTCAATATCAGTCAAAACATAAATTATTTTTTAGTTTGTTTTCTACGCATAAATAACATCATTAAAAACATAATAAATATGTAAATGATTATATTATAATAAATATTATATAATAACAAGTTGTTTTATATAATATTATTTTATTAACGCATTAATGCACCTACCGATTAAATTTTTACAGTTAATTCTAAGCTCATAGATATACACATATGTTTGAGCCCTTAGTAAACACTCAAAGTGACCCTCAAAATAGGTAATTTTGAGTGAATGCAGCTCTAAAAACTGCAGTCTCTGGAAACGTAATTGTTTTATTTAGGAATAGAATAATTGAACTCTTTCACAGCCAATAAAAGTTAAATTATACAACATTAATGCTAAATGTGACTTAAGCGATACAATATTAAGCTAGTAATACATTCTTAAAACAATCAAACTGTACTATATAATCTAAATGTATATACCTACAAATATTTTAAGACAACTCGTGACTTGCAAATGTGGTTAATAAATAAGGTCTGTGTAAATGTAAAATAATATAAAAAATAATTATTTAAATTATTAAACTAGAGACCATTTTATATGGAGAAAAATCATGCAGTAAGAATATTTTAGTATATGAGTTACTATGGAGGATCCAACCAGCTACACCGTTAGCTCTGAAATTATTGCAACGACCGTTTTAAATATTATAAAAATAAAATAACCAACTTTCTAGACAAAAGCTTTAAATATAAAAGAAAATGTTAAATACTACATTGCGCAAATACTTAAGATTTCACAGACCACTTACTTGCTATTACATTAACCTTTCGTAATCAGCAGAAAGCAACATTTTTGTGCGTTAAGTAGAGCAATAGACAATGCGTCTAACTTGCGTAAAAACCCCTATTGTTGTCCAGCACTTGTATTAAATATTTATATACTGCAATTTCACTTCTTCAAGGTGAATCATTTAGCAATGCAATTGATTTACCAACATCTGTGTCTGTGATTCACCAGAGACGTTTTTATTCATAAATATAGAATATGTGGCACTTTGTCACATCGATAGACTATAAACGAGTCAATTGACTAGATGATCAAAAAACTTAATCTATGTTGGTAAATTGTACATATAACTGCTAACAGCTTTTTAGCATACATTATGGGCTGCAAAGTTACAACCCTTCAGTCTCAAAAAAACTATATTTAAATTTTTATTAATAATGTCTAAAGCACATTAGCTATCAAAAGACCATTGCCAAATATTTTAATAAATAAGAATAGAAAATATTGATCATACGACCTAATTGGTTAAAATATTTTTTTTAATGAATTTTAGAAGAAACGTTGTATAAAAGTATCTTAGTATAAAAATCACAGTAAACTGACAGTTACTATATGGTTTCCTAAGATCGTGTTACATATTAATTTTGCTTTTAACTTTAAGAGATCTTATATTGAAACATATAATTTGAGCTATAAAACTATATAAATAAAATATTTAAATAAAAAAACAGTTTAAAATAAATAGCTTCTTAGGTATTTAACCTTAGAAGTTATTGTTGAATACATACATTATATTTACTTATTGATTTTGCTAAGCTAATTTTTTTCTGCTTGTAGGCAATTTGGAAAAAACAATTATTTGTTTTTTATTAGATACAATATTTTTATGGCACAAATTTTTGTGCTAAAAATACATTGTACAAAAACAGAATACAGTGTGTTTCTAAGAGATAATAAACAGCTAAGATACTTTACAAATTAAAAATTTATAAGCTCCTGGTTGATTAATTGAAAATTGAAAATTTTTTTACAAAAAAAAGTGGGTTATTAAAGCAAGATTTTATTAGCTTTATATAAAATATTGTCATTTCCTTTGCACTAAAATTAAAATTCCTAATTATTTTTTCTTCACATAAAAGTTCTATAAGATGTTGTTTTTTTTACAAAAAAAGTCTTATACATGATTTTTTTATATTTAATATGTATTAAAGTGCAATGAATTTTTTTTTCTAGTAGCATTTTAACAGTTTTTAATAAATGTTAAATATCTATTCAAACTAATTATTTTTTGAGATTATTTTACAGTTAGACTAATTTCACTTGATCCTTTCAGTCCTAAATTTAATTAAGCCAACCTTTTAAAAGTATCAGCTTAATATGCTAATATGTCCAATAGAAGTTAAGCAATAAAAAAACATTTTTCGGATTACAATTTTTAATTAAAAAAAAACCTGCACTACAAAAAAGTTTAAAAACACAAGTTAAGACATTGATTTTGGACAACCGTATTACTTAAAATATAACGATAGCAATTAATTTTTACCTAAAGTTGTAATCTCTAGATTGATCAAGAACATCGTTTTTTACCTAAAGTTCTAAAGATATTTATTTTTATATCTGAACTTCATTAATTGACTTGTTATATTTTGAAAACCACACTTTTTTTAATATACTAGTATTACGTTTTTAATATAATAGTATTATATTATAAAATTAGAGAAAAAATTGTCTAAAATTATGAGTTAAAATCTAAGCTACTAAAAATGAAATCTTATTATTTTATAATATTCATAATAATTAGATAAATAAACAGAGCAAGTCTTACTCTTTTTATTTTTTATGAAACAAGGGTTGTTTTATTTTTTTAGTCTTGCAAACGAAGTATGTTTGAATTTGATATATTTATAAATAAATATTTTTTATCTACTTACTACTAAAATTTAATTAGAACAATAAAAACTAGTGTTAAAAATATGTATTTAAAATTATACATTATGACTTTAAAGAACTCAACGCTTTCTCTTTATTAAATTCATAATTCTTATTTGGTTCTATATTAGAAAACGTTTAATAAACGTGTAATGAAACATTTAAAGTGAAAATAATTAAAGTGTTTTCTAATGCATACACGTCGACGCCACTTTAAGGATTCATAAGCAATAGACAGGAAATTCTCGTAAAATATATGCTATGACCAAAATCAGTGAACAATATCTAAAATACCTTGGTTTATATTCCAAATGGTGTCTAGTGCTTTTTAATTTATATTGTGTCAGAGAAATATGAATTAGTGGATACTATATTATTTTAATTCTAATCGATTATCACAGATTAAATTTTTCTAAATTTTTTTAATCATGCAAATTAAAATTATGAATTGTAAGTTAAAACAATTAGTCTAGACCTTACAGACTATGCTGTTCCAACTTTAATATATTATGATGTGATCTAAAATCAGCTTAATAATAAACCTTGCAGTTCAGAACTTTGCCCTTAATTTATGAATTAAAAATGAGTGTTATAAAATTGATTTATTTGCGACTACATCTGTTAAATTTTATTGGCAAATAAAGCAACTCTAAAAAAAGATTACATCATAAAATATATTATTAAAAATTTAAATGTGCCTATAAAATTATATCAATAAATTTATAAAACCCACTTTAAGCTCGCGCAATATTTCGTGGGATTGGCCCATTGATAAATGCTGACGTTTTAAGTGATTGATGGTATACTTTTTGCCCTTCGATATTATCAAACAGAATGTCCATATAGTGACCAAGGGACGCTTTTTACCACCGCCCACGGCTTATCGGACCGTGTCCCTTTTGGGTGTGTCCAGTTTACATGATGCGATCCCGACGGGTGCCCATTAAAGGAGGCAAATGGACTATGCAAATAAGCGACCACAATACACGGGCCACCCTGTATTTATTAAACTATAACGTTAAGGGCGTGGTGCTAGGGTGACGTGTGGGCGTTCGATTTTCATTAACTTTACGACGGGACCTTGTGATTTTCAATGTGATGCTATAACGTTACAAGCAAAGGAATAGATCATCCATACAAAAAAATATTTGCTTCATTGACTAGAAAGAGGGTTTGATTATGTAAGATGGAACTGTATATATAAGCTGCTATTCATATTATTGTTTGTACCTATCTTAAGTCTCATGAATTATTAATATCAAAATAATAAGACCATTAAAGTACACAACAATATTAAATCTCCAATTATATTATTTTTTGAAAGCTTGACTAAACTATACACTCAGATGCATATAAATAAGAATAATTTACTATATAAATTATTGTACTTAGACAGTATCGTCTATACAAAATTTAGCGCTTAGATCTTACATTTGACCTTGATAAGTGAAAAACGATATTATCTTAAGGGCCTGATTTTATTTCAGAATTTATTTTATAAGGTTGCGTATTTTTGATCAGATTCTCAAGACGTCATCATTTCCTAATCTTTGGAAATGCACTTAAGTCACCCTTATTCATATAAAAAGCTACCAAACATTCGTAGTAAAAGTATATATACTCTTCCTAAAAAGCTTTTTAAAAGTCGATATACGTGAACTAAAATATTATTATACATAAGAGAACCATGAAACTGTGTTGCTGGTCTCCTAAATCTTGCTGACAGTTATTAGGGACATATTTGCAAATATTTATGTTATAGTGAACGTATATTACAAGTAAAAAATGTTACTAGGATATTAGTCAAAGCAGATCTATATAATTTTTTATTTTAAAATATATTGCTACTAGTCAAATATAATTTGTCTGACAGATTCTAGTAAATTATATACTACTCAAAACTGTCATATGACAAGCGTGAAACGTGTAATAAGAGCGACGTAAGTGATGGTTTTAACTAATAGTTAAAAACGCCACTTTAACACCTATAGCAATTTTCGTTAAAAAAAATAGTTGTAGAGCGACACATAACTGGTTAAGGCAAAAATGTTGCAAATATCATCTACGCATTGAATAGGTACAGTTTCACTGATATTGGCCAGTAAAATTAATAATATTTTTTGATATATTTAAACTAGCAAATATATTTAAACTAGTAAAAATATAACTTAACTAAAACAACTAGCGGTTCTGAAACGTCCATTTTTCTGTTCTGAAGCACAAATAACCCAAACGATAGCCAAACCTAACCTGACCTAATAAACGTTTAAAATCATACTATAGTTTTTGACCTTTTGTTACGATATGTTTGGGTTTAACCCTTTGAGCGATACCGTCGTACATGTACGGCGGTCGATCTTTCACTCTTTTGAGGTACTCTAGATAGTTATATATTTACATATATAACTGAATAAATAATTAATAAAAAATTTGATTAAATATAAATGATTTTACAGAAAATAATACCAATAAATTAAATAGTACGTATGATATATTCATTTTATAAAAAATAATAAAAGTCTCTGAATTGATATAAAAAAATTCACAAAAGTAGAAAAATATATAAAAAATATGTAAAATTAATTAAGGAAATTCAATACTTGAAAATTGTTAAAATAAATTATTAATACATACTAATACAAAAAAGTAGTAAAATAAATCAATACAATTTATTGTGAAGAAATACTGATTTTTTTCATAAATTACTATAAATGCAATATAAATAATAATAAATAAATAACGAAAAAAATAATTAGGATAAAAATACGTAAATTTAACTCATTCTAATGTGTATACAAACAAATTAACAAATGTGTTTAAATTAACTAACTACTCAAAGGGTTAAACAGACAGTTATGAAGCTTAATTTGACAGTTAAGAAACGTCTATTTTTTGTTTTAACCTTAACCTTACCTAAAGAAATTAACTAAACGCAACTTAATCTAACGACAGTTCTAAAACTACCTATTGTATACTTTTCTAACCTTTTTCAACTGTCAAATTGAACTACTTAGAGTTTAAGCCTATCAGTTATTGAAGTTACTGAAATTACATTTACACTGGTGAATATATGTATTGACTGAAAAATAGATATTGACTGTACCGTTTATTTTCTGTTAAAATCCCTAATCAAACCAAACCTTAACTAATAAAAGTTCTAAAACAAACCATAGTGTTTTATCTTTCTTTAGGTTAAGTTTGAATTTAAACTGCAAATGGACGTTTTGCAACTTCTAAATTAAGTTTTATAGTATTCATTTGTGCATTGTAATGCAGCATTTAACTTAATAGCGCCTATCAGTTAAATAATATTTTTGCCAATAGAAATATAAGTCTACTAGTGAAATTTAATTCGGATATGATTGCACTAAAACAGCTAATGAAATTAATTTATACTAGTGATTATATATTTTCACAGAAAGATACAAATCACAGGGAAGATGTGGTTAGTGAAAAGTAGCTGTTTCCTTGACTTTCACGGGCCATCTTGGTTGTTACTTGGCGTAACTCCGCTTGGTGCGAGTTTAACTAGGCTATTGTTTATTTAATATCGCGTTTTAGAGAAAAATTACAGACAATAGTACGCTATGCAATGAGCTTATACATTTTTTGTATAATTAGTTAAGCATAATTGCCCTTTTTTATTATAAAAAATATAATTAATTTAAAATAGATATTGGAATAAATTAATAACTGATCGTTCACACTATAATAGAAAAATTGATACAAATAACAACCAATATCTAATATAAGTGTGATTAAAACCATTTTACTATATTTTTTGTAACATGTTATAAATGCATGAATTATTATTTGATATTAATTAATATTAATAAAAAAAAAATAATAGTAAAATATAACTAATTACTATTTTAAAATTCCACGTTTAATTTAATTTTTTCATTAATGTGACTAAGCGTGTAAAAATACATGCTTCTCGGTAGTCCCGGATTTACAGCAAAAGCTTTTAAAAAAAAAAGTTAGAGCTATTATTTTCTTACATAGATTTGTTGACAGTATGACTACGAGTTTTTTATATAAATATAAATATTCATATTTTAGACTAGTTATTTGAATTTCACTAAATTTAATTCTGATTACTTTAAAAACCTAAGCTACTTTTAATTTACGAATATACAAAATTTTACCTGATATATTCAAATCAGATGATGAAAATTACTCATTGGTAATTCTTCAAAAGTCAGTACACCTTAGCTAGATATGTTTTCTTACCTGAAAAGAAACAAAGAAGTTAAATTAGTATAAGATTGTTACAGCCTGAATTTTTCATAATAATTATTATATATAGTAACTGGTGCTATCTGAATAATTTGTTAATGAAGACAACATAGGAAACTATGTTTTTATATTTTTTTTAAACTTCTTTTATTTATTTTAATCTATAATTTTAAAGATTTTTTATAAGTCGAATTTAACAATATATTACAAAAAAATATACCTCGAAACAACAACAAATTTAAGTAACTGTAGCAATAAACTAAATATATTTAATATTATTGCTGTTACAAGGTCTTGTGAAATAAACATTGACGTTACAAAGACTAAAAAAGTTACTATTTAAATACTATAATTTTGATTTTTTATAGCCTTTATTCAGCCAAAAATTTACTACATAATTGATTTTTATTAACATATGCTATGTTAATATATATTTACATATGTCTCACTATCATAATTATTATTATTATATATGTAGATTACTTTACAAACAAAAACATATATTTCATATCTCTGAATCAAATCTCGCTTAGAAGAGTTTAAGGTATTCCAAATTTCACTACATCCATAAACGCCTCTATACAAACTTAAATAAAGTGGCATTTAAAGTTAGTCTCTTCACCATATTCGCCAGATAGTGTTGAGCCAGGCTTATAATAACATTATTCATAGTGCCACCGACAAAGGCCCAGTTTTCCTTGCCAAATATAAAAATGGATTTATTCCAGATGCACTTTTTTCTCAGCCAAAGGACGCCTATAAATATTTACTCGTTCGATTTATGAAGATCGTTCGTCTACATACAACATAGACTGTTTTGGAGCTATATGTCGCAAATGGCCTTATTTTTTCTGCCAGACTTGATTATTTCTATATCTAAAAAAAATGTCTTGTTAAGGGAGAAAAAGTTTTATTAAAGCTCTGCGCAAATAGACAAACTTTACACTGTCGAAAATATTGCGCAATGTCGTCACTATGGAGAGAAGCCCCTAAAGTTTAGGATGGTTTTTATTAACGTGAAACTTTTGTTATTTAAAATTTGGTAATTTGGAAAAATTTTCGCAAAAGTTAATTGAAGTTTTGATTCAAAATTATTTGCTTCTTGTGTAACGCATATTTTTTTACATTTACGAATATTTTAAATAAAATATTTAGCTAACTAAACTCTAACTTTTGTGGTGCGCTAAGAAAAAGTAATTTTTTAGAACGCTTGTTTTTGTTTACAAAAATATTTTCGTAACAAAACAAGACATACAATTAACATCGAAAGTTCAAAAACTGCAATCTACATATTTTAAATAATATATATAAAAAAATTATATGAAAATTGTGTGAATCTACAAAAATATTTACATGATATAATAAATTTAATATGTGTTATATACATACATATATTAGTCAATCGATAAATATTTTTTTATCGTTGTAATATATAAATAAGCATGTAGGCAATTTAAAAAAAAAATATCCATAAAAACATATGATAACTATACGATAATAATGTTAGGCTTTTGAATGTTTTATTATCAAACTATTCTCCTGTGATTAGTCTCTTGTGATTATTTGAATTTCTGTAGTGTTAGTAAAATCATAATTTGTGATTATTATATAATTTCAATTTTGATAAGTTATAAGAAATACAATTTTTCTATTTTTTATAATCTCAGATAAATATTGAATGTGAGCTGTAGAAATAGTTTATTATATTGCTGTCACTAATTTATGGTCTTCGATTTCAGTTTATGGTCTCGCTACTTATTACGTTGTAATGTATTGGGCTCACGCTTATTGTCTTGCAACAGAGGATGGTTGTTGCAACAAATATTTAGATAAAATGTTTTCTTATTGCTATAAATAGTTTTTTAAAAAACAGGATTTATTTTGTTGAAGGCAAAACTTGCCTTATAACTTTAAATATCGTGATTTTAATTAGGGCTTACCTTTTAAAACCATTAATAATTATAAGAAAAAATAATAATTAGTTGCTTAGTTAAATTTAGAATCACCTCTATTTTTAATGATTATAACCTTTTCTAATATGATAATAAAATGTTATTTTAAATCCCAGACAAAAAAATATGTTTTTTTGGGAATTTTAAAAATAAATTATAAAATTTAATAAAACATTTAGATTAAATTATTAGATAGTTTTTTAAGCTAAAAAAATAAAAATTGATTGGCTTGCTAAAATTCTGTTAATTTCATAAATCATAAATGTATATAATACGTATAAATATAAAACTTTAAGAAAAGTATTGAAAATTAATACAAATATGTATTAATATTGAAAATAAAATCAGTATATAATTTCACTAATCCTAATTTAGTTTATATGCACTTAAATTTATATTTCTATGCAATTTATTTAGGATTCATAAATTCTTTAAGTACATTATTATGTAATTATAAAAATTATAGAAAATCTAAATTTGGATCTAGTTTAATAATACCTAATTCTATTTGAGTTCATTTTTATAACTTATTTCGATTAATTAAATTATTATCAAAATTAAAAAAAAAAGATAAATTATCTTAAAACAAGTAAAATATATTAAAGAAACGTGGGCGGCAAAATTTAATCTAAAGTTTAAATTTAACAAATTACGGCAACGGCACAAATAAGCGCGGACAAATGAGTGTGTGTCAAAAGAGCGCTGCATTATAAGCGCTGCGTCATAAAAGCGCTTAACAAAGTAGCGCTGTAACAAAATATCGTGTGTCAAATGCGCAGACAGTCATATGAGCGTTTGATAAAAGAAAGCACGTCATAAGAGCGCAAAAATACTTGAAGAAAATTAAATAATATATATTTTAAGAATGATGTATACAAAATATAAGTAAATTGTGAAAAATTTACAAAGAATAAAAATTTACGAAACATAGGCGGTAAAATTATTATTTTATGTACCAGAGCGTATTAACGATTAAAATGGTTTGTCAATGAAAACATTATTATTTATTAATTATTACGTACATACGAAAGTATGGCTT
This sequence comes from Plectrocnemia conspersa, assembly GCF_051122295.1. Classification (NCBI taxonomy): domain Eukaryota; kingdom Metazoa; phylum Arthropoda; class Insecta; order Trichoptera; family Polycentropodidae; genus Plectrocnemia; species Plectrocnemia conspersa. Next base: position 5,874,940 of record NW_028277172.1, read on the forward strand.
CCCATTCCCATACGTACGATATACTTATATATTTTGTACTAAAATGAAACGCTGATTTTAAATTTATCAAAACATTTGTTCTGTAATGTTTCATTTAATTGACAAATAATTATCGACTCAACTTGCAATGAATGCGTATAATAGTGCAGGTATACGGCCCCTCAGTAGTTAGATATTATTCCTACTACTATTACTATCACAGTAATAATAACACAGTTAATATTAAATTCCTGGTCACTTTCCTTTACATCCATTATTAAATCGTCATTCGTAATTATATGGATAATTTCTAAAAATAAATCAATATATGTATTTATAAATTATTAAAACACAGATTACTAATTCTGTTTTACGCGACTTAGTAATTTACTAGCTCGAAAAGACTAATATTATTATTTGAGTTGCCGCTAAAATGTCGATACCCAGATCGATAGTTGTCAATCGCTGATTTGCTTAGTGCGAGCGAAATAGCGAGCTCTGCTTGCTTCTCGCTCTGTTTTTCTAATCCTTTTATTTCATAACAGACACACAATATTAAGTGAGAATTATGCAAAATTAGAGCATATAATCCCGTTTCATCCCATATCATAAAAATATAGATACCCTTTGAAGGAAAAAATCAGTTTAAGACCAATAATTGTCAAGTATCGCGTTATGCGCGGTCTTAAAACTGCTCGATCTGGCCATGTTCCGATGAAAAATTTTACAATAAACTTACAATGGTAAATTTAAGATTATTGAGTTATTTTCATAAGTTAAAAATTCAATATTACTAAAATGTGTTTTTTACCATTAATAAATTGAAATTGGCAAAATTAGCTCCCACACAAAGCCAATAAATGCATTTCAAGTTTTGAGTGCAACGCTTGGAATACGATGTCGACTTACTAGCACAAAGGGTTACACACAAAATTAGAAAGACATTACCTTGTCAACAGCATGATGATGCCTACAATTGTAAATATCCTCGCGACTTCGGCGTCACTCCGCAGTGGAAGGGACGCGGTGGAAGGGACGCGGTGGAAGGGACGCGGTGGAAGGGACGCGGTGGAAGGGACGCGGTAGATGCGACGCGTCGCCTCGCGTCGGTTGCACTCTGATGCAACGTCTTTGCACAGTAACAATATATTGTGTGTATACCACACAAATTTTAGCTATAAACACTATTATAAACACTAATTTTTTGTATACACTGCTTAATTCTAACTCAAACACTAAATTACACTGGTAATTAAAATGAATTGAAATCACTTTATAATGCACTGCTAATTAAAAACATCGAAAGGGATATTATTAAAAAAAATATCAACGAAAACACTTATTCGAGAAAAATGTAACACGACCGTTAATGATCAATGTCATATAGCTACTGAATTTTTTTTTAATATTTCAAGATGCATAAACAAGTTCAAACGAGTTCAAGGTTATGCTTCGTGTTATGTTCATATAAACCATAACGATTAAAATGTCGTGCATCTCAGATTACAAAAAAATTGTCTATTTTTTAAATATTTATCTCTAATTCCAATTATTTTAATGCAAGTTGTTTGTTTATTTTTAATATTTTAATGCGAGAGTGACACGAAGGTCACCTTTGTTGTTGGCTTGTTGACCTTCTAAAAGTATAATGTCAATGATTTCAAGTTTTATATTATTTAAATCTAATTTATATGTGCCAAATTTATGACATTTTCAAATGACGTTCTTTCGTTGAAAATAGTGAAAAAAATATACTTTTATTACATATTGATAATATGGGGGTTAGGGGGACTGAACAAAACTATATTTTGAAATTTATTTTCTATATTTTATAAACATATTATGTATTTATTTTTATTGAAAATTAATTTTATTCGACGCTCCATCTTACAAAAGTCAGCAATAACCGCATTATATAATCAGTATATTTTCAGAGTGTCCTCGAAAAGAAAGTTGTTGTTTAAATAAAAAGCAAATCACGTCAATTAGTTTGGAAATATATCTGTTTGCAGTAACTTTTTTATTATTTAATTCAACATTTGCCTTAAATTTAGCACTGAAGAAATCATCGATAAGATTTTCTTTACTAACTTTTTTTAATTGTATAGGAGCGCATATGTGAGGTTGAGAGCATTCGTGCTTTTTACGTGCTTCACTTAAATTGTAATAAATTTAAAAATATAGTTTTTTTTCCTATCCCCCCTAACCGCATGCCCTGTTTAAAAGTTACCGCACGACACTAATATGCATATATCGCATGTATGGGGATGGGGAGCCATACTTTCGTATGTACGTAATAATTAATAAATAATAATATTTTTATTGTCTAATCATTTTAATCGTCATTGCGCTCTGGCACATAAAATACTAATTTTACCGCCTATATCTCGTGAATTTTAATTCTTAGTATATTTCTCACAATTACTTATATTTTGTATAGATAATTCCTAAAATATTCATTACTTGATATATATCAAGTTGTTTTTGCGCTCTTATGACGTGCTCTCTGCGCATTTGACGCACGCTATTTTGTGATAGCGCTACTTTGGTAAACGCTCTTATGACGCAGCGCTTATAATGCAGCGCTTATATGACGGCGCTCATTTGACGCACGCTCTTTTGACCGGCTGCCATAAATTACATATTTTGGAATGTTTGAACATTATTTAATAAAAAAGCTTGAACTATAAATATATATTTATAGCTTACATTACAAACGCTTGCTAGGTGTGGAGTAACATAAAAACAATATTTTTTTACTATTCGTAAGTTATGCAAAATAAAGCCACTAAATTATTAACAAAATTACTTATTATCTGAATCTAAAAAACTTTTTTTCTTTTATTTTATATTATTAAATAATAAATTAGAATATAACAACTTTAAACTTGAAAATAGTTATATATCAGAGCAATATGTTTTATTTAAATGAATATTTGTAACAAACAAGAATAGCGAATTATTATTAATATAATAATTGCTTGAATAATGTAAATAATATTTATTGAATATGTTACATTATTTGAAAGTATATAATAATAATAAATTAAGCCACAACTTTTATTAAACAGATGTATTTAAATGTTTTTAAATTAATATAAACATTTATATTACTTATTTATGTATATTTTAATATATGAGCCAATAATTATGAATGTGGTCTATTTCAAGAAATCGAAAAAATGGATTTATTAATTATTTTGTGTCATATAAGATGTTTTATAAAACTTATTTATAGTTCAGTCAAATAAGGAGTTAGCCTCAAAATGAAATATAAAAAGCTCAAGTTTTGCAAATACCTTTGTTTTGCCGTTCTTAAGAAGAAGGCAAAAATGTCTCATAAGATCGAGTGTCCGCTAGTCAAGATATTAACGGTCAAAGGTCACAAAAATCGTAGATAATGATGCCGACTTCCATATTTTAGACCTTTCACTCAAAAGAGGAAGACCAAAAATATACGAAAGTATTTCCTTACTTATATTGTACTCTAACAGCAGATAAATAACAGAAAAAAATTTAAAGATATGACATATTTGTAATATTATATTACACCAATTTACCATGAATATTTTAAAAATCTTTAAATCCTATTTCCAGAGAATAGAAAATATATGTCATAATCAAATATTTGAAGCATTATTAAAAATGTTAATTAGCCTGGCTTAATAAAAATTCATTTTAAATGAAAAAAAATATTTTAATACGTAAGCTACATGCAAAATTTATATGTCAAAATAAATTAAAAATCTAGATAATTATATAAATTTTAAAACGTTGTGTTGCGTAATATAAACATATTTTTTAATCAATTTAAACGCACACCTTTATATATCTCGAAAGAAAAAAAAATATGACTTAGTCTATGTTCATAATTATGGGCTTTATGTTTATTCAATTTTTATTTCAAGATATTTATATACAGAAACAAAACATTTAGCCTAGCAAGTGTATATAAATATTTATTTCGGCAATTTATTCTGAAATGTGCTAATATGTTTAACTAAACAAATATCTTGCGACATGATAAAATAAACTACTCCTGAAAAAATCATTAAAAATTGTAAAATCTATTTTTTGCGAAACGCACAGAGAATGATGAAAACCACGCAGGTAATCGACCTTGCATAAAATTTAAAAAAAGATGTATATGTGTATTTACAAAGACAAATCTAATCAATAATATTTTTTTAAAACTAAAAACATGGAAATATAGCACAATATTGCATCACATACGATTATTTAAACTGGATAGGGTTTCGTTTGTTGAATCATACACGTTAAGGTCTAAAGGGCTCGAAAATATGAGCGATAAACGGTGCAAATTACACAAAAGAAATATCAGTTCTTATGGTACGGCGAAAAACACACAAGAACAAAGGTAGCGAAAACAAACAAGAAAACTGAGAAAGAGAGGGAGAAAAAAACAACTGGCATGTTTATTTTCAGGTATAATAACCACTTACGAGAGCATGTAATAAAGGGTGGAAAAACACTTTAGCTACGTCTAAGTCGAAACAGGGAAACACATTGTATGCTCAAGGCCAATTTTTCCGCGAAAAGCCTTTTGATGTACATACGTTTGCGTTTTCTTTTTAAACGCACACTCCTCGACTATGTATTTTTATTGTTACCACAGTTTTATTTACACTAAAAGAAATGAGATTAATTTAGAAATTAAAAATAAAACTGCCACTATTACACATATATATATTCGTGAATATACTAATGATCTACTACGCTTTTTCTTTGAATAATAGATGTATATCACCGTTTTTATGGCACGCAAAGAAAAATAAAATAAGACATTAACATATAAAATTTATTTTCAACACCCTATATATGATAACGTGTACTTGTGGGTATAATTCAAATTTAAAAGTCATTAATCACGTAAACTCTGTAGAGTAACTAATTCATCAAACTTGAAACTTAACTCCGCTCGGAGGATAAGATAATGCGTTTCGTTCGGTTAGAAAGTAATAAACGTATCGGGCCAATCTTTTAATCTATAAAGAAATTCAACGTCGAGACTTAATCCTTTTAAGGGGATAATTGAGAAAGGATTTACAAAATTTTGATATTTGATTTCTCTCTATAAGTTACTTATCAAATTATGAGGTTTAAATCGATTGATTTTATGATAAAAAGTTTTTAATAATAGTATTATATAATAAATCATTTATGTTGAATATAGATATAGATATATATACTAAATTATTTAAGATAATCAATTTAAAATAAGTATAAATTAACCCAATATCTATTACTTATAGAAAGTTTATTTTTACTTTGTTATATTATATAGAATACCATGCAAAATATATTTAATATTTAATAAAAATATAAACAGATTTCAGCAGTTAACCTTTTAAGTATTTTACAGGAATCTACATGTTTCTTATATTAATAAACAGTGACCTAATGTTACTTTTAATACATATTTCAACACAATTATTATTCGATAAAAATATATTTACAAAAAAAATGCGATTTTATTTCTATAGATGTATGACATTTTAATGGTATTTAATCAATACAATTGGCGCAGCAACTGTTATAAAATAATATACACCTATGTAAATAACAGCACGATTTATGACATTGAAAGAAAACATCGATAGAATAAGATTCAAACAAACTTTTTTCATTTATAAAGGTCATTAGCTATTTAATATGATTCTCCAACTCTACCGAAACCCTTACAGACTTTTTTTATCGATCTTAGAGAGGTTATTGTCTCTCAATATTTGAATGTTAGCAAGCATTTTTTTCACCATACCGTATATAGATAGATATTTAATAAATAAATTTATTTTATCTTTAAATTAAAAGTTTAGTAAAAAAGCTTAAACGTTTTTATTATCAAAACGTTCAAAAACTTATTTTAATAAAAATATATTTTGTAAATATATTAAGGGTTCAATTTAATTTTTATTAAAATCATTTTAATAAATTATTAATTTGCAAATTTTTTTATTAGCACAGGCTCATTGACAGTGAAAATAAAATAATTACATATTACGCGTTAAAAACGCCATAAACAAAATTTTATAATTTTAAACCCATTGTATAATATTTTTTATGCATTCTTAAAAAAAATAAAAATAACTTTGGTTCCAGATTTTTAGTAACAAACGTAATGATTTTCAGTCATTTTCAGTAACAAATGAATCAGAAATTAAAAATATTTGTACTGGTAATAATATCGACTTTGAAGTAAATGTTGTAAGGAAGGAATATTTAAATATACAGAGAAATGTCGATTGCAATATTAAAAGAGCTTTGAATATTGAATAAGTTATAAAGAATATGTATAATACATACAATATGAAGAAATTACAAAAAATAAGATTTTGAGTCTAAACGACTAGTTGTGCGATTTGTTATGTATAACATTAAAAGAAGTGCTTTACGCTGACAGTTTGAATGTGAAATGACAAGTGCGAAGTTGCCAAATTTTTAACAGATAAAAAATACAATTTGAATAACACCCATAAATCCTAATTGTCCGCCGCAGCAAAAATAGGATAGCGCTCTAGATATAATTATCTAATATAACGAATTTACCGATAAATTCATATATAAATTTTATTTTACTAAAGTATGAGTACCTTATATAAATAAAAAAAATGCTTTTTTTAATATGCACTCAAAGATATGTACATATGTTTTCGACCATCTTGGGGTAACCTGTTAGGTCACGATGGTCTAAATATAATCTAAATAAATATATGAGCCAAGATATTTAGATGCAATTAAGCATTTATGTATGTTGAAACATCTACATAAACCTTTATACATATATCGCTACTTGTTCCAATTACAATTTCCACTTCCCACATAATCCCATTGGATAACAATCTGCGAATGGCTCTCGAGCACATTTCCAAGAATGGCTGCGATGCTTATCGAAATCCACCGATGATTTGATTGATAGTGCCTTATCCCAAATCGGGATCTTGTCTTCGTCCGTTTTGTGCGCAGGAAGCAGATTCGAAGCAGGCCTTAATGTCACAAGGGGTTTGACGCTTCTCAAACCTCTCTCGGCTGATAGTTTTCATTGCGGAAAGCTCACGTAACAAATGGATTCGTTGAGAGCTTTCGTGTCGCGTCGTTTAGATAGACGGATCTCATTTTTTCTTTATATATGCGCGTCTCCTATGAACTTGCGCAAAAGTGTATAAAAAACGTGGGACGAAAATATATTTTATACCTGCGTGAAAAAAATATGTATACAAATATATCAACTGAATTTCACTACTAGGGTAGAGTAAAAATTATTTTTAATGATTTTTTTAATTAAAATTAACGAAAATTACTTAAAAAGTAAACTAAATTTAGAATAAATATATATGAATAATAATGGATAAAATAAAATTAAGATAGCAAGAGAATTTTAAAATCAAGTCAAGGCGCTGCCAATTAGAAAATAGAATTGAACCAGGAAGAATTTTCTGCTCTTTCAAAGTTAGGAGATAAGTAATGTTGTTGTATGCTGGTACAGACTATTCTATCTCGATGAACCGCAATTCGAACATATTGCACCAAAGTTAATATACTAGGTGCTCGAAAACATCTACTAAATGATTGCTTCCCAATTCTAATTAAAAGTCACAATGCGAGTGATTTTCCGTTGCATATGCCTGAATGCTTTCAATGCGACAAATTTTTAGTTTTTGTATTAAAAATTCAGTTTGTCTTTAAACAGCAATATTTTTTTATTTAAACAATTTTCTATTCAATTTAATATTAAAGGTGCTTTGGTTGGCTGAGAAATGTATGGAATTCATACGTTTAACAATTAGTTTAGTTAAAAAAAAAAAACTATTACGGACAAAAGCTTTTTACTAAAAAACTACTTTGATTAGATTATTTAATAAGGTCAAGAGACTTTTTATTCCTAATGCAGCAGATTTTTTAATGATTTTTCATTTGTTTTATATAATCATAAAACTATTAAAAATCAATGATCCTCATAGCTTACATTAAAAAAATGTGCAATGCCAGCGGTGGCAACAGTCGCAGGCGATTCTGATAGTGCGGAGATCCTGGCTCTAACGGGCATCAAAAGATGTGATCATGAGTTTCGAAGATGTTCCGAAACCAAAAACTGTGATTTATCAAATATAGATTATTAACAAACTCTTTAATAGTTTCAGTAAATGATTAGCGACAAACAACTTTCTGAGAAAATTTAGTAAATCATATCGTAATTTTCCAATTAATAAATTATACTCTGATAAAGATACATATCTCTAAAACATGTTTTTAATTTTTTCGATAAAGAGAGAGTTTTTGGTTTTTCAATAATTTTAAATTTAAGATCTCGATTCGTGAATGCTGATAACTAACGTATAATGGAAGACACAAACATTTTACGGGTCGACAAAGTAAAATGGTTTCTTCATAATAAAGCCTGGCACCTTCGAAGTTTTTTTTTAGGCATTGTTCAATTTCAAGACTGATGTTGAGATTTTAAGTATAATGTTTCTAACGAGATCATAAGAATAAATTATCTAAACTGACATCGAACACAGACGGATGTCCTGATCTCTACCATAAATTGTAAAATAAGTGCTTTAGTTTTAGCAATGAAAATATTGAATTAAACAACTAGCTATAAGGGCACTTTTGAGTCAAGTACTGATCAAACGCACAATATAGCGCCTCTTAGAAGGCCGAGAGTGCAGAATTTACATCAACGCAATCACCTACTCGTCTCAAGTCCATACATTATTTATTTAATTAAAATATGGTGCTTTTTTTATATTATCTAATAATTTAACTATTTTAGTTAGATATTTGCTATGAATAAAATATAAATTTTTGATGCAATTTTTTAAACTGTCGAGATTATTTTTTGAATACCACAGATTTAAAGCTAATGGGTTTTTTATTTATTGTAATTTTAAAATGTCATTAAAAGGACTAACTTAATAATTAGTAAATAAATAAATTAAACTTTGAATATTGACCTAAAAAATACAGTTTTTCGTTTTGAAGCTGTGTTAGTATTTTATTGTATAGTATTGCCTGACTTTTGTCTATTGAAACATATGTATGTATAGTTTATATATAATAAAAAAATAATGGACTTAGTATTGATTATTGTGAAACAGTTTCTTTATTGTTACAAATAATAATAGATACTCTTTGTTTTAGTTCTATCATCTGGAATTCAGTTGTGCGATTCATTGTAGCAAATATCCGATACATTGTATGTATATAGTAGACTATAACAATTTAATTGCGAGCTTAAATAATGGTTTTAAATTATTTTGACTTATAAATACACATTGTATTCGAAATTAATTATATAGATACCATTAAAACCTTCGATTGTAATTAATTTTCTCACGGCAAAACCAACACATTAGATTTGTCTCACGGCGCAGGGATTATTATGTAAATGGCGTCTATGTGCTTCGAACTCATTACATAAATAAACAAACTTTGTATGTCAAGGAATCTATCTATATAGGTGAACCTTCTCTATAGTTGGCTATTTGTTAACAGAGCAGATGGGAGAATTGCGGTCTGTCCGATGAAAGATATATTTTTTGGTTGGAAAAATAAAGTTCCATTACTATCCGTTCCATTGTGTTCCCTCGAACACCTCTCTCGCTGGAAGCTTTTATTAGGTCAGTGCAGCGCAATAATGGTTCGCTTTAATGGGTTTAAAGATGCGATTCGAGATGAAGATGCTGGCGATGTAATTTATTAATTGTGGTGCTACAACTAAAGTCTTATCACGCGAAATATATCTTTTGAGGTACTATCAGCCAGTTTAAGGCGACCTAATGGCTGCAATAATGCTGATTGTGAGCTTATTGTTATTTAAAATTAATATTAAATAAAAGTCTGTAACTGAATGAAATAAAATAAAATAAGTAATAAATTATATATTTGTTCTGTTAGCAAATAATATTATTCAAGATAAACTATAACGTTCACTCAAATTTGAAAACATTTAATATCATAATTATTTTGATACATTCGATAGGTTTGCAAAAATATTAGAAAAATCACACAGTCGACTTGATTCACTCTGATGTTCAATCATCTATGAAAAGAGTCTTTTTGTAATAGTGGGTTCAAAAATGCCCAATTCGGGATTATTGGACCAAAAATCTGACGTCAAACAACGAAAATCGCTCTTCGTTACACCGCTTGCCAATTTCCCGACACACCTCGGTCGCTTTAATTACACAGCACGAGAATTTACCTCCCGTCTTTCCTTTTGGTTTTTCTTCCCCATAAATTAATTACTCTATCCATCTCGAGACTTGGGGGATGTTTCGAACTCGCCGATAAAAAGCGTTACGCTTGACGGACAGTTAAAAAAACTCAGATTTTTTAGGAGACTTCCCGTCCAAGGGGGGCTGCCTAATTGCGGGTTTGAACGTTGAAAAACATTATTTTTAATTACAACCATTTGTAAGGAGCACATTTTGACCTCATTACTTAACAAGATATTACATACTTTTTAAGCGGCCGACCTTTAACTGAGCCGCTATAATTGCTACCATTTTTTTATCGCATAATATTAATATTTTACCCAGGTTTTGTGTGTGAGCACATATTTAACAATATATACAAAAAAGATTATAAAAGAGCCTTATTTATTAGCTACAATTTTAAAAGTGTACATTTGGTCAATATATAAGGCGCGGTGATTTTTTAGCTCAACTTTCATGAGACTCGCCAAAGCTAATCTCATAAATCGATGCCCTGAAGTAAAATGAACTAATTTCGGAGGTGAATGACATGCTTAACAATGTTAATAAATACATTAGATTCAAAACAAACCTATTTGGAGCTTTTTTATATAGAAGTTAAATGAAATGACATCAAAACGAGCATTTTATATTATTTATAAAACTGATTTTTGTGCAATTACTCATTGCAAATAATGCTTTAGCCTAAAAATTAGGCTCAAACTAAAAAATACCTTTTATTACAGTCCATCAAATAGTAATTAATATATTCACTACAAGACAAAAAAGATAAGAAACAAAAATATTACGCTTATAAAAAGAGTTTTAAACTCTAAAATTAAGTGTATACTTTGCATTGCAAAACAAAATTTTATGTTTTATATTCTTTGTATTTTTATGGTAAAAATATTTTGCTAATAATGGAAATAAAATAAAATACATTTCTTAAATTTTCAGAAACATGCAAATTTTTATGCTCAAGAAACAAGTAAGTATTATATGGTAATTTTACATATACTATACTAATCATACGAATAATTTAATAAGAACGACTTTTGCGTCATGAAATTTGAACGATTATTTTACGCTAGCAATACATCGTTATCAGTCTATAAAAATTTTAACATATTTTTAATAATTATTCTATTTTATATATTTGTTTATGTATATTTATTTTTTCGTGTAATTCTGCATAAGTCAGAAATTGCTCATTATGAGGTTACAATTTAATACATTAAAATTATAAATTGAATACATATACATTTAGAAAAATATAATAAATACACTTAAAATATTTATTATTAAATTTTAAAAGAACAAATAAGGAGAACACGAAGCATAAAAAATAAAAATATTATATAGTAATATGATCTGCATATGTATTATTTATTAATTTAATTGTATTTGATCATAGTTGCATGAATTCATTAGATAAAAATGTTTTAATTTCTTCGCAATTGCTTTTGGTAAAACGTTTAATGTTCTAAATGCTATATTTTTTAAAGAATTTGTGCCAAGCTTTAAATAAAATGCTTTAAAATATTATCATTGGTAGATGATTTACACAGTGGCGTAGCTATGGGGGGGTGGAGGGGGGAACGCCCCGGGCGGCACTTGCTTGGGGGCGGCATATTCGCGATGGGATTGTCTAGTGTGGTTCTTAACCCTGAATGCACTAAAACATATATAAATCTACGAATAACAAGAGAAAAATAATAACCAATTTAAAATTTTAAGAAATGCTGATTTTATGACCCTGCAAAAATGTATGAGGGGTGGCAATTTTAGGGATCGCCCTGGGTGGCACATACCCTAGCTACGCCACTGGATTTACAACAAAAATTATAGCATTATTTTAAATCACCTAAAGTGATTTTAATTTCAGTTTTATCTGCTTAACATGAATGGACAGATTTCTCTCATGCATCATGATAGATATTGCTTAAATAATAACAATATAATCATACATAAAAGACAATTATGATGCACATTTGAAATAAATCTAATGTCAAAAACAACCTTGTGCTTAAGAAGTTGATTGGCTGGTGCAAGAGGAGCGTTTTAAGCGCTGAAGTACTGGCCATGACGGTCAAGAATAAGGAACGCGATCGCGACATACATAACACTGTTAATAAAAGACATCATTGTTGTCATTGCATTAAAAAAATACACTGTGTCACTTAAAATATGACAATATTTCTGAAGCAAGTCAAGTTTGCTTGATAATGTAGTAACATTTTATCAGTTTATATATTAAGTATACGATTTTTAAAACAGCACTTTCGAAGAGTGAGCTATGATGTCTTAAAATTCACATAGCTTATTATATTTTTAAAAAATCCTATTAACGCAAATACTCAGTAATATTTTTATGTCTTTGACTTGCAAATTCAATCATAAATTATATAAACTGCATAAAAAGAAAGGCACCATTGTTATGACTAATAACGGTTTTAGTAAATATATGTAAAAAATAATGTCTGATTCATAATTTGCGCTTTAATATGTTAACCTAATAACTAAACAAATAATAAAAAAAACTCTTAAGGTGTCTTGAAATTTACATAGCTTATTTTTTTTTTAAAATGGCAAATGCAAATAGATCGCAAATATTTTCTGTCGTTTTTAACGTGCAATATACTTTTCAGCTATGGAGTTTTAAAAAATACAGATGATTGTATTTTACTTAAAAATAGCCTTAAAGAGGTATTAAAATTTAAAAAAAATACAGATGACTGACATCTGTACCACAATATTAATAAAAAATAAAATAATTTCACTTTGCCAATATATTAGGGAATACTTATAATTTGAGCGAAGACTGAAAAATAATTGTTTGCTTGAGTTATCAAATTTCTGTTTTATAGATACACGTTAATGTTATCTATAAAACAGAAAATCTGTATACTCAATAACTACACAATTTATGAAAAATAAATACTTTGACGTCTACAAATTTACACAGCTTTTTTTAATCCAAAATTGCTAGTTTCTCGCAATTAGCTAAAAATTATTTTAGAGACATTTTTAGCTTCAACGTCATTTTAATATTAAGCTATAAAAAATCCATTAAATTGTATTAAAATGACACCAGTGTTGTCAAAATTATTTTTATAAAGCAACATTAGATATGCGTGTATTTAAATAAAAAATCGATTTTAGTTTTAACCGAAACTAAAACATACAATAGTAATAAAAATGTAAATGATAGGAGATCAAATTAAACTATTATTATTCACAGCATTACTTTTTTCTAATGACCTAATCCGTTTTTGTTGATCAATCAATGGTAAATTGCTTGTTTAGGGAATATTAATTGATCGAGAAATGCTCTGTTTACTTTGTTATTTACTAAGCTTAATATATTATCAGACCAGATAATATTAAATTTTAATTTATTTACTACATACTTAATTAACTTAAATTGCTTATTATTACAAAAATTTGAATTTGCTTACTAAACAGTGCTAATTTTCTGGCATCGTTCTCAAGAACTGTTTTTTTTTGTTCTTAATTGCAACCGCACGCCATTTGTAATAATTACGAACGGAGGGTGAGACCTTAGTAATTAGGGACCTAATGGGGCCTCGGTGCCCGATTTTACGGTCTCGGATCCGAAAACCGAACGATTCTAAGGTTTACAGGCGTGAAACCGGAATAAGTTCAAGAATTGGTATTCGGAAACGGTCACAATCGGGACGCAGTTAAATTTAACTGAGACTATTTTCTAAATTTTTTAACACTTTTATTTTATTTTATCGAGACGGTAGTCGTTATGAGACCTTTGAGGCTAACGCATTAAAAAATATTGGCCTAACACGATGATAGTTTGCAATAAGATAAGAATAGATCTATTTACAGATATATCTAAAAATGTATATTTGTATATTCTTTGAAAAAATGTCAAAAAATATTATTCACACTCTAATAACATTTTTATGTCATTGTATGAATCATATATTAGTTTTATATTCGTTATTATTCATATAATATATAAAAATATTTATTATAAAAAAATATTTTACGAGAATATTTCAGCGTCAGGTTGCGATATTATATTTAACCTGAGAACGTTACACGGTGAAAACTTCGTTCTAATATTCAGTTATACAGTATTATACAACCATTTCCATCTCAATAAAACACTTTATGGCGTTTTTAGTGGTATTATTATGATAAGCATCGTACACATAAAAAAGTGTATATGCTCATACGTGTATACAGAGTACATTTCGTGCCGCGATTTAACACGAACGCGAGGTATGAAAATTAATTATAAGATTTTTTTTTTTTACTTTTTTGCAAAAGTGCGTAAAGAAATGGTCGAGAATGAGCGATGATAGGAACTTGTGCGGAAAAAATTAGGAAGGGTCGTTTTTAGGTTTCGTTAAGGGTTAAAAGCAAGATATACGATCTGTTGGACTGTTAGTGAAGAAACAAAAAATTGTTTTGAAGGATTTGTGAAAATTGGTTTTCATATTAATTTCCCGGACGACCTTGAATATGATTCTTTATTAAAATATAAATTATTCTAAAAATACATTTAATTTTTCTCCCTGAATAAATAATAGGATAGTTTCTTTAACTGAAACAATAGAAAATATAATATCGATACGATGTATAATTTTATTTTTATTTTGCAAAGAAATAAATATATTTAACTCCTGAGATCATCTTCAAAACGTTATTTTTAAATGTTTAATTGATTCATGTCTACAATATATTATATATTAAAAATAAGTATATTCATTTTTCAGTGCCACACAACCAGATAAAAAGCACGTATCGCATTCCCGCGTTAAAAGCACAATAAATAATAATTATATTAGTATTTACCATTCATTAGCATCCCCAATTATATTAACACCAGCACAATAGAGTCGCTGATTATTTACCTACAAGACTTAGGTTCGAATCCCATATGGACCTTGGTATCCAATTTAAATTTTAATCCTATCTGGGAGATCATAAGTTTTATATAGTTATATTTTCGATCGATCATCGTAAATTAGAGCTACTTTGACTGTCATAATCACACGGACAAATATCGTTATGATTTAATTGAATCAAGCCAGGTCGTACTTATAATGAAAAGACACTTCAGCTTATGAAGAAGAATATTTACAGCAGATTCAGTGTTGTAAAATCTCTACCTGTTAAAACTTTAACAGTCATGCAACGATTTTTATGATAAAGACGGCGGACAAGAAGGACCAGAGCAATAAAATAATCTTAGCAAATACTCCCGATTTTCATTAAAACTTGTACCAAAAAGAGCTTCGTTAAACATTGACCAAAAAGCGGCCGATATGTTTTAGTTATATTTGGAAATATATACATAAAACTTTGGTTGAACTAGCTTTAATATATAAATTTTTCATGATGATATTCGTTGATTAAATCTTTTATAATAATACAACTTTAATCATTTTCTTTCTCTATATATATTTGCTCTGCACGTTTTTTTTCAGCTGAAGCTTTAAAAATACGAGTAATTAAAAACTTTGAATGCGCAAACGTTCCTCTGCGAAGCCTAGTGTTATTACAGTAGCTCCAACAACATATCGGCTTTCCCATTACCATATCATAAACTGTACACACTGTTACACAATTATGGTTACACACACAACCCTTGGTCACCCCCACAAGATATCGGGGCGGTGTTTGCGCACCTTCAGTCCTCATTTCGCGGGGCGTGTATGTATAATGAGTATAAATTTTGCATACATGTTTACTTCTGTGAAAGAGCCTTAGCGGTAATGCCTCTGAACACTATTAATGTTGCAAACAACAACGAAACACCCAGACAAAACAATGTAAGCTAGATCTAGAGACGAAATGGCGTGACGATAAGGCGACAGAAGTTTCGCGAGACCGGGTGCAGCCGGCGCATAGACGATGTTTATGTGTTTGTCTTTCATAAAATGTAGTTAATTTTTTTATATATTTTAGAAATACACGCACAAAAGAAGCTTTGTGTAAACATTCTTATTTAAAAAAAAAATATAAAATATTTTTTTT
Organism: Plectrocnemia conspersa; assembly: GCF_051122295.1. NCBI lineage: Eukaryota > Metazoa > Arthropoda > Insecta > Trichoptera > Polycentropodidae > Plectrocnemia > Plectrocnemia conspersa. Next base: position 5,891,157 of record NW_028277172.1, read on the forward strand.
AACATGAATAAGTTCACTCACGCGAAAAAATAGTGAGGTTATTTAAATTCATTTTTCAGTGTTACTTGAAGAATAAAGTCATTTTGACTTAATAATTAAGTTCACAATCGTGGTTTAAATTAAAAATATATTTTATTTAACAATTCTGTTAAATTGATTCGAAGCGATTTTGATGGTTTGATTCGCTTTTATTAATTTCTATAAAAATATAAATTCTTATTTTTTTGTAGTTTTCTATGAATTGCTACTAGATAAACATTCAGTTGTGACACATTAAAAATAAATAGCAAGGTTCTCCAATATCACAAATTATTTATTGTCAGTAATTTGCTTCGTCGTGGTCAATTTTTAGCGCCGACAGGATTTTTACATGGAAAAAAATCGGACCAGTCTCGAAAAAATGATACATGGATATGGCACGTGTATTGAATGCGAGCTTTAGAGCTTTCGGGTATAAATATTATTTATTTTGCTTGTAAACGACCCCCCGCGGGCAATGAGCTTAATTGTGTGTTTTTTTTTTCGTCGGTAGAAACGAATAGCATTCGAATAAAATGCTCAATAAAAATGCTAAACGCGATTGCTTTTAACGACAGGATCGCGGAAATTATATAAATTTATTGTGATTAACGATTTTTACGCCGGAAAAATAAAGTGCTTTATAAATTACTTAGTACTGAACATTTTAAATTAAAAAGCTCGTTTGTTTTGCATTTGCATAAATATATAATGTAAGAATTTTACAATTAATTCCTTTTCTGATCTACTATTTTATTAGGTAACATAAATAAAACTTGTTTAATCCATAGACATCGCTCACGGTTTGTAATGTATAACATGGAAAACTATAACTAAATATTTCAGTAACTATTTTTAATTAAAAAATATCATACAAATCACCAATAATTTTTAATGACGTAAGCTTTTAATACATACGCTTTAAATTTAATCAAAATATATTCTAGTTCATACTTTATGCTAAGATTTATATTAAAAAAAATAACTAAAAATTAGGTATGTCTTATATTTTAATTCAAATTACAATAACTAATAAAGAAATTATATAAATTAAAGTTTTAATATTTACTTTTAATAAAATTTAAAGCAAACGTAAATTTTAAGCATGCCAACACCCACGCAGCAATTGAGTTGTAACCTCATCCGAAACTTTCATAACAAACAAATATAATTTACAGTAAAACTATCGTATAAAACATATTATTTGTTTATTAAAACATATTATTTGAACTGCTCTTGTTTTCACCGTATTTTCAGTATATAGTATGTATATATATTTTAATCCCAGAGGTATAAGAAAAATGTTTGACAAAGTAAAGCTTTATGTATCGCTCCTAACCGCTGGCGCAAGGTAGCTCGCTCGCGCTATGGTGCAAATAACAGTCTCCTGCCGTTGATTTAAATCAGAATACACAATTATCTATCCATATTGACAATTACAATTTACTTCAAATACTTCGAACTAAGTTTAGCTAGCATTTCCATGTCTCATATAAAGTAATTAAATTGAGCTGGGGTAGGTCGCTATTAAGATTTTAAAAACCTGAAATTTTAAATACAAAAATAAAATAAAAAAAATGATAATTTTATAGTATGTGTTTTTTTTAAATTTATAGCTTATTTCAAAGATTGATTTACTTATTAATCTATCCTTAGTGATGATTTTATTTAATTTTATTTTTTAAAACCAAACAGGCTACAAATTTTGCAAGCGATTTCCTCAATATAAAATTCCTAAATTTAAAAATAATTTTATTTGGGTGAAAAATATGTTTAATGTGAGAAAAAAACAAGCGTTTAATAAAAATATATTTACCAGATTTATATATCAGTAAAACTAAAATATTTTAAACACATATTTTTGTTTATTTATAATTTAATATCAATAGCAATAGTACGAGCAAAAAAATTTTAATCAAAGTTACACATTTATTCAGAAATATTACTCGAAGAATTTTCAAAAATATAAAAACATACAGGTTTTCTTTATGGAATAAAGAAACACTTTTGTGCATTGACACATTACGGTCCGTTCACTCGTTTTTGCGAGATTTTTTGTGGCAGTTTTCGAGAGTTAAAAATAATGTAAATTAATGTTGATAATATATTGGGAATGTAATAAAAATTTAAACTTTTTCGGAAGCGTAAAAAATTTAACTTTGTTTAAAACATTAACAAATCCACTAAATTAGTAAAATTGATTTTTTTTATTTTTTTATTGTAACAATACCATAATAGTTAATATAAATAGCTTTTAAGCGTATAAATAAAATATGCACGCAATTTTTTATCTTGAAACAATACCTTTTGTATTTTAAACTAAGGTAATTTATAAATTAAATTTTCTAGTTTAAATTAAACCTATATATATTTTCCCATAATTAGTTTGATTAGCATAATTAATCATATGGTGTACTGTTAGTGAATAAAATTGTCTATTTGTCTTTTACATATATCTGAAATTGAAAGAAAGTTTAAATTTTTTGCCAGTTGATAAAAATAATATAGAAATAAAGTAAAATAATTATATATTCTGATTCAATTATCGAAATATTATTTAATTTCAAGTTAAATATTATAAAAATTTTGCTTAAAAATAAAATTAGGTGGAGCTTAAAATAAATTAATTTAATCAAATACAATATTATTTTTTTGTAAATTGCCAATTACTAATAACTTTTTTAAGATAGATTTAAAATACAATTATTTTAAAGGTGAAAAAGTGATAATTAAAAATATAAGAATAAATTAATTTTAAATTAGTGCAACGGAATAAAATTTTAATTTACTATTTATTTTTATTATCGTAAAAAAATCACTAGCTTATAAATTAATAGCGTATTACGTTTTTACACACAATAATGATTTTTTTATTGAGAAAATTAAATTAAAATGTCGGATCTAGCATGCCAAAATTATTTAAATCGGTTATTACCCTTAGCTTACAGCTTAGAAAGAGTATTTCATCCTTTTTTTAAAGTTCATCAAGGGTTCAACCTGCACCCTCTACTAAACCAGAGTTGCCGCAACCAGTGAAGCTCACAAAAAAATCGACACATGCGACGCAATAAAAGCCTAAAACTTTAGTTAAAAACCATCGTTTTTACTGCGACCGTTATATTTAATTCAGCCAGCCAGCCTCCAAAACTTACTTGAGCTTTGAAATAATACAGAGCCAGGGCATGAATAATCAATATATTAACGTATATTTATGGCTTTAATAATTAGTATAGATATTGCATCATATTATAATAATAATATAGCTATTGCGCAATCACAGAAAAATATAAAATCAAAATCATTAGTCCATATGTATGCATGTAAGTTAAGATTGTATTTTATCATTAATATTTATTTAATACAAAACAGTGGGACTTAACATTCATATTTAAACCTTTCAAGTTGTCTTTCTTGATAATCCTTTAAATGTTCATCCACAAATACAACTTTTTTTTATCCAACCAAATAAATAAAACAATTCTGCTCGTTCTCCGAGGAAGAAAAAATCTTATCTCAAACAAGTACACACAAACATACCCCGGGCATCAATGCTTTCAACGATAAAATTTCCCCTGGGTGGTTGACGAAATTTCCCGACGTTTACGCGGGACACAATAAAATTTAAGCCTTCAAAATTGACGTCAATTTTTCAACAAAACACAACTCGTCTCTGAGCGGGAATATCTACATACTGTAGCGTCCTTGTATTATATATTTCAGGTGTTGTGTGTGTATGTGTGTGTTAAAGAACATTTTCATAGAACCCTCGGAAAATTACGTATGCGAAATGCGGCCCGTGAACTTTTTCACTCGTCACGTACTGCCTCCAGTCGTGTACTTTAACTTTGTGATGTCTTAAATGACGGAAAAATTTATGGTTTCACATATACCTTTGTATACGTCGTTTGTATTAAGGTTTTGAATTAGATTTATAATAAAATAATGTTACTTTAAGTATCAAAGACGTTCGATATGTATTAAATACTACTTAAATTTACTTACTCTGTGAATATACAGAAGAGCGTATAAATCACGTAAAGTAAAATCACTTGTAAAATAATCAAAATAAAGATTTTAAATACTAATTAATAAATTAGATAGGTATTTAATAAATGTGATATTTTATTTAATAAAAAAGTAGTAATGCATTGTATTAAATTGATTACTATTCAAAAAAAGTTATCTCACATTAGTAGTATAGTACGAAAATAATGCAATAAGATTTATAATTACATACAAGCAATTTAGAAATCTATCTTTTATATTTGTAGTCTCAATCATTTGTATTTTAAGCAATTGTATATACTTAGATTTCTTATATATAACAAAAAAATATATAATATTTATAGTATAAATCATTATTGCTACTCAACTCATCCCAAAAATGTTAACATAAATGTGTTTTCCCATCTTCAAGATTTTTTTTATGCCTATGGGTAACACAATAGGATTAATAAATCGTTATTGCTTTCCTTTTTATTGAAACCAATTTGAATTCCCCTACATCGGTTTGTAATGAGGTTTTGCTTTAAAAGCAATATTTTTACTCGTATTATTTTTTGTGAAATTTAAATTGTGAACTTAAAGAACTATTCTTTGGACTATTGAAACAAATATTTGAACTATATAGTCTTCATATTTGTTTTAAACCAAAAAAATATAATATATATTAAATATACTTTTACATACTTTAAAATGCTAGATGAGCACTTTTATTTTTAAGAGTAAAAAATATTTTTTTAAATATACTTTCAATCCCATCCACCCTATTGTATATATAGAAATAATATATAATATATATCTATGTATCACATAAAATTTATATTATAAGCTTATTTATATAAATTTTATCTTCGGTACGCTTATATTTATAATTCATTGCGCTCTTGTAGAAATATGTATATAATAAAAATTTAGACCTTGACTACAGTATTTTGCACCGAAACACGCTCGTACGTTGCAATTTTGCATACATACTATTTTGCCTATATTTTCAAAATCAAACACATACATGCTACATTTACTATATCAATCATACTTTTTAACGAAATATCTGTTCCTATACATATATTGAAATTAAACTTTCTAGTTATTTATATTCTATGTTTATTATCAGTATTTAATTTATTATTTACTATAATTTTAAATTTGTTATGATCTAAGATATGCCTGTGAAAAATTAGTAATATTAAATTTAGTGTCTAAATGTATTGAGACTTGCCATACAAGTGTACGCGTCACGCTGACGTACGTGACGATCGGTGTGAGACACATTATGTAAATGCATATTATTATTATCAAAGGCCAATTGGTGTTCAACTTCAAAAAAATAATGACAAGTGCTAACAGCGGGTGGAATGGTTTTTCATATGTGAAAAAAAGTATTTGACAAAATAAAAGAAATACAATTATTTATAGCATATACTACTGATTAATTCATTATCATATGTTACAGTAACCAAATCCATTTTAATAACTATAAAATATATATAAAAATAAAAATGGTATATCATATTTCATTCACTTAGTTCCAGCGCTTTTCATTATGCAAACGAAATTTTATTCGAAAAGACCCTACAATATTTTTTACAATTGCAGCGTTTTTTGTTTTAATTATTTTTTTTATTTTGACAAAAGTTTCATTAGCAATTTGTAAAGTTGGGCACTTTGGATTACGGCGAAGACTGCTAAACGAATGGAGCTAAATCACCGTCCTTTGGTACAAGACCCCGCCAGGAGCAGCTGCTAACTGCTTAATTGAGATATGCCGTGATAATGGATTCCGACTATGGTTATACCGAGCGCCGCTGCTTCTGTGCAACTTTAATTTTTCATCTCAATTGATCGGAAAGTGCTCTAGGCAACTTTACCACGCCATCCCATTTAGACACAGCTCTGCACGTATCATGTAGATATAAAAGTATGCACGTTTAACATCATAGTGAAATTTTTCTACAAAATTTATTGACTTATTCGCAATTAGACCAAGTCTAGAAAATTACAAAAATCATTTTCATCAATTTTATTTTTAATGATTTTTGTATTTTTTGATGTTATTGCAATTGCTTTTAACAATTGATTATATAATTTAAAGGTCCAATGTGTCTTACTAAAAATTAAATTTCAATAATTATTTTTCGAGATTTTTTTTAAAACAGTGCCAAATCAAGAAATCTTATTTCGCAAATATTAGCTGATTATTTAAGAATTTTTATAAAACTGTTTTGTGTGAAAAATTAAATTTGTTTGAATATTTTTAAATATTTTTAAACACAACTGCCTTTTTTATACCACTGAATAAAAATGTTGGGTCTGTGCCAGATGTTTGAAAACATATTATACATGCTTCCGATTTTTTTTAATAGAAGTATTTAAATTGCAAAAAAATATTAATAATCATTTTAGTTATTGCAATTTAATCTTAAAACTACATTTATACACGACAATCTCAAGAACGATAAAAGGAATTTTTTAAAGAACTATATTCTGTCTTATGAAATTATTTTTTATAAAAAAAATATATTTATATTCCTAAAAAATAATTAAACCTAGTTTTATACGTAAAAAGTAATTGGAACACAGTGAAGGCTATGCTAGACTGATTTTTATGAATTAACCAACACGTTAAACCACACTTTATTAGTGACAGCTCATGAAAGTTTGCTTGGTCTATTTTTCTTTATTTTAAATACGAACGAAATCGTAAAAATAAAATTGTATACTGCTCGCTGATGATACAGCTATCTTAACAGGTTCTTACGGTCTTAACCCTTTGAACGCGTAAATTGACTAAAGTCGCCTGATTGATTTTTCACCTCTTTACTCAAAAATCAGTAAAAAAAATATTTTTAAGAAAAAATATTTTTTTGTGAATAAAATATCATTTTAAATAAAAATAAAATTAAAAAATTAGAACATTTAAATACAGTACCAAGGAAAATTTTGCATTTTTCAAAAAAAGACAATTTTATATTTATTTTTTGATTAACGCGTCTAAAGGGTTAAACCAATCGCAAATAAGCACCAAAAACCCTTAATAAAATAAAATCAACTGTATTAAAACATAAGCAAATATTCACACAAAACGTTAACAAACTCTGCCACAATCTTTCCTAAATGTAGAAAGCAGTAACTGGGCTTACACTATAAGTTTAAATTTAATAAACAATTTTTGCGCTAAACAGTTTGCCGCAATTGCGACCCTAAGACCGATATCTAACAGAATAAAAATAAAATTTACTTGTTATTAGGTAACATTAAAATAAACAATTATATGCATATTAGCCTTTAAAAACCCTACAATTAAAGAACACTGTAATTATCATACCAAAAAATACTATAAAAATATATGGCAAAACCACATTTACATAAACATAGCAAGCATAAAATAGCAAAGCATTTATTGCTGTAGAGACAATATATCAATAGTTCCAGATCTTCAGTGAAATGTATTAAAATCACTCTTTTTAGCAAAGTGTAGCTTAAAACAATTTGTAAACATGAAAATGGTTATAAAGCAAAAAAAATATATAATGTACTAAAAATTATTTATATTTAAATTAGACATCTTTATTAATATTTTTTATTAATTAAAATGTATTAAAAATATGAAAATAAAATTTCCCGGAATGTTTGCGAGTTTTATATAAATTATATATATTATTTATTTTTACGGCAAAAATCAAATGTACTACATTTAATCATGTTTATTAGATGAGAAGTATTTGTATAAAATATTATATTTTTAAATGAATAATACTTAAAATACTTATTTATCGTTTTGAATAATTATCAAAGCCTTTAACGAAGATCTTGCTTTGAAACTTCTAGCAACGTGTGCAGCAGAAACTTTAGCAACTCAACGCCAATATACATTTGTCCTGACGGTTTTAACATAATTTGATTTCAGCTCTTGAATAGTTGAAGAAGATAGTGGGCTAACTTTTGTAGCGCTTTAATATTGAAATCAGATGGTAATTCATGTTAAAACATTGTAAATTGCGAGCATCGTGAAAAGAACTGCACTCGCTTGAATTGAAGATGAAAAAAATACTCTCTTTGAATAAATCTAAGACAGTTAAACTTCATTACCAGAATGTTAAAATTAAAAATAAATATAAGTGCTACTATATTTTTCATGAAATTTCTCATACGTCACTAGTGCTATCAACAAAGGGTTAGTTTGCTCTTCGACGCACTTAAACGCAAACCGATTCGGTTAAGACCGTGTCAAAACAACTAATAGATTCGAAATCGAATCCACAAATCGCCCCGTGAGACTTTGGGCACACGTCGTTTATTTACGGTCAGATTAGGGTCAAAACCAATCAAAGTGAGATTAAACGAGCTTTCAACCTACATGCGATACTTTGCGCCCACATATAAATCACACAGCCATTGAACGATGCGATTATACAATTTATCTTGCGAATTTTGCAATTAAGCGCCATATTTGTATGAAATGTCGGTTCCGGTTGATTTTGCCATGTTTTCCGATGAGCAAGAAAGGGAATTGGTTGATTAAGCAATACAAACAGAACGAAACCGTGCGGTAAGGATACTCTTTTCGGGCAATTGAGATTTTGTTTGTGTATTTGTACGTATGAAGTCGTTTAGTCATCAAAACGAGAACAATAGAGGGATAAATAAAGACAACAGTAAATATTTGCCGGGAGGATTGGAGTCATTTCGTTGGACAAACAAGACAGAAACAAGAAGTCCTAAATGAGTGCAAATACGAGTGGATGTGTAATATATATAAATATATAATGTGATGCGAATTTCGTGAAAGTAACGCTCGACTGTTGGTTCTATATATTATGTAACATAAAATAATTTTAAATGTACATTTAAAAAAATTAAAGCTTTTCAATCTATCGCTAAGATAAAACTGTCAAAAAAGTCTAAGCTACTATAAAACACTACGCAATGTCATTGTTTAAATATATATTATTATAGTAGATTTTTGTACTCATATGCATTTACTTAAAAATACACTTAGTGTTATCTGACTTTGTTTATCAATCCAATTAAAAGGACCTTTAAGTGTTATTTTGGCTAATAACAGTTCTTTCATAAATAATATACTATCAAAATTATTTATGCTTTTACAGTAATTTTTTATTAAAATTCATAGTCAAAATAAAAAGGTTGCCTTTACATTACGTGCGTCACCAAATAAATTATGAAGTGAAAGCCCAGCATATTATTAATTTGATTATACAATTAACCGAGAAAGCTCGCCTTATCGCCGTAATTGAATAATGTATTATTTTTCCGACATCGTAAATTTTGCATCAATCATAAATTCTGTCGAGTCAACGTCGACACGGTGATATTTATGCGATATTTACACGTTGTTATACATTTGTTTCCTTTTTTTCAATAATAATTTTACCAGCACACGGTTAAAATCGTCCATTATCACGAACTGCCAAAGGGTTAACTTTACCGGTAACCGCAGATTTGATTAATCGACCTCAAAACGCAGTTCACTTATTAACATAACGCTAACAATTTCAGTATAACGCTTTGTGAAATTATAAAGGCTGGTATAGACTTGTTGCGTATTCGAATAACCTTTGCGTAACATTTAATGACACGATAGCAAATAACCAACGATCCATTGTGTTTATGCAGTGAGTTTACAAATTTGTTTCTAACAATTTAACACGTATTTAAAAATAATTGTGTCCTAGAAACAATTACATAAGCTTTCTATGGAAATAAAAACAATTTTTTTTCGTAATGGTCTTATTTAACTATCGATCGATAAAATGTGAAGCTTTTAAAAAAATTGCCGCTTGACCTTGAAAAAAAATTTTGACGCAAAAACGCGTTAAAAACGCAATAAACACACTGCAAATTATATTAATGCAGACAAGAATATTTTGTAAGTAACAATCACAGATCTAATGGATTGACCTAAAGTAACCAAAACTACCATAGCGTACTTTACATATAACAATTATTATATATTTAAGTTATTAACGCAACAAATTTGATGCAAAATAACAAGAGCGAGGTTGCCAAATCTCCACCTGTTCAAACTCAGATGGTAATGTAAATATTGTAATAAGAAAGCAGACGGAATTAATCCCCCATAATTTTATTATTGGCTGAAGCGTCAAGCAAAAAACCTAAAAAGAAAAAAGCACAAAAAACATAAAAAAAAACACAAATATAAAATTATCATTGTAATTGACAATTGCAAATTAGGTTTTCCTATATTTTCCTGTTCTCACACATTTATATCGTGATAAATACTTCGAAAAAATATCTAGCAACTTAATAAAATTAAGTTTAAGAAATGTTCTTAGCCCATCTTAAAATGACTAAGTTGTATAATATTTTGTATAGAAGTTACTTATTTTGATCGTTATTTTGCCGACACATACATATCACAACCAGCACGATAAAGTCAGTAACTTACACTTTTAAAATCTGTATTCAAATCTTATATGCACCCTAATGTTTCTAATTTTCATCGTATCTAGGAGATCAGATTATACTTTTTATTTGCTTGACCATCACAGATGTTTTTCTAGATTTTCCTATTCTCGCGAATGAACATTGTGATAAATTTTTGGGAAATTATTTTCCAACTCGATAAAATTACGATACAGAAATTTTCTTAGCCCATCTTGCAATGTTAAGTCTGACATACATACCACTACCAGAACGATAGACCAGTGCTATAGTCAGTGACTAGTACATTAAAGACTAGGGTTCAAATCCCATATGGACTCTTATGTTTTTACCCTAATTTGATGGTTTATAAAATAGCAAAATTAGTGAATATTATATAAATATTATTTTGATGGACCGTCACAAATTAGGTTTTCCTAGATTTTTTTTAATACCACAGGTGAATATTATAATAAATAGTTATAATAATAATAGTATATTTTAAAACAGGTATCAGTGTTTTTGAGTCTTTGATTTTTGCGCATTGCATACAAAAAATATAATAAAACCATTAAATAAATATATATGTTTTTATAATTTAATTCTGGTCTTTCTTTCGATACTAATTAACAAAAAAATCTCAAAGATATGATTTAGTATTTTCTTAGTCAAATAAAATTATTGCCTATTTAATAATAAAATATAATAATTACTAGTATTTGCTACAAATATTAGGCGACAAAGATTCTATCAAAATAAACTAAATATTGCTACTTAAATTTCAATATAGCAAAAAAATTTAAATTCACAGATAATACGATATTGTTATGGTCATCAAAATATATACATCGTATTACTGGTTTATTATTTTAAACATTGTATAAAGAATGAATAAAATGTACATACATAAAGTCAAAATTCAGAGCACTGAAAAATAAATTACTTCCCCTCAAATGAATATTAAAACCAATATGAACATTCTAAAGCAAAACCCATCCTTGTAGGTTCATATTTCATTTGAATTTGTATATCCAGCCCATTTAAGATATCAAACAACGGTCCAATTGACCAGTATCAATATTTAATAATGGTCAACACTGTATCGCGCCATATCAGATACAGATTCGGGTCAAGTGATTTAATAGCTATGTTTGATGTATGCGTGTGGTTTTGGCGGATATAGGCAAATAGTATATTGTACCATAAACTATCGATTTCTAGCATTCAGTAATAGTTACTAATCATGTGCTGCATATTTGTCTAAAGTTTTCAAAGTCTGATCTGATGGTTGTAAGTTAAAATAAAAAGTAAAGATTAGAGACAAACAATATTTATTAAAAATTGCTTATGATTTTTATAGATCATTTTTTGATTTAATTTTTAATATAATTTTTGTTTTAATATCACCCTGTGTATTGACGGTATGAACCTTAGTTGTTTAAATTTTAAACAAGGACATTTGTACAAACAAACAAATGGATGTGCACAACTTTGAAATTCTTTAGGGATTTATTCATATTTGCACAATCTCGTTACGGCTAGCTACCGAAAGCAAATTTATGACTGTGTATTTTATTACGTATATAGAAATACAAAATGTATGGAAAAAAACAGAATATGTTTATATTTATTATTACTTACAAGTTCAGATCCACGTAAAACGCTATGAAGTTAGTCACGAGTAAAAATATCAATACGCAATATTTAATAATAATTTTAAAGGTATTCATAAAATTTTCTTTGACTATTAAAATGCTGATTAAATTGATTTAAAGAGTATTGTCAAGTCTCTTTGATTGGTTAGGCGACAGAACTGTAATCCAACGGACACTAAAACTATTGACGACGATATTAATAATTTAAAAACCGTAATGAACCAGCTAAAATATCGTCAGTAATGAAGCGTTAAAATTTTTATAATAATCCATCGATTATTAAAATAATTTAAACTAAAAAAAATTAAAAACCAATGACAGAAAAAAATTTCACAATTAAAAACTTTGATAAACAAACTAACTGATAAAAATTCAGAGCATTAAAAACGATACGTAATTGCGTAAATAATTCATTATGGAGAGTAATTTATTTGCTTGAAAATAAACACATAAAAATTTCACTGTTGAAAACTTAAAATATCGTAGCTGACATGGATCAATTTAAACAGTCTAAAACTGAAAAGGAAGTAAATATAATAGATCGATAAAAAAATATAAGCATCTACATTGGATAAGGATTTAATTTGTAAAACAAGCTCATTTTAAGTGTCATTAAATCTTGAAAAAAAAGTTCTGGAATTGACAGATTAGATAATACGTTGATTAAACACCTTTCTAGAATTTTCATTCATTACCTTAAAAACATGTTTAACGCGTGCTTATATTTTGGGTGTTTTCCAACCATTTGAAAAACCGCTAAAATTCATCAGATAAAAAAATCTATTAAGTTAATACGCCTTTAAAAGCATCTTTGGGGAATAAAATTATTAACGAACAGTCTGACTTTTATGAAAATCACGTGAAAACACAGCAACTTGATAGTCTGATTAATCATAAATTCGCTAATTTTAATATGAGATAGAGATCGGAATTTTTATTGTGAGATATAGAAAAAGTTTTCGAGACAGTATAGCATGACGGTTGGATTCATAAATTATACAAATACAAAATCCCTAACTATATGCTATGCTTAATACGCATATACCTGAGAAGTAGAAGCTATGTTGTTTCACTAAATAATGAACACTCGATACCGCGTAAAATTCCAGCTTGAGTTTTTAGGGAAGTTTGCTTTGGCCGTTTTTTTTATCTTGCATACGAACGATATCGCAAAATTAAAAAAAATATGCATCTATCTATTGCGTTTAAAATCCTAAACCAATCGCGAATGAATTAAAAAATCTTTAATAAATATTTTGCGTGGTAAAAAATTAAAACAATCAATTATTTTTTTTGCAAAACTCTGCTATCACCTCACAAAAATAAACAAGGCAGTAAAATAAAATAGAAAACAAGCGTTTAATATATGTGAATACAAATGGATTCAAAGATTAAAGTAATTAAACATATTTATGTACTTTAAAGGGCTCGCCGCCATTGCGACCCTTAGACCGAAAAAGCATGATATAAAAAATAAAATTCTAATGTTTAAACAATTAATTAGTCTGTCCAGTGTAGAGTAACACCAGTAATAATATTTTTTCTAAATTAGAGCAGGCATAATAAGTCTATAAATATAATATATAATGCATATTAGCTCTTAAATACCAACAATTAAAGAACACTTTCATTTTAATAGCAGAAAGAAATTTACAAAACCACACCAACCCAAAACCACACATTTCTTTAGACACTAAAGAAAACATTACAGTGGCTCTAAATTATTACATGATTCATTGCTTTTACTTACAAAAATTTTTTCCCCTAAATTTTAAAAGGATTTTTAAACTTTTTCTTAAAAATATAACCACTAACGTTTTTTTTTTTATATTCTGATTTTTTATTAAATTTAACAAATTGTTAACATGAAAATAGTTATTTTTTATGTTTGTAAAATAATAGACATTATTTAAATAAATAGTTAAGCCGAAAAAAATTCACTTAAATTGACATTGCAATAAATTAAAGGATTTGGCAAGATTATTAGAGATAATGTGTCTTAGTTTGAAATAAATCCAGAAGAGGACCCAAACACATCTTGGAGACGTATCAAAATTATTTTAAATTAAAATAGCAAAAAACAGTCATCAGCCACAAAAAACTGGATTACTAATAAAATATGGAAATTTATCAAAAAAAAAAGAAAAAACTTCCGTCGATTAGTTTTAATAACCAAAAAATATTAAGAATTCTAAGTAAATATTTACAGAGAAGTTCAGACAACACAAAAAATCCATAGTGGAAGTCAATAAAGTTTTACAAAGAGTATTGCTAAGATTCTAAAGGATTTTCAGTTTCAATTTGCGGAAAAAGGTTTCCGTAAGATTAAATTATAACATAAAAAAAAAATTTTTTTTAATCATACAAGTCGCATGAATACATAACCATATCGGAAAGGTTCTAATCTAAGCATAATGTTTATTCTATATATTTATTTTCATATGCCAAAAAAAAAGCTACAGAGACATATGCATATAATCTACACTCTTGTAGATTTTTTTCCTAGATCCTTTTCTGGTAACAAGGACTAGTTCGCTTCTCTAAGATTTCAGATTCTAAAGCCGGCTTTGAATGTGTCACTATTTTTTTTAAATGATGACAGTGCCATGAGAAGGATCTAAATTGTATTATTTATAAATTTACATAGCATCCTGTTTGTGTATATACCATAAAAAATACACATTGCAATACTACGTAGTTTCGTCTTGTATTTCATGAACATTTTCTCATCATGAACGTGCAAAAAGCGACATGTATAATCTGGATATACGGGAATATTTTTTTAGATATACTCGCATCTGTCGGAAGACATTACACATCTCAAAAGCGATATAACGCGTGTGTGTTGTTGAAAATTATTTTTCTTCGAAAACAGCGAAACGTATATTTGTTTGTGTATATATTATATAAAAAAAGCAAGAAAGTCATTAGCAACATAATACTCTTGTAAAAAATCCATCAATCGCTTAAGAAAAGATTGTATTTTCTATTTTTTGGTGCGTAAGATGAGGGTTTTGTGTTGTTATTGTTATTAATAATATAATATTTTGTCGGTTATTAAACATAAACACGATGTTCGTATTTCCTTTTGTGGCTTTTCCTATATCCATTTAAACGCGGACAGTGATGTTTAATGCTCTTGAAACCCTTCTTATCACATATATTTACCCTTCATATCGGAGAAGTTTTCTTGCTTTGCGGAAACAGTCTACACTTTGGGTTGGATATATATATTTTTGCGAAAATATAAATATAATGTAATCCATAGTAGCAAATTTAATAAATATTTTCATTTAAGATTAAACGTAATAAAAATATTTTTATAAAATGTATTTAATTCAGTACAAAATTAACTCCTTTTTGGTTCTTAAGATAATGCTACCCCCAAGGCAATACAATTTTAAATTTTATGTTTTTTTTTAATGTAATATCAAGAATAATATATTCTTAAATATAAAGGTCATTAAATATATTTCAGTTATATTAAAAAGCTAATTTGTATTGTATATTATAAAAAAGTGTATTATTAAAATGTAATAAGAAAGTTATTGTTGTTAAAATTATTAATTTTTTTTAAGAGGTATATATTAAATGTGATATAACCTACAAACTATTTAATAAAAAATTATACTCATATTTTTATTAGTCATTATAAAAACTTATTTTCTGAGAATAAAACAATATTTTACAATTTGATATGAAAAGTAAAAAAAAACAAGTATTTTTAAAATAATAGATAAACTAGCTAAATATATATTGTAACTATTAATTTATTAAGACATCAGATAATTTGAATATTAAATTGTATTTTAAAGAGTTTATAATAAAGTATTATTTAATAAGTAACTCATTCAGGAAAGAATTAAAGCTACGACTTTTTAAACTAAATATTAATAACTATAAAAATAAATTTATTTAATTTATTTTAAGTAAGTTAAAATTTTAGATTAAATGCACTAAGTAAATATTATGTAATATATTATTGTAAGATAAGGCATTTTAATGCTATTTCTATTAAAGATGTAAAATGTATTTTATTTAAAGTGTTATAAATAAAATATATTTTACATATAGTTTTGTATAGTACATATTTATAAATAGCAATGATTTACTAGTGCTTAATGATTAAGTATGAATTTTTTTAATATAAATTTAATACTTTTGTTGATGTCCTATATATTTAATTTTTTATAATATATATTTTGTTTTTTCATGAAAAATTCATTTGTTTTGCTTTATAATTACCAATATATTTTTAGAAAGTCTATCTTTATTCAAAATTCACATGATTAAATACATAATTTATTTGCCAAGTGGAAGAATACCTTGTTTAATTTTAATTGCAAAAATCAAATTATTTTCGAGCGAATCCATCGACGCGCAGACAATTAATGGCTTGGATGAATTTATAAAGAAAATAAAGGGAAGAGTTGCCTAATTATGAAGCTTGTCGCGTTTAACACAAGTTACTCGGAAAATTTGCGCGTTTATCTAACTTCCTTCATTGTGAACCAATTTAAATAGAAAAAAACATTTACCTTAAAACCATCAACACCGCTCTTCTCTTCTCCAGCTCCTCTTCTAATTATAAGTATAAACTAGTTTAAATTATTTTATTTTTAATTTGATACAATACACAATTTTTAAATATGCACGTTAGTTATTTATCGTTAAGGTTATTATTGTTTTTATCATTAATCACTTGCGGTGAATCACGGTTTTGCGTAATGTTTCAGTGAATATTCATAGATATTCATTGAAAAGCTCCCGCGGAAACTCTGCGAAAACTTAGCGAAGAGCTTTAAAGCACAGCGTCGCCGAGAGGTGCTTTCGGACTAAAGGCTTTAGCGCGACTGGTCTAAAAGGCTTCGGGGAAACGCCTACCTCTGCCATGAGAACGGGCGTGCGAATGCCGCATGTTTGCGCAACACTGACCTGTGTATGTATGTATATGTTTATTTATATACACATGTAAATGTATAAACATTACAATTAATATGATTGAAATATATCAATCAATTTGAAAATCAAAGGCGTTTTTGTGTGAACTATTTATGAGCTTTTACACTGTGGTATACAATTTATATTCGATGCAATTCTTAATATGTAAAGACTGGTTGAATTTTTTATACTACATTAAATAACTTTTTTCGTATTGTTAGGTATTTAGTCTTTTTTGTTTAAATTTAAATTTAATTGAAGTTGGAAATTATTACTCACAAACTTTTTTGTGACTAAGAGTTTTATTTTGTATTTAATTTGTTAAATATATAAATTAAATTAAATCAAAAATATTTAAATTTTCAAAGTTACGTATGATGCAATATAATAGCTATATAAACTAAAATATAGATAAATACAAAATTACGTGATAAAATTAAATGCTTAAGTTTGCTATTAATATTGTTCATATTTTTAATAAGAATTGAAAGTTTTGAAAAAAATCATTTCTGATTTTAATTTAAGGTTTTGTTATTTGTTTTAGTATTCGTATATGTCTGAACATGTACCTGAGCACAAAAAAATAATTAAGTTATAAAAAAAATATTTTTTAATCACTGTGTAAGCTAAATTGTAATTTCTTAACTTTTAATTTCCCTTAAGGGAGCAAAAAAATTAACTTTTTTTCATATTATTTAAACGTATTTTCAAATGACAAAATTTATCCTTAAGAAATATATAAATATATTGGTTGATACTAATATATAATAAAAATACAGTCAAGACTACTATCTATGCTTGCTGTGTTTTACTACCCATAATTTTATTCATTCAATTTTCAATGCTGATTTAATTAGAATAATAATAAAAGTGTGAATCTTAAAATTATATTTAAAATAAAGTCGTTAAAAACACATGTTTTTTAAATTTACATTAATTTTTATATTATATTTTATAGCATGAAAATTTATTTTCATGTGTTTTTTATATAACAAAAGTTAGCTTAAGTTACAATAAAAATATTTTTTAGATTAGATTTCAAAGTATTTAAAAATGAATATTTAATGTTGCTCATTATTTTATTTTAGATGCAATAAATATTTTGCGCTTTCTTCTAAATAAAAATAGTTAAAAATATACGTGTCTTAGATCTTCTAAGAAACATAGTTTTTCTAGTTAGCATAAACAAATAATATTGTGATTCGATCGGACAGATTTATTTTTTATTTCAAATTTGACCATCATGAACTTAGAGATTTTTCCTATGTGATATACAATCAATAGATTTAGATATTATTTTAACATTACCAAATCGAAAAAATAAAAAAGTCAGTGCCGGATTCAATGTGAACAGGCTCTGAAATATTTCACAAAATAACGATGTTGATAATACCACTGAATTAAAATTTACTGTTACAAGGTTATATAGTCCTATTAGATCCGTATTATAAAATTACATAAGTTCTTAACTGAATGATCTGTTTATAACAATTTAGTTAGAACTTACAGAACAAACACTTCGCTTTCGTATTGAAACAAGGATAGTTAAGGTGTACTTACACTAACCAGAGCTACTTCAAATTAATCGAGCCAACCCTTAGAAGCTCGAGAAGAGCACTTTTTACTTAAAACATCTAACTAGATAGCTGACTCATAGCGGTCACAGAGTTCAACCTGACCATCGATGTGACTTGGAGGCTACCGTGACTTTTGTTACATTTCAAAGGTGAATTAAAAATTGTATTTTATAGATTTTTAATTTTATTAGAAATATATATTTAGAATATATATTGTTAATTTACAGCGTGACAAATAAACCAAAAAAAAAACAATAAAAACTTACCGCATAAAAATAATCATATACTTTTGATGACTCGATTACGTTCAAAAAAAATTAAAACGTCACGTTTACGTGTCGCACGAAAGCTTTCTCGCGACGAAAGCCGAAACGCCGAGCTTTCGTGCGTACCCCAAAAACAACCAAATTTCCCTTATTTCCCCTTTATATTTCCTTTCTGATTTTTTCCACACTTTCGCGAAAGCTCGTTCGGATTCAATCCCCATTGTAGATTTTCCCGCTGCGATGTTTATCGCCAGCCGTGTTGACACTCCGGTTTGGCGAACGGCGAGAGAATACTTTTGTTGTCTGTGTTTTTGCCGATTTAGTCTAAACACAAACATGCATTGAAAAAACAAGCATATACACATTTTTGCAATATCCTAGAACCGGCTATCGAATCATTCGATTGTTGGGGACAATCTCTTCGAAGGTCCTGTACGTACATTTTATTTCTTTGCTGCGAAATAGCTTCTCTTATAATCATAGCAAGAAATTGGATAGACTTAAAAAAATCCTTAAAACCAGTAATTCATTTTAAATGTAAATATTTATTTTGCACAATAGTATAACCATTTAATACACGAAAAGGTTTATAATTAAAAAAATTGTGAATAATAAAAACCTCCACTACATTTTTGTGTGTATATATAAAATACGATATATTATTATTAAACAAGAAAATAACAACGGAGGTAATTTCTTTGTATTCCCACATCTGCGCAAATTAAGTAAGCGAACTTTGTACGTGACCTAAAAGTGGATGCAACTTGGTGCGATAAAAATAAAAAAATAAGACTTTTGGTCGGTTTGCGAAAGTTATTAATAAAGATTTAATAGCTCTGAAACTTCTTTTATAAATACATACAATGTTGCGTAATTACAATAGTGCTACATTATATATTTTTATTTTATCTAATTACATTTATACTTTAATATAAATCTAATTAAAAGATTATTAACAAATTAAGTTTAAATATATTTTTATTAGTAATAGACTGATGTTTTAGTCACTTTAAATTCCTTAGAAAGAGTTGCAATGAAAATATGTTAAGCCAATAATGAAGTATCAAATAAATAAGTAAGAATGTATTATTCTAAAAAATTCAGTTAAATAACTTGGTAAACAACAAATGTACATAATAGGCAACGTGACTCATAAAGCTCGTGCTTTTAAAAACAAGTAAGAATATCCTTTATACTAGGTTTTCACCACCTTTTTGTAACGATTTTTTTATAGCGATATCGCTATTTAGCGATATCAGTGGAAAAACATTTATTAAACAATAGCTGTCCGTCTCTCACTGTCACGAGATACCGCAGCTAGGGGGTGAAAAATTGTGTGGATGCAATTTTAAATATGATTTAAGTATATTTCTACAATAAATATTTCAAGTTTAGCTGATATATTTTTTTAATTATTACAACTTTATAACATTAATAAATAAATATTATAATAAAATATAAAATTAATATATTTTAAAATAAAACTTACTTGACCGAGTTATTTTTATTTATAATATTGTAAACTTTTCGTAACAATATGACAGGCGTTACCCCAATGCGTTACAACAGGGTAAATAAAACCAACAACTATCAAGTTAATAGTGAGACAATAGATAGAAATCAATGTTATAAATTATTATTACAACTCATAATTAATATATAAGCACTATAAACGACACAATTATTTATTACAATATTGACCAGTGGGATAAGAAATAATAATTTGTGATGATTGGTCAGAATTGAAAATATATAATAATTACATCTTTTAGGCAATTTAGTATTTAAGATATAAAATTACAACCTAAGCCTTTTAGGCACTAGTCTACTTAAATATATTTTGCTGTCTGGTGTTACTTTTACAGTATTTATATTATTAAATGTTTTTTTCAATATGTGAATTGTCTACTTCGAACCTTTTATAAAACTAGAATATTTAACTTTCATTGTAAAATTGCTTTAACTTACAAAGGAACTGACAGTTCCGAGAATTCCAATTATTGTTTAATAAATAAAAAAATTTTCCACAATACAAACATAGTTATGCAAATCATGAATCTTACTTTACAGCTGAGCTTATTTTGCCAAGACTGGCTGGAAAGGAGCTAATTTAATATTATACAATTTTCTTATGCAATATTTTTTTTTTGGGTCAATCTATATATAATATATATATTATACATTCATACTTATAAATATATTCATTAAGGTTATACATATTAGTATACCTAATATAATTAGCCCTCGGTGCGTGTTACAAGTTTTAATAAAATTTTGCACATTACCCTCGAACGTCCGTAACTGCTGCCACAGCTGGTGCAATAACACACATGTTGAGAATCGCTGGTCTATCGGGCGTTATAATGAGAACGGTGCGTTCGAATTTAGCCCGAATTCGACCTCATTAGTAACATATATCAGGTGATATAGTAACACCGTCTTTTGTCTTTTGTTTAATTGTAATGAGTCTTCGCTAGTGAAAATATTCCTGGAAATATGTGAACTTAGAACCGTTTGAAAATAGTTTATTAATCATGTGCTGGGTGTCTAAGAAGAGCATTGTCGATGCTTTTTAATTGATATCTAGAGTTTTCATGGTAGAGAGCGTTTGATACTTTGATGTAAGACATACGATGAATTATAAATAACATTTAATACTCAGATATCTTGGTCATTACTGTATTTTTTTTTATTAGACTGATAAATTGTACAAGTTGTATTTCTAGCCCTTTAAATATTATTTATTTGTTGTTCATATAGTGGAAAAAATACCATTTTTTAATTTATTTTTAATCCCATAAGAAATAAAATTTTCACGAAGAATTAAACAAGGAACAAGCTGAGTAGCAACACCGTTTCATGCATAATTAAACCGCCTCAATATTAAATCAGCCGCTGAGGAGTTCCCCGAGACGAAACAATAAAACTTTGAGCTATCGAGTAAAGTGCACTTTGATCATTTGCAAGTTAAAATGTAACTTCAAAGTGGTTCAGGTGTATAATGAACATCTCAATGGATACAAATTGATGTCGCTTACTTTGTCGTTAAAAATTTTGTATCATAAAAATAGGCATTTCGGTTCAATGGTTACAGTATTAAAATATATTATTTTTATTAATAATATACGCTGTATTTAATAATAGTTATATTAAAGAGATATCAACTATTGTGAAACTTTAGTTTATATCTGATATGTAGCAATAAGCAATCAAATGTTACCTTGCTGTATTATAATAGCACACGTCTTGTTACAATAAAAAAATCATAAATAAAAACTTCGACTGACATCCAATTTGGTAAAATCTATCAAATACTTATATAGTTTGTATGCAAGTATATGATATATTTATGAAATCACAGGGTTTTTAAAATATTTTTTTTTGAATCCTGTATATTTTTGCAATTTTTTTTTCTGTATTTAAAATAAATTTTAACTGCATGTTTAGTCAATAATAACATATATTGATTGTAAGCTGTAATAACAGTTTTTCTAGAACGATCAGCCTTAAAATATATAAGCCTCAATGATTGTAATAAATATGGATCGTAATAAATAAAAAATGAGGATCGCTACGATATACCTAGTTACCTTATATTTCGAAAAACAATAAAAAAAAACAAAATATGTTTTTTGTTTTTGTTTCAATGTGTATTGTTTTATTCGTTCAGTGTTTATCAAAATTTAATTCGTAACCGCAAAATTAAATTCAAAGATTTTCTTTTAAGTACGGTTAAAGAATGGATGCAGAAATCAGTGTAAACAATCGATTCTGAAGACATTTCACAAGGTTTCTACCACATCTTGCCGTGCCCGTGTTGTCGATCCACTAGAAAGGTTTCAGATAAGCTGAAAACCCATCAGCCAAGTGATATATGAGAAGAAAATGTCGTGTTTGTTCTGAACATGGTATAAGGAAAGATACAGCATACATGTGCAGAAGCTGTGAAATTCCTCTTCATATTGATAAATGTTTTAATACGTATAAAAATATTAAACTAGATAAAAAGTGCATATAATAAAAATTAATTTAAATAGTGATATAGTGTGCTTTATGTGTAGTGATAAAAAATAATGTGTCCGTGACAGTTGTAAGCAGAAAAAGGACGCTGAAAAATTTGGTGAGTGCATATTATATTATATTTTAAACGGATATTTTTTATAAATCGTTTATACACGAATTTATAGGGTCTTTTAAAAATACATATTATTAAATTATAAATTACTGGTTTTTAACTATTGTAAATATTTTCAATTTACACAAAATATTACGAATGAAAATTACATATTTATTCATTCATGATTTTATTCCTCAGAGAATGCAATAATATTATGTTTTTTCAATTATTTTACAATAAACTAATACGGTTATAATATATCCGAATTGTAGCTTTTTTCTCGTGGTGTCTTAATCTGTGAATCATTGCGGTTTTCCAAATGGTGAGAAAATTTCAAAATATGAAACACCGGGAAAAATGTTCGTAGCTTAATGGATGATATTTTTTGGAGGTTCTTAGATTACTATGTTATCTAATTTATCCACATATAGCTTAACGATTTTTCTTTTTAATTTTGCAATAACATACATAATTTTAGATTGAAAAACTTGATTAATTGATGTACTATCAACCGCGATGTTTCGATTTCATTTGATTGGATTGGTTTGATGTTTACCTAGTCAGACAGTTTGCCCCTGAAATTTATTTCTGTACAATAAATGAAACGTTAAATATTATTTTTTATATGAAATAAATAATTATAGTTCATACATTTCATAAAAAAAATTCACGTGCCCCAAAAAGGCGACGTCTCATTGTATTGCGTCACAATGGATTAGACTAAAAAGTAAAATATAATTTATTATATTTGTTGATATGCCAGTATTTTTTTAATAAAAGAAAAGACACTAAATACGAGTCTTCGGGCATTAAGCAGTTAAATTCTTATTTTTTTATAGTTTGTATTGATCGATTTTTAAACAAATCTAATCTAGGAAATGTAGATTTTAAACTGTTATAAAAATCATCATTATCAATATTATGTTTTTTGGTTGTAAAACTTGAAACTAATCTTTAAAAAACTCGGAACAAATAATCATTATTTGAATTATTCATTGTAATTATCAGATCCAACGTCTATCTTAAAAAAATAAACTCTCACTTAATTGTTGAATTAAAAGTGTAGCTAAGTAATAACTTTATTGGCTCTTAATTTGTCTTAACATCAATTTGTTCAAGCTTTCTCAAAAATCATTAAAAAAAATGTTACACCTTGTCACATCCTTAATCACTTAAATCTTGCTATATATCTAATAATTTTATAAAATATAAATTATTTAATATTTATTGATATTTAAACTATGACAATAAAATCTAAAATAAAAATATTATAAATAGATTAATAAATTAATATAGTCTTACATTATCATAAAAAAATGAAATGTAATAATGACAATATTATCGATATTACACAAAAATAATATATATTTCTTAAATATTATAATTATTAGGAATTTTTACATTTTTTAAATAAAAATTTATTAAATAAAGCAGGCAATCAAAAACAACACTAATAGATCAAGTTTACACCAATTTCCTAATATATTTTTTTAATATATACATATATTTGTATATAATCATTTGGTAAAGTCGATTTATTTTTAAAAAAAAAAAACAATAAATTGGCATTATTGCCTAATTCATTATAATATTTATTCTGTCACAAACTAGAGACTTAAATAACTTGAGAAAGTTTATTTATATGTTGTTCTTGCCATAGTACTGTGTTATGTAGTCTTCAAGTCGTCAAGATTTTTTAAGATCGGTTTGAATTATTATGCCTACACTACACTCTCTGAAAGTTGGCCAAGGTTGGCCAAGGACCGAGAATATAGTGGGTTACTTCGGTCGAGTTCGGTTCTGTCCGCTCTAAAATCTCTTTTTGAAGTTGTCCGAGATTACCGAGAACGGGAGGTAAAGTGGGGGTAATTCAGTCGATTTGGCCAGCTTCGAGCGCTTCCGAACATTGTCAGCAAAAGGACCGGAGTCAAAGAAACCGAAGTCGGAGCTATTCTTTCGAGCGCGAGCGGTGAGATACTTCCCCTTTCGCTCTCTCGCGTGTTAAGTGACGACAGTGAGAGAGATAATGATATGGAGTTTCGCTAACTGAGATAGAACGAGTAACTCGGTCCAATTTCAGTATGCGCGTAGGCGTCCTATGGTTAACGCATGTCGAGCGCTGCATCGTGGTTACGTGGTGAAGTTACAATACCACATGCTTATCGGGGACTACAACAGACTCTTACTGACATCTTTGAATATTTTAGGGCACCAGAAGGGATTAATTATATTTTTGATAGTATATTCTTTTAACATATATCGTTAGTATATTTTTTTTCATGTAAAATTAAATAATTAAAAAATAATTAGTGGTACTTGATTTTGTTAAAAAAAATCGTTTCGAATATCTTTATGTATTTTCTTAGATCGGTTTATATAAATGTCACACCATAACGAATTCTTATTAAGAATCGATGGCGACAAATTATAGGATAGTCACAGATGTTTTATTCGTATTCTGAAGTATCATTTTTATGCCTTATGGCATTTTGCAAAAGCCGACAAAGATTTTGCGTAAATTGAATATTTACGACGGAAAAGTTTTCACTGATATTGTATTGGTGAGTGCCCACACAAACTTTTACAACTATCAGTAGCGTAATTTTAATAATATGACAATTTAAAATTGCGATTATTTGGCACATTTCACGATCGCGCGTAAATATGCCGGCTGTGCGTGACAGAAGCCGCCGTCCGGACATCATTTACGGCCACCGTCCGGACGGCATATAAAATTTGCGACAGTGTGGTCGCTTACTCGAAGTCGTAGGTCTTGGCCGACTTCAGTTGTAACTTCGGTTCGGACAACTTCCACAGAGTGTAGTGCAGGCATTAAGATCAAGGTGACTGCTGTCTTATTAAATCTGGTGAAATGGTAAAGAGTGCTTTTCTCTGTCTTATAAAAGTCGTCTCGGCGAAGCTTCGCTTGATTTAAATTTGGCTGAACTCTTCTTTATTCGAGTAGCTTTAAATAAAATTTAAAAGAAAATATATTTCTAATGCAACTATGTTCATTAAGAATTAATAGTTTAATGATTTAGTGAAATAAACGTCTCTTTCAGTTCTATCCAATGCGATTATTCAGGGAAAAAACAGATTATTTGATTTTGTCTAATATATATTTAGTTAGACAATCACCATTTAATGGTTAAAAAATGAAATAAAAATGACAATGTTGTACTAGATATTTGGAATGCGGGTTTGAGGGACACTTGGTACCTGTTGGTTCCATCGCATTATGCATGTTTAGGTAATTCTGTTTGGTGGAAATATATTTTTGGTAACCGTTTTTTTAATGCATATATTATGTATGTCTATTTAAATATTTAAAGTTATTATTGCAATTGATTTTAGTATTATATAATAAAAACATATTTTAGGAGCTTTTATTGCATACAACAGCTGTATGTGTATATATATATATAATTCAATATATAAATTCCTGTGTTACAGCCTATCGAATGTTCACCTATTTCTTTCAATCCCTTGCGCAGCTAGAGCGTGTTTTGTAGGAGCTCAAAGAACCATTGTGGCGAGAAAGGCTCAGAATCAGAACGAAATATTCCCTGGAATTGAGGAAAACCCGTTTCTCCGGCTTATAGATGCACCCGTTTCTCCCATTCGGTCGAACGTAAGGCTTTCAAGGGTGCGATAGCCGACGGTCTCATTCGTATGCCGGTCGCGACCAAGACAGAAATGTTCGACTGCCAAATTAAATCTGACAAGGAGACGCCAGGTGGGAAGCCTTAAAGTGGCTTTTCCCTGAAATTTACATGAAAAGTGAGCGAAGGGTCCGAGAGGATCGGGACTAATCAGCAGAGACCGCAATATTTTCTCGCAGACCCAAAGTAAACAAGATTAAAGCACACTCTGCTCATACGAAAGGCTTCGACATAAAAAAAATAATTGAACCGAAACCTGGAGAAATCTTCACTCGAATCCAATTATAAACTATTAAGTGTCTGGTAAATAACTCGACTCGCAACAGTAAACTTTGCAAAATCACTTATGAATATAGCAAAAGTTTAATTTGTTTTGATGAAACAATTAAATGTTGTAGTAATTATGCATATTACTACTTGTTCAATATCTAGACTTAATAATACTGGCGGATGTGAGTAACAAATTAAGAAGAATAATTGATGTGACGAACATCCAAAAATCTTTAAATTAAATTATTAGTTTTTTAATATACCTATATGGTTTAAAGAAACAACATGAGCATTAAAATGAACATTCTAAAAAAAAATTATAGGTCCAAAAAAAATGTATATTTTATTGTCTATGATTTACAATACTCAAATGTACTTTAACTGCTAATAAGTCACATCTTTATTTATTGTTTTTTGCCTTCTTTCTAAATTCTATTAAGTTTGCAGTCGCACATTTATTTTATTTTTATCGTAACTTTGTCCTTCGGACTTCGTAGTTAGATGTGGAAAACGGCTGTTTCCTCGGTCTTGGTCAATATGCTGCGCAGCTCCGCTTAGTGCACGCTTGGTTGAGCTCGTGTGTAATACTAATTCTAAAACAAAGTAGAAGAAAAGTCAAGTTTTAGATGATAGATAATGATGGAAGTTTATTACGGATTGAAGTATTAGTACTGCACTTTGACGCATATATATTCTTTAGTAGATATGGAAATTACTCTTGACCTTTGGGCCAATGTGACGATTTGGGGCGGAAACAGACTATGTTGTTTTCTGTTATTTTATTATAAAAAATAAATTCTACTGACTTGTCTGCTTTTGTTTTAGTATCTGTGTATATATTTGTACAAGCACATACTTCGTAACCTAATGTTTTGGACTTTGTAGCTGGAATAGATTTTACGTAAAGTAAAAAACGGCTGCTTCTTCATTTTTTGCATAGCTTTACTTGGTGCGAGTTCAGCTGAGCTGTTCCATGTTCAAAGTTTAATAATTAAAATAACATTAAAGTAAAAGTGCTTTTTAAGAGATTGGATAAGTTTTACTACATTTTTTGCTACCTAAAAATTATTTCTCCTAAAATTTATTGTAATAAAACGAGTTATTATAATATAACGTAATATTTATAAAAAAAACCACACGTTCTTAGTTATTTTCATATAGCATCATCTGTTTCTCTAATGCAAGGTGTAAGCTTTTTTTTTGGACCGTCTAAGTCTATAAAATAAATTTAAATCTATAACTTTTAATGACAATTAATATAGAATATTTTAAAAGAAAATCGATGTTTTTTGAAGATGTGCTAAAAAATGTATTATTTTAAAGGTGGCAAAGCGATGATAATTTTATACTTGACCTATTAGTTTTTGCTTTTTTTGACCCATAAAGTGATACGCTGATTGGGGACAGAAACAAATTGTTTCCTGTTATTTTTTTTTATAAATATGATTTTTTGCATAACGGCTATAATTTAAATACCTATAAATCTGGCAATACAAGTGTAATAAATTTAATTATCCAGTTTCCCTTTTTAACACTTGTATTGCTCACTTTGTATAGTTACTTCTTTAAATCTATTTAAAAAAATAGTTTTGCAAATGGCCTTAATCTGTCTGTTCAAATCTCCGATCGTCACGTTCGCTTGTATAGCGCCATCGTGTTAAATAAACTTGTTCTACAAGTTGGAAATACTTACGCAAGTATTTACGCTAAATATTATATATAGTCCTGATATTATTTGAGAAACAATATTTTTATTAGGGTTTAAAAAATCTAGTAGTTTAAATGCAAAATTCTAAGCTATCCCATTAATAATTTTTACACTTAAATACATATAGCACATAGTTATAGCTATTTTATTTAATAGTTTACACCTTATTTTAAAATTAATATATATTATTTTATAAATATTATAAAGTAGAGCCGAAAAAATATTCTTGCAGCCTTTTATTTTGATATTGTTTTATATAATATTTTAAATACAAATTTAATATTTTTTATAGTCATTCTAGACCTCTACAAAATTTTTAATTTAGATTTCAATGCCACATAGTACATATGATTGCTTTTGTCTTGAGCACCTAACTTGCGCATACTTTTGTATAGTCTAATATTATTTTAGTCTTTGCATAAAGAACAAATATGGAATCCTATCAGAAATTACGATTAACCTTTACTGAAATTTTATGTATGAAAAATATTTGTTCATAGCGACATTGTGATGATCAAAAACAAGCAATAAATAAAATTTATTTTTAAATCAGTACTGTTCATATATATTATAGAATAAACAGATTAGGAATTTACACGGATAGTTTCATATTTTTACTCACCTTCCTTTTACTACAGTTAACTATTTGAAAAATAACACCATAACATATAATATTTTAAGTTAGAGCACAGAAACCTAACATTTTTCTACGCCCGGAAATTTAATTAAAGTTTTAACTTTTATAAACGATCTAGATAGAAAACGATACAGCGTTTGTTTGCCAGTAGAATACGACCACACATTCTGGGAAAAATATCATTCCACTTTAATTGTCCGGTGGAGATTTACCAACTAAGCACGGTTGAAATTGATATTTTATGTAACAACTTTAAGTTGTTTATCTTTTTTGTAAGTAACCTTCGCTCTTTTTTGTATCTAGAAAGCTTATGGGATTAAATTGTAATTTTAGACGTTATCGATTTGTTTTTGTAAACAAAAGTTGAATTATTCATGAGAATGGAAGAGTTTTAAATTAATCTCATAAAGACAAATACGAACGAGCTTCTGGGTGATTAAAAAATATTTTTAATAAAATAATTATAAATTTAATAATATATATATATATATATATATATATATATATATATATATATATATATATATATATATATATATATATATATATATATATATATATATATATATATATATATATATATATATATATATATATATATATATATATATATATATATATATATATATATATATATATATATATATATATATATATATATATATATATATATATATATATATATATATATATATATATATATATATATATATATATATATATATATATATATATATATATATATATATATATATATATATATATATATATATATATATATATATATATATATATATATATATATATATATATAGTTGACAGCTCTTATTCAAACATTCACTTTGACAACTCGATATTTTATTAAATTTTACAAGCACAATAAAAACTTACATCATTACTGCTTCATCCAAAACTTCAGCTATAACTATCCAAAGCTTAGGCTCATATTTTTTATTTTAATATTAAACTTTTCTTTGAATTTGTAAATATTTAATATTTACACGTGTTAAAAACTTCTGATTTTGTTTCTCACACTCTCACACACACGACTCAAACTGATACAGGAGATACAAACATACATATGTATATGTATATAAAAATAAGTTATAAAAGCCGTCCGTAATATACTTGCAAAGGTTTTTTTTGATGGATTATGGTTTCAATGAAAAAAGTAAGACAAATCGATATGGAAAATGTGCTTTTGGGCGGTGTAAAAAGTTTTGTTGAAAAAGTTTCAGATCAATGAAATATTCTAGGGATTGAAGGAAGAGCTGCTCTTAGAGTAATTTATGCATTGAATGTTTAAGGGGTTAGGTGATAGTGTTGAATTAAATTTGATATGAAATTTAATTCGACACTATATATTAAAACATATCCTACTTTCCTTAGCTATAATTTGTTTTTTCAATCAATAAGATATAATTTATTTATTTTAATAAATAATATATCTAGAGTTTAAATTTTAGTGGTTAACCTGAATCTTCAACTTACAATAATAAATCTTTAGAATCAAACCTCCGAAACCAATTTCCAACATGGCGTTCAGAAATTGCATTATCAACGGTAATACTACAAATTTAGCAGTTAGCGGTTTAGCATTGTTTCCTAATTGAAATTCTATGCATATAACACGTCTATTGCGCGATTAATCCTTAAATTATAATTAAGACATATCTTACATCCTAATTAACTTGTTAAAATTAACTTATATATAAAAATGTATCTTTGTTTCAAATATTATATAAGTATATATATTCAGATACTATTCTTACACGTTTATTTTATTTATATATTTTAATAAAAAAAAGTTTATCTTTACACATAATATTTTTTGTCCCTGCTACAATAAAATTATATGTATATATTCAATAAACAGCTGTCTCTCGCTACTATATTACTGGTTTTACATTTAATATACAATAAGGATCGAACTCTAAACTTATTGCGTGTACAACAAAGATATTTGAAAGGAGTGTTTTGTAAGGGAACACAAACTTTGTTTTCGTATTTAATTCAAATCACGCATTTGATTACTCGTCGAGTGTAAATAAATCAAATTTAAAGTCCCTTGAATAGAAGACTAGAAATATTTTGTGCGACGCGCCTCAGGGGTCACTTTGGCAAAACTCAGGAAATTAAGCTTTAAGAGAAAAAAGTCGAGACCCTCTGTATGAAGATTAATAACCTTAAGGTCCATTTCCTGACGTTTTTTTAAACATATTATATTATATATATATATAGTAGATAAAATTTTGCAATGAAATATTATTGGTATTATATATATATATACTACACAAAAAAAAACTAGACTTAAATACTTTTAATAGTTCTTTGAAAAACATAATTTTAATATACAATAAAAATACGCATTAACTTACATTTAATTTTGTTAAAAATACTAGGTCATTATTGTATTTTTCTTAAATATATATATAGAATATTTAAATCAAAGATTTAAGTGTATACTATTTTAAAATTTTACTTGCTATGAATATTTTATTATTTATATATACTACTATGATACATTATCATTTATATAACATATACAACATATTTAGACAACCCAAATGCTGCATCTATAAAAGCCATGTTTTACCAGATACCCTGCGTCACATAATTTGCCCCCCAGAGTCTGCGCTGCTTAAAATTATAAAGTCCTTTATAACAAGTATTTCTATGATCTTTTTTTGTAAGACTAGTTTGATAGACTATCTATTATTTATGTTATTGCCCAAATTATATATTTATACAAATATTAAATATTAGCTATTTATAAAGACGAAATAGCGTAGTCCGTAGCATCTCAGACTAATAACTCTGAGGTTGCGGGTTCGTGCCTCGGCAGCGGCATTCGAATTTTTATTTATAAAAAATATGCTAATATTAGAAAACAGGCCCCAGCTGCAGTAACATCAATTGGCTATAAATATAATTATTATTATAGATCGATTCCTAGACTTTTAGTCTGATAGTTAATACTTATTTGTAGGTATTTTTTATCAGATTAACTTACTCAGTTGGTACAGATTTACCCTGTTGTAACGCATTGGACTTACGCCCATAAGGTTTCATCGCAAGATTTAATAAAAATAAATAAATAAACCAAAATACAAAAGCGAATCAGTTAAAATTTCGTTAATTTTGTTAGTATATATTGTAGTTATGTTATTAGATAAATTAGATATGTATACCAAAATAAAGATATAAATCAAAATTAGCTAAAATCGAGACAGAAGTTCAAAGTAAATTAGTCGTATAAATAATTAAAAATCATTATAAAGTTAATATTTCTGCTTTTTAAAGTGAATGAGTGGCGTGTTCTTGCAAACCCTTTAATATATATTCTGCGAGCAGCTTGAGAAAATATTAAAAATATTTATTTCAACTAAATTGATTTAGTGAGCAATTTCCACTTCTTAATAAACATTTATGTAATGACATAGTGTCTTTTAACCGCTCTTTTTAATAGATACACTTATATTGTTGGGTGACTAAGTTTTTAGGACTGTTTTATAAACGTTTATTTTTCTTATACAAATTGCGATTTGTACAGAATTAAAAAATGCTTCTGCTTTGATGGCGCATTATATTTTAATAAGATGCTTTATTTTCACAATTAAATTTTACCAAATTAGAATTGTATATGTACTAAAAATATAATTATTATTTTATTTATAAAAGGCAGCAAAATAAAGATAAATTTGAAGAAAATGATAATTAAAACTGATAATGATAATTAACTTAAAACTCACAATTTAATAGTTAAAAACACTAAATAATTTAAAAAAAAAATTTATATGGTACTAATTTACTTTAAAATACAATATATATATCTTGGCGATTATAAATCTTAACGATGATTAGTAAAAAAACAAAAATCTATATTTTACTGGAAAAATATGTTACAAAGTTTGTAACATATTTTTGCAGAAAGTTTCGTGTTTCTTTCCTGACATTTATTTTGTACTAAATTAAATTTAAAAATTATTAATAATTATTTTGGTTATATTAAACCTTTTTTAATTATTCACTTTTTTTCCCCAATACTGCCGGAATTTTGCTCTATTTAATAAAAACAGCTAAATAAATCACACAATATTATCAAAATACTTTACTGCAATGAAAGACTATCATTTTTTACTACCAAGACTCAGCTCTTAAACAATCAGACTCCCAGAGTGCCTGCGTCACCAGAGCGTCCTAAGTAACTGCAGCCCAGATGCTGTGACTTCCCATATACCCTGCACCACAGATGTTGACCCTCAGGGTCTGCGCAACCAATGCGCAAGCTCATTAGAGAAAATTATTTTTCAAACGTATTTAATAAAATTTATTATTATTTTGAAGCAGCTTTTGCAAAATAAATTAACAATGACACAATGACACAATATCCTAATATCCAAAGAATCGCTAGTTGTTGGTCTGGTTGGTCTTTATTCACTATTTGGCTAATAATCGATTGAAAGGCTCTTAATGATGAAGGTTTATTTAACTGCAAAAAATTGAATTTTATTGTAAAAATATATATTTTCTGATTATTCATGAAACTTTCAGCAAGTACAAATATTTATTTCATGTTTTTTTTTAAGTACTTTTTAAATATATATTTTCAATGTACACCTGCTTAATAATTGGTTTCCGCTTATGGCAATATAATGGGGGAATACTAATACCTAATACTAAGCCATTTGCATATGTATGATTTTCTTTATTAATAATATCCACTATTGCAGCCTATTTCTTGTGTGTGAGCGGCATTTTTTATGAAGCAATAGTATTCCTAAATGTGCTATTTATAATACAGTATAAAGTTACACTATATATTGATGCAATTATATTTAATAGTTTCATTGATTTAAGAGTTAACTTATATTTTTACTAGCATTTCAGGGTAATTGTAGCCAAATATATTTTCACCGTTAGATATTTATTTTTCTACTAACAAAAAATAATTTGCCTGATAGGCGCTTTTAAAATGCTTCTTTCATGGACACGCCCTTTCCTATGCAGCGGTATAAAATAAAGCAGTCGATGTGAAACATTTAAAAATACTCATACAAATTCAATTTTTTTTTTTAAATTGATAATTTTCTTGAGCAATTTGCTAATTTTTGATATGAGAATTCACAAAATACAAATTTCTGAGTTGACTCGGGCATGACCGTGAAGAGATTAAAATGTCTATGAAACTCAATTTGACAGTTGCGAAATGTTCATATTTTTGTTTAAACCTAACTTTACATAAGGAAAGTTCTAAAAACTAACTATAGTTTTTGAATTTTTATAAGAATAATTTGCTTAGGCTTAATTTATTGTAAATATTGTAGTATTCTGTGATAAAATATGCCATAACAATTCTGTTAAACTTAGCAGTGATATCGTTAATCAATTGTTTGATACATTTTAACTGACTGAGTTAGCGAAATTATATTTATACTAGTGATCATATAACTTTACTTGTAATATATAATATGAAGTACATTGAAGCAAATGTACCTCTTATATAACTCTTGACCGCATTACTAATAAATATTATTTCTGCTTATAAAATTTGCTATATATTTTCATATCCGCTTAACAATAAAAGTTTTAATAGCCATCTACCATTAACCTATGCATACACTTTTGATACATCTGTATAAACGTATAGAAAAATAAAGTGCCATTAAGTTTTGCGATACTGGACCACATTACAGCTTGCCAATTTTGCACGGTACACCGATAAAGAAAACTGCAGTTTAAACTTACATTATATAAATTGTAACATTTTTTTAGATCCGTAAAAGGTCCTTTAAAATTTTAGTACGATATTTTTTAATATAAAAAAATATAATGTCTCGTTCACATTAATGACACGCCGAGTAAGCACGCGATAACTACAACTTATTTAACGTGTTGACCGGCGCCGTAATATTTTAACTGTATGCGGGTTAAATTGAACCGTTCGGTGCGGTAAATCGAATGTTATTTAATATATGAATTTGAGGTACATAAGTGATACTTGGTTAGTTTTAATAACTACTGTAAAAATAACATTAACATTTATTTACATTTTAAATACAAAATAATGTTGAATTATATTATATAAACATAACTCTTATCTTTTTTATATCCATCTTAAATTACCAGTGACTTAGTCTGTAATTTCACTTCAGTTTCTAATAGTTTCTCCTTCAGCTGTCATCGGAGAGCGCTGAGGAAAGACGTAAAAAATAAACAACAGCCATTTCGTTGAACATCACTTCAAAAAGAGCCTTAAAGAATTTTTCTCAATATTCTGTCGCAATACTCGAACAAAGGGTGTCCCTTTTCGCTTGACGGGGAGTTGTTTTACACTTGATAATAAAGCGAAGGGTAACCGCACAACAACACTAAAGGGCTCTTTTGCCAAACGACCAGATTCATAATATTTTTTCCGACGACAAAAAAATATACGACACACTACGAGATCATAGCGTAATGAAAATGATTCGAGCAAAAGAAGAAAAAATGGCAAAATGAAATTCTGCTGCTTTATGAACCAACATTATTTTATACGTCTCGAGTTATCTCATACTTTCTAGATTACCTTTCAAATTTTTTTTTATTATTTCAACTAAACTTCTAATAGTATTAGGTAATTCTGAAGTGAATGTCTTTTTCTAAATTTAGTGCTTTGGCCGTTGATTCCCAAGTTCATATTTTGTAAGATATGTGTTGGTGTACATCTGGACTTTTTATTTCGATATTTAAAAAATAAATTATGCCCTAAAATTTACGATGGAAAATTTTTTACCTAGTAAGCAATTAATATAATAATAAATTACTTAAAAAAATCAACATTTTTTTAAAAAGTATCACTTATGTTATCAGTTCTCTAGGAAATAAATATTTAATCTTTTATGATTTATAGCGCATACCTTAATATGTGTAAAGGTCTCCCACGGTGTTTCATTTTAACAAAGAGCCCCATTTTTTTTTTAATTAAGCCCCCCAATAGTAAATAGATGCGTGGTTTAGTAAATGAGCTTGCTAGAACTTTTAAAAAAATGAGGGGGTGAACAAATGTTATATTTTAAGAAGAAAATATAATTTGGATTAACAAAATAAACATTTAATTCTAGCTAATATTTTTCAACCTTTATTTCGGAATAACCTAATATTTTCAAATTGTATTTAAAAACTGATTGGCTCGTACCAGAAAAAAGTTTTTGAGCGATGGTATCCTGGACACATTTTTAAATAAGGAACGTGGTCAAAACTCTTTCAATTATTAACATGACCCATAAACAGTGCTTATCACAAACTTAAAAGAAAAACTTAAACTTAAATATTTCTTATTTTTGCTTCCTATTTTTGGGCCGAAATTATGGGTTTATATACAAAAAAATTTAGACTTTTCGGTCATAATAAAAAAATATATTCGATTGCACAACTCAATGAGCAAACAAACACTAATTTAATTACATTTTACGTAATAACTATTTTTATAATAAGTTTTTTAAATTTTTGCCTTAGCTTTATTTTTTTATCATATTTTTATTTCTATGCTCATTTTATGTTTAGTGGTTAGTAAAAAAAATTATTGATAAGCGAAATATGATGATTTTAAAGATATTTTTTGCATTTTCAAAAACCGATAGATTTATAAACAATAAACTCTCGCTTGATTTATAATTAATAACTTTATATATAATCTTATTAAAATTTTATTTTATTATACATATTTCATTGACATACTGTAGTAGCACGTAATCAATCGTCAGCACGTTGCTGCTTAGTTTCTTTAGCTGTTTCATTAGCACGTATTGCAATAGCATGTTTTTGCATTCAATAAATTAAAGTGAAAATTTAAAAATACCACAGTTGGTTTACAAATGGCAATCAAAATGACGAGTGCAAATGTCATGTCGCTACTGTTCAACGTTAGGCAAAAATTACCGACAGAAAAACACATGTATTTTCTGTTTTATAGTATAGATGTAATAGTTGGTAATCTATGAAACGACTTTTAAGCCTGATTAATAGGTGTCATATGCTATATTCATGCTTTATTTTTTTATGTTATTTTTTTGATTTTTCAATTAAGGTAACACCCGTTTTCGTTTACGATTTCGACCGGAGGATAATTGACTTTTGCGGGAAATGTACGTACATATCTATAAAAAAAATCCGGGTTTTATTCGATGTAATGGTACCTAGTGAATATATATATATATATTATCGGGCGTAATAAAAGTTATGGTCAGCAATTCTAAAACCTGAAAATAAAACGTTTTATATTGTTGAAATAAAACAAAGTTGTAATCTTGATGTGCGTCGTATTACATTTTATATAGTTGACATAATTTCACCATGTTCCATTCGGTGAGGTAATACAATAATACAACTATACCAGTGCTCCCCAAAATAAAATCAAAGAATATTCAAACATATTTTAAAGGCCACGATGCGAATTAACATATTGTTAAGTAAAACGCAGGCGGTTTGAGCTTTGGATTATTTGTAAAATTAGACTTACTTACACACAAGACATAAAATAAAATTGTTGATGTTTCAAATCTGTAATTTTTAATTAAGCTACCAATAAACTAAAACTATTTTTAGAGAGTGAACGTTAAAATTTTAAGCAGCGTAAAATTATGAAATATATTTCTTAATACTGAGATTTGTTTAGCTGCGCAGCATTACCAATTTTAAAATAGAACGGAACGCACTAAATAGTAATAAATTTTGCCTGTTAAATGCATTTTTATCTTCTGCTAATATAAATTTTAGTACAGCTTTTAAGAATGTTTCTTTTCATATGTTCAATAATATTTTTTTTGTGCAAAGGTCACCAAAATATTATAAATATGTGCTTTATGTAAACACAAATGCAGCAAAAACAGCTTTAAAAAACACAAATTTTCTATTAATAGTTCAATAGCTTTAAAATATTTACAGTTTTTGTATAATACATAATTTTTTATTTTTTATTTAGTATAATCAGGTTGCAGATGGCAGGCCGTATACGGCTCGTGTGCCACGTATCAAGTATCGCACATTATCATATAAAACACTTAGCCTTCAAGTACAAAAACCATTAAAATATAATCAAGGACCTTATTCAAAATTTTGTTTTTAAATTATAAGGATATTCTTATATTATATATTTCATTAAATATCAGCTAGATAATATTTATTTTAAGCACCTTGTTAAAATAACAAGAGTTTTTGGGTTCAAATGTACTTTAAGGGTACAGTAGCTTAGAAATGGGATTATTATATATATATGATATTATTAATATCATTAAAATTAAAAATATAAATATTTACATATATCTAATTAATATTAATTGACCAAAAATAGTCACGTCAAGTTCCAACAGAACCTTTATATCGCGAGAGACACTTGAAGGTATCCACTTGGATTCTGAGGCTTGGGTTTTCTAGGCTTCGATGTCTTAGCCTTAATCCGGAAGCCTGGTCGCAATTTGTGACAGGAAACACATAAAGTCTTGGTGATTCGTACTAGACAATTGCTTCATTGGCCGTCGGCCGGCAATCGCCAACCTTTTTTCAGGTGAATAATTCCAGCGTGAACTTAATGAAAAAATACGGCGCGCGGAATTATTTGCATCCGTGAAGCGATTCGTCCTTTTTCAATTTTTAATCTTCTTAGCACTCGAGACACGAAGAGAAACGCGCTGATAATGGAATTTTAATACGGAAGTAATTAAAAAACGGGGAAGGTGAATTTTCATGATTGTTTTATCAACGAACTGATGGCTATAAAATTTTATTAATAACTCGATAACGTGGTCACGGGGATGAGGCTTTAATAGAATACTTAAATTTATTAGGATTTTTCCCAAAAACAAATGAGTTTGCTTAGTATGTGTCATCGTTTTTCATTTGATAAAAATTGCTCAACCGGACATCAGTTCCGAGCAATATAGATTTTTAAAATTAACGAATGATACAACAACTAAAACTCTAAAAGGTTAATTCAATTCGTAAAATAGAGGATTACATTCTACACGACTTCATAATTGCTTTAATTGTACGAATACAATCTAAACACTGTGTCATCATATATTCGAATTAATTCCACCAATTGTTTTATCTATTAATTGATTCTTTCTCACACACATACAACAAGTTAAACATAGATGTGCGTAATCCAAAGCAAACCGAGTGCGTTTAACGTCTTATCTCCTCGACTGTTTGCTTAACCCTTTCGATGTAACACTTCTCGCAGCACATCAATTCGGATGCCGCCAATAAAGCTTTCTCAGTTTATCCTCGGCGGTGATCAAGTTACCGAAACAGAGTCAATGTTTACTGAAATGGCTGTTTATGAACACGGATCCGCATGGCCCTGGGGCGGTAACAAATACTTGAGCCTTCGGAAGGCCGCAAGATCGTTTGCTCTCGCGTAGCTTTCGGTAAAACTAGAGAATAAAATATTTAATAAAAAAATATAGTATTGGTTAGTATGTGAATAGTGTTTTTTCTTAGGAACATTTGATCTTAGATATGCACTTGACTTTTTTACAAAAAAATGAAAGTTTGAGGTTATTCCTCAAATTCTTTTTAACTCTAAAAAAGAGTAAATAGTCTCGTCTCGTTTAATACTAAAATAAATAACGTTAATAATAATATTTTACAATTCTTATACTTAATATATAACAGTCAAGCATTGCACATGCGCGTCTGAAGTCCCGCGAGCGGTGCCCGCAGACCGATAAGCCGTCGAAACTTTAACGTTCGCGATGGAGAAAATGTTTACTCACACGACGGTATATATAACGCGGAACAAGACCGGACTTGACGCACTCGACTCCATTACGCCTCTTACGTCTCTCCTGTTGTTTGAGCATCACCTCCATAACTTAAATAGATACCTACCAACTCAACCGAAGATCGAAATAACTACGCAAACTAAAACATAATATTTGGTTACTATTTTTATACAAATTACTTTGAAATTGTAAACAAAAATTTGTTAATTGAATATTTTCGATCAATTACGGCGTTTTCTGGTCCCTTTTTTGTTGAGTTGCCTAGGAAGGGGAAGCAATCGCAATCAATCATCGGAGTTGAATTTTGGCTAAAATCAAGCTTTGTGGTAGTGAAAGCTCCGACGTCGCAGGGTCAAAGTCTCCCGGGAAGATTCGCAATCTGGGCCTATTGAGTGGAAAAACTTATAAGCTCGGAATAATTTATTATTCATGAAGTATTAGGGCCGCGGACCTCGGGGCGGTGATTTACGGTACCCCTATTCAGAACGACGTGATATTGCTTCTGGCGGACATGATGTATCAACTGACAATCAGCCAAATACCACAATCATTATTGGCGTGTCATGAAATATTACTCAAAATTGTAATTTATCACAAAATATAAAAACAGCAATGCTTTGACTGAAAGCTTATAAACAAACAAGCTACCGAAATATAAACTAAAATTATATTTTCATTTATTCAGTTATATAAACAAATGGTTATTAACATATGATAACAGGTATAAGGATTAACAGTAAGGCATTTCCTGAAAAATCTTGATCAAATACTTATTCGGGAGAAACAATTAACAACCGTCAGGCGAGAATACCGTCGGTAAATTTAGCTCTAAGTGCAATGTTTCAAAGTAAAATTAATCTTAGTAGCAGATTAGCATTAACTAGTTCTATATGCAAAGCAGGTGTTTAATTTAACTATAAAAAATAGAAAAGTAACTATTACTTGTCTCGCTGATCTTGACAAATACAATTTGTATGAATTACCGTTCCCAGAGATAAGCCGTCCAAGAAGTTTCATGATCTGCATCCGGGCGATTAATGACGTGATACATGTCAGTCTCCGGAAAAGTTATGAAAACGCGTAGTCGCTCGCTTTAGTAGTACAATTTTGTAAAACTGTTTATTGACTTGCTAGATTTTGGTGTTAAAAAAATATTTAATATATTATTAAAAAATAACACATTCACAAATAAACATAAACTAAGGTTTGGTATTTAATAATATATTTACTTTGAAATCTCCATGTCTGCTATTTAATTAATTGTGCATATTATTTATTTAAAAATATATAATACAACGTAGTTATTTGTCTAAGAAGATTTTCTTTTTTGTATTTAATTTTTTTTAATGCTTTATTTCAGAAATTAGCTAGTTTCCTACTGTTCAGTTTTCACCATGGCCCCCACAAGAAAGTGGGGGGGGGTAGCGAGGGCTTAGCCCGGGGGCTCGACATCCATCGATCTTATAAAATTATTTTTTCACTATTTGTTACGAGATCGACTATTTTTGTTCGTCTTCGTACTTCGGAGTCGTCGTACATACTATGACCGAACTTCATAGAATTTTTTTGTCGCAATTTTGCAGTGGTCCGTTTTTGTTAATATTATTTATTGTTTTAAGTTGCAAGTTTGAATTATATTTTTTTTATTTTTCTATGACATATTCTACTTCAGCTTTTTATATATGCGGTCCCATTTCTAGTTGGTTCTTATTTGTCATGTTTTTTCTATGGTCCCTAAATATTTTCTTAATTTATTTAGTCCATTATTATTTTTTTTCACTCAAGCTAAGTATTTTTTCTTTTGAGGAATGAGAGTTTTTGATTTAGTTCTAATGTTTCTTTTAATGTTTTATGTAAATTATATTTGTCGTATTTTTGTTGCAATTTATTAGCATTTTTGACTTATGCAATCTTGTTTGGTTTTTGATTTTTTTTTATTAGACAATGAACAATTGTATTCTATCTAATTCATGACTTGAATTTTCTACGATCGCTCATTACTACTAATAATAATTTTTCCGTCAGTTATTGTTGCTTTTTAACTTACTTCTTAGCCTTAAAGAACTTCTTTCTTACTTCTCGGCACTTATTCGTCGTTGTTACAAGCTTACCCGTCGTCACTCTGGTCTAATTTCTACATTTAAAATAAAATAAATATTTTATCTTATTATATTTACCAAAGAAGAATTGTGAACAAAAATCACAGCTTAACTGTATGTTTTACTATTCTTCTCCAACTTTAAAAATAATAAACTTATTCTATTTAGTAGTAGTTCTGTAAGAATACAATACAATATCAATAAATCTAATTTATTTTTAAGTGTATATTGACCCTCTTCAGCCTAAATTTGTGACGCTGTAACTCTTAACTTTTTTTATAATTTCCTCATACCTAACGTGTTTAACGTGCAAGAAAATTTGTATACTGACCCCTTTTTTGCCAGTGGCATAGCTCGTCAACCTCAGGCCTGCGGTCTGTTTGCACGATGTCATCTGGTCGGGCCCTGTAAGTGCAAAATTTTAAGATGCCGCCAACCGACACTTGGCCGCCCCTTATGTTCTACTAATTTGCGGCGGCAAATTTACTTTTGACCCTCACTAACCCGAACGAGGTTTGCAACACACTTTGGTTTCAATGGACCAGAGTGGTTAAGCGCCGGGTTGAAAAACCATAAAACTAGTAATAGAACGACGCACACAACCATAATGCAGCATAACGTTTACATGCTATATTATATTATAATATAATTAGCTGGGGGCTGTACGTGCGATAATTTATGCGACAACACATTGGCCGAAATCACGTATTATAATAACGCAGAATCGCAAACAATAAGCGTAATTAATCAGTGATATACTATTATAAACTGCCAACATTTAAATAAATGACGTAGGTGTAGTCTCTGCTACGCTATTATTATTCTCATGTAACAGAAAATCAATTCGAAACACGCCTAACTAACTTAATTAATTGCTTTTAAATATAACTATTTCTTTTGTTAAATAGTACGAAGGCGCGTAATAACGGTACGCGCCTTTGTCACTAACATAATATTTTCTTTTAGTTGTAATGACATTTGCAGAAAGGCCCGCGAGGATAAGTGTCATTAAATGATTTGTATTTTATGGTTCGGTGACATAAAATATTACTCC
This sequence comes from Plectrocnemia conspersa, assembly GCF_051122295.1. NCBI lineage: Eukaryota > Metazoa > Arthropoda > Insecta > Trichoptera > Polycentropodidae > Plectrocnemia > Plectrocnemia conspersa. The sequence continues at coordinate 5,934,334 of NW_028277172.1, forward strand.
TATTTTTTTTAAAATAACATTTGTTTATGGTATCAAATCCTAGTTTCAAAAACATATTTTTATACATAATATATTTTTTTCTTTTTCAAAGTCTTTGTCTTTGAAAGTTTACATTGTAAATTTCTTTGGTATTTTTGTATATTACTATAAAATCAGCCTAAAACATGCATCTCTCTCTTATTGTCTATCATACTTTAAAGCTAAAGTATCTTATTTTAATTTGATTTAAATAAAAATCTTCAAACTTATTCTAACAAAAAATCAAAAATAAATTAACTTAAAATAAAATAAAAAAATAGTTTTTTTAATACATTTTTTGTAATTTATATTGCTTTTTAATGATACTATTACTTAAAATCATAAATTATTTATTGACACTTATCCTCGCGGCCTTTCTGCAAATATCATTGCAACTAAAACAAAATATTACGTTAGTGGCGAAAGCGCGTACGGTGAAATACTTTCCCTTTCGCTCGCTCGCGTGTTAAGTGACGAGAGTGCGTGAGAGATAAGAGCGGGCGTTTCATGCGTTCCGCATATAACGCATGACTTTTTATAATAATATTACGAGTGAGAATCGAATAAAGCACATTTAACTCGAATTTTGACCAAAAAGAGAGCGCAGAAAACAATTATCCCTTCGCAAAAGTCAAAAATACACGTCAGAAGTAATAAAATCATGATCATGATAATTGTTTTTGCCCTTTCCTATTGTCCAAAATTTGATTTAAAAATTCTTTGAACAGCCCTCTTATGTTAAAAGTCTATAGTAATATTGGTTAGGATACCTATGATAATTTAATATCTATGTATAATAACTAACTAAACATAGTATAATATCTATGTATAATAACTATGGAGCAATTTATGTGTTTACTGATTATTATACTAAGAGATAAGTTGGCTTATTTTGTATTTTGGACTTGTCCTAATGAAAGTTCTAAAACTATAATTAGTTTTAGGTAAATTTCATTAAGTTAGGTTTGGGTTTGAACAGCAAATACAGCAACATATTAGCGCCTATCAATGAATTATTTTTTGCTAGTAGAAATATATATCTACTGGTGAAAATATATTTGGACTTAAGTAGTAAAAATATAACTTTACCAAAAAATTCAAATTCGCTGTAATATTTATACACTGGATGTAAATAAATATTTTTAAGTATGTAAATATATATATATATATATATATATATATATATATATATATATATATATATATATATATATCTATTTATATAGAAAATACATATAGAAAAGTTGAAATCATATAATTGTACTAGCACCTGCCAGACAATTTATATTTTACTGGTAAAAATATCTATCTACTTGTGAAAATTTACTCCTTCGATTCGAGACTGTTTTTTGTAGATTTTTTTTTTTATCTTTTAGGAATAAGTACATGAAACTGAATGTATTATTTATTTATTTTGCTGCATTAAATCTAGTTGTCAAATTAGCGATGATACAAAAAACATCAAATTTAAATAATTCAGCTGATGCTGATGTTGATTTTTCGTGATTTCTTTGCTTCTTCCTTAGGTGTTTTATCTGAATTTTTAGATCAAATGTCTAAACTTACTGCTACTAATTTATATTTGTTGAATATTTTCTCTTATTTCTGATATTTTTTAACATATAAAAAGCAATAAAGTCAATAATAATTTGCAAGCAAATTTTAACACAAACGGAAACGCGTCAAAAAACTACAATCTGTCCCTTTAAATAATAATGTTTATTGTGAAAGCACTACTTAGAAAACGGTACTTTTGAAGGCAATGTTCCGCTCCATTTATTTATTGTGTAATATGTATAAAAAAGAGCTAAAGTAACTTATACCTGAAATACACCAATATATAGGTACATCTCAAACATCAGTAGTTTATTTCAGATTCATTATTTGAGGTCGGCTTATACTTTTTTATAAATATATTTTTGCTATGATTTTTTTTCTCTCCCTCCCCCCCTCTCGGCAGGCCTGGTTATATTCCTAATGACTGGTTAAAGGACATCATATTTATAACAACTCAATCAAATCTTGGTGTAGTAAATAATTGTGTTATTCCCATTAATAATTTTTTCAGACAATTCTTGAAAAAAATATTTTTTTTTTCTATTGAAAAACACAAGTTACATTCATTAACAACAAGAAAAGAGTATTTTAATAATTATAAACCTTACCAATTGCATTAATTTTATTTGCGCTTCCTTTTTATATTTTTCTACTAATCACATGCATCGCCACACTTTATGCATACATACATACACGATCGCATAAATTTGCCCTCATCCACTCAAGTTTATTCATTCTAATTAAGCAACAGGCAAAACTGGCAGTGGCTTCTCATAAATTATTCAACATCGTCGTCCGTCTTTTCCCTCCCTGCGTCTCGCGGACGTATCTGAATGTTCCTTGGCCGCAACGCGTTTTACTCTGGCGAAAGAGGAGATGTGGTTTGCCAAAAATCCAACACGGCCGCAGATTTATGGGAAGCTGCGCGCAACACCGCAACAATGATAGAGCGGCCGAATTGATTAACCTTTAAACTATGTAGATTGAAAATATTCAGTGAATGGTAGGCCATTATATGCATGGGTTGCTCGGGTTATTTATGCGATCTCGGAAATGGGACGACGAGGAAATGGTGAGTACGTCTATTTGATGAATAAGTTTAGTCACTAAAGGCGTCAACAGTGTGTCTTAGCTTCGCAATCTCAACTGTTGAGCGCCTTAGAACAAGTGTTCTTAAATATTTTTGCTCTATGGATTTTTTTGATGGCTTAGGACAGTCCTGTGCTCATCACTGTCACTTTTATTTACAATAATAATATCCAAAATGCATTTAACAACTGCAAATACCTCGATGTAAACAAATCAATACTATCTTACCAATATTTAAAATTTGAGATAGTTGTGCTTATTAGAAAGTTGTTTGATAGTTTTGAACTTTAAACAAAACTCAAAAACCTAAGCGATGATACTGATAAGGCACAAAAAAAATCACATTATATATTTCTCACTAGCAGTTATCTTAAATACATGTTAACCTGACTTTAATAATCATAGCCCGACATGCATTGTAGAAGTTTAAAGAAAATCAAAAAAGGGTAATAAAAATATAATAACCACATTTAGTTGTAAATCTTATAGTGAATGTTACCATTTGGTTTTTCTTAAAACTAACCGGTGAACACCATGGCAGTTAATGTGTTAATTAAATAATATAAAACTATCCTTTAATATATTTTGAAATTGCTTTTTAACAAGGCAATTTATTAGGTAGTACTCGATAGACAGAAATAAACTTTTAATTTAGAAATATAGATAATTGCAAATGTTTTTAATATGTGTGTTTAAAACTACTATCTGCATAATCAGTTGTAATATATAAGCAACTTCTCTAAGCGTTTAACTTATATAGTAATTTATGACAATGATAAACTTCTCTCAATATGTGATGTTGCGAGCAAAAGTTACATCCAACGCTTATTGTTAAACTAGAAAATTAGACACCGTGAACAATTGAGACTAGTGAAAATGTTTTCAGACACATTTTAATTTCACATACAGATTTTGCCCCATAGTTTTGAAAGTTCATATTAAAGCAATTCGGGTTATTCTTGTGTATAATAAATATAATACAAAACTAACTACTTGAATTAAAAATATTTTTTTAATCAAATTTATCAAACCTTTATAATTATAGCTATAAAAATATATTATAAATGTAGTTGCAAATTAAAAAATTAATCTGTAGGTTTCTGTCGGCAAAATACGGTCCGCGAGCTAAGAATATATTTTACATAACAGAACAGACAACCGTCGAACTAGGAAGTTTCCAGATATGACTGTATGTGGTGCTCCTATTGCTTTTTATTTCGACATAGTGCCCCGTGTAATTCTATTTGCGAAACTACCCGTATATATTCATCTTGTTATTGTAAAGCTAAAAAAGTTTAGAATGTCGTACTTTCAAAGCAAAGTAAAGTGTAAACTATTTTGTTATCGCATTAAATGACAGAGCATTATGACATTTTATTAATATTTATATAATACAAAATAAGTCATTATAACCAGACAAGGCTTGTTCACTGCTTGCAAAAAAGCAACCATCAGAAAAGTTTAAAAAAAATGTTAATTATCACAGCGCCTTTTTTACGAAAATAAAAAATAAAAAAAGGCTATAAAAACAGTCAGTTAATAACTAATACAATTTCTCACTAATCATGTATGATTTTTGTAGCCTTATATCAATGTATCAGGAATTTTGGTAGTTGCTAGAAGTGTTGAGCACATTGTGAGTAACATCAATAGGCAATTTAATATAGCAGAGCAAATAATTTTTGGCTCAACAAAATGTTTCCAATATTTTTCTTTTTCAATGTTTTTTCTAAATTCAGGTTTTTTTTAAGCGCGCTATATCAAATTATATAAAATTACACTTTGTTTTATAACAAATATTTTGTGTAATTAAAGAGTTAAATAAAAATAGTAACAGTAAATAATTTTTAGGTTTTGAGGCCAAATGGCTGTAACTTTGCAACCAAAATAGAAGCTATAAAAGCTGGTAGCAGCTTTTTTTTATTAGATACAATTTAAAAAACCAAAGTTTAGAAATAGCGTTGAGTTGTATTTCGTAGACTAGTGGATAGTGCTGGTGGTAAAACTGTGATTTTCGTCGGGTTGTTCTCTATATGATCCGCTAATGTCTCTGATCGTCTGCCGTATTGAATAGTCTCTGACCTTCTGCCAATGTCACAATGTCACATTTTTTATACGCTTTATTCAAGACAGTAACAAATTAAAAAAGTTTACGTTCTAACAGTATTTTTCAAATGTTGATACAATTTTAAAATCAAAATTAGAAAAATCCATAAAAAAAATCTTATTCAATTTTTTTTAATTCTAATAATAAATAGTTAATAACTTTAATTTAAAAATAAATATTTTTTATAAAAATAAAACTATTTATAATATATTTTTTTTTCTAAAATTAATTCTAGCAAAATAAGATTTATTTCATTCTTAAAATTAGAAGAAATATTTTTTTTTTTAATATATTTAATGATTATTAAATATATTTATTTAAAATAAATGTTTACAATAATTTTTTTGGAATAAAATCAATGAATTTTGAACTTCAGTTTAATGAAATGGTAATTTAAAAAAAAATTCTTAGCTTTTTGCTATAATTTTAATATAATGGTCTGGAAACATGCCTCTAGTTTCAAGTGACAAATTTCCTTCCATCATAATAAACTTTTCAGTTAATTTCAAAGTGTATACACAGAGAACGTTAACTTTTTATACACCTACATCTAAAAGAATTAATCAAAAGCAAAATGGATTTCACACCACCGCTGCAAATCGCGATTCAGATATAACTTTCGCATGAAATCTTCCCAGGAGGGCCGTTTCTGTCGGAATTGCAGAACGAAATCGAATCCATAAATATGTATTAAATATATTATATAATACGAATTGTGCATATGTGTGTCTGAAAAATACATAGAGAATTCAATCGCACACTGTAATTTAATTTATCGATTTCAAAAATATAATACGGAATCGAAGTATCGAAAAGTGGAGTCTCTTCAGAGATATTTTCCACGGTTATACTAACTTATATGTGTAGTAGAATAGAAGTTATCTACGGTTCAACATGCTTGAGCTTGCAAGTATTTCCAGCTGTTGCACCAGACAGCTTCTTATGTCCTCTCGAATTACTATAACATATAATATGTACTGTTTAATTAGTAAATTAATAATTCGTATTAAGTATAGAATTGTTTTTCACAATAATTTTTAAATTAAATCTACAAATAAATAAAATACTTAAAAATGTTGCCAGTTATTTTTACTTTTTAAAACAATAATAATAAAAAATATTGTAAAATAGTAAATTATTTTATAGCACACCCCTAAAAGTTAATGCCTAGTAATAAAAACTTATTATGGGATCAAAAGATCAGAACAAAAATGTCATTCGATGTATGTTTTTTGCGTACTTTTCGACAGTTATTAAGGTAAAGTTTTTATATTGCATAAAACAGTGATAATTATTTATAGATTTTAAAAGATTGTGGTTATTGTGCAAAACTGTGTGTCGTATTTTTAATTTTCATGTATTATTTGCATGTTTTTTGAATGCATTATTAATAACAAGCCTATTATTAGTTTAATGATTATTTTTTTATTGTCTTAAACCATTTGTCATGTTCAGAATATCTACATTCAAATTTTATCTTTTACAAAAATTGTTATGAAATATGATAAAAAATATTAAAATATTTTTCTAAATTTCACATAAAATAAAACCATATATATATTATTCATTGCGATATTTATCTATGAGAATAAAAATGCTTTATAAACCTAACATAATTGCAATCATAATTTAAAATTAAAAATACTAATAGACACCTTAGAAAGTAAAAACCATTGAAATTCATGTGAGATATTTACTCAAAACAAATTTTAATCATCAACTTACACCACTCATATCAATGTCTTTCTAGTTTAAATTTTTTTTAAAAGACATACATATGTACATGACATTTTTTGTTAAAATAGACATAAAAATAGATTAGTACAATAAAAAATGCCGCAATTGATAGAATTAAATTGATATTTTCAATTGTTTTAATAAAAATATTTAAGGTCTATTCGGCTATCAATATTAATCGTGAAACAATTGGCAATAACAGCTGTTGCTACTTTACCAAAACAATATAAAAAAATCTTTTTGTACTATCCAAAAATAAAAATAGCCCTAAACCGTTTTGAATTCTGCTAATTTTCATGCGCAGTTTATTTTTATCGGAACATTAAATCACCAAATCTAAAATAAAACCGCCGGCCGGTTAATGTAATAGCAAATCGTTAAAAAAATGTTAAATATTTTAATAATTTTTATCTTCCGAGAAAGTATGAATATTTAATATATCATATATTTAATAATAAAACATTTGGCGAATAATTTTTTGTCATTTCCAAGCCCCTATTAAAACCTTTCAGGAAGAATGCATATTAGGCATGAACCCACCTTAACTTATGCAGCGTAACAAAAAAGGCAGTGATTGTAAACCTTTTGAAAATATTCTTACAAATTTAATTGTATATAATAAAAAACGCTTTACAAAATTTTTCAAAAACCGAGTATTCTTAATTCGACATTTTTCTCAAAAAAAAAACACTAGATACAATATAGTAAAAATTTAAATTTAAAATTAAACGTAGGTGGTTACAATTTAAGATATAAAATAAAATATGAAAATTCTCATTTTAATATTTTTTTGTGAAATTCCTAAGAAGAAACCGTAGTCATGCTATACTGTGTCAAAAGCTTTTTCTATATCTAACAATAAAAGGCTTGTATTTTTTTGATATCATTATTAGCGCATATATGCTCAGTAAATGTAGTTTCTGTTGAGTTTCGTGAATCTAACTTAACCCAACCTAGCATAGCCTAACATTTTATGACTAATTTTATCCCCCAGATTTTATTTTTAATACAAAAGAAATATTATAATAGTTTTACAAATAGGTTAGGTCAATTTAATGTAAAACCAACCGTGTATGTAATAAAATTTCAACTCTTTAAGTGACTGCGTAGTTTTTGAACTTCACCGTATAGCAATAATATCACAGTTTCCCAAGTTTGTAATCCAGTGTCTAGCCTAGTCCGTTTTGCCAAAAACAAAGTCCCAAATTGCGGCAGCACACTTGCAGCAAAGTTTAATTGTCTGAATGGAGCTTCCAAGGCTCTGCTCTGTCTAAATAGTCTCTCACGTTATCTACCGCGATAAGACGTCACTTTTTGCATCCATATAACATTGTTGTCGTTAAGTTAACAAAGACGCCGCCGTGTCCTTTATATTCAAATCTAAAGCCGGGCATCGTTTAAGTTTAATATTTAAAGCGGTTCACCGGCTTATCTGAAGACTTTAGCCAACTTTATGCTAAGTGCGACAATATATCTTGAAGATAAAACAAATTATAAATACAACTTACGTGGGGGATAGGCTTTTTAGCATATACACACGATTCGCAGAACGGCTTTATGGAAATGGGCCGGGGAAACTAATAGCAAATAGTTGGATGTACATACATAGTGTTGAGCGCGTTTCAAGGCCAGCGAATTAAGAATGTATGGTAATTTGAAGCAATATTGAAATCTTGTGGTTTCAATTAGTGATTTTGTAAACCGAAACGAAGTGGTGTGATTGCTTAACGTATTCCATGAACGGGTAGATGGGATAAAATATACTATGAGGGGTCAAATGAAAACCCTAAATAAACGTATCGCCCTGTATGATATGAAGCGGTAAGAGTATTAAAGGCCAACTCAACAAATGCATATTTTAAGATAATCGACTTTAAATTGGAATTTAGAATGAATTAAATACATGGGTTTAATTCAGTGGTTTCAAAATCAAGAGGCGTAAAAAGTTCTATCTTTAATAATTAAAAACAAATTTATTCTTTATATTATTAAAGAAATTAATAATTTTATTAATGAATATAAAAGAAAATTTACTAATAATGAATATGCTGATGTTTATATATATATAGTACGAACAATATAATAAAATAAAAACCATAAAATAACAGATACTTATATATATATATTGTAGAAAGTCGTAAGTTTACATTTTAAAAGTTGGAAATCTCGGTTGTAAGTCGTGGCCGGCCGCTCGTTATCGCGCCGGAACGCCGTACCGGAAAATGGGATGTGACGTCATTCGTAAATTACCTGTCCGGTGCATGGAAACAGTTTTTCCTCCGCCGTTCGTTGCGCTCGACCGACAACGGATTCCGCTGTATTTATACCGAGTGCTGGTGATTTATGGAGATTGAAAACACTTGAGTACCGACCCAGTATGACTGGTAAAATAAGATTGTACCAGGCGACGGTGGTCAATCGGTAAATGGATAAAAATTCCTGTATCTACAGTGCTCTTGCTTTGTGTACAAATAGACGGTAAATTAAATTTTCTTTGCAGCACTTTTGACGTTGCATTGTGTAAATGTCATAATAATAATATACGCTTCGAGTTTTTTTAATTAGTGCATTATACAATATTGATCGTTTGTTATCATTCTAGTTATATTTAACTTGTATATTAATGTGATAGTTCTGGCTCTTGTTATAAAAATTAAAAAATCAATTAGAATCGGTCTATCAAAGACGATATTTTTACAAAGGCAATGTTTTTCTAGAGTTATTGCTCCAAAAGAAAAAAATTAGAAGCCTGTATATTATCACCCAAAAGTATTATTTCTGACGATATTGTAAATGAATGAAAGTGAAGATATAATAAGGAAAAAAATTATACACAGTCGTCTCATTGCTTTTTATTAGTACTCGTAAGCAATACAATCAGCGTTTAAAGTATTTTTAGAAGTACCGGAATGTAAGGAAGATTGTTTTAAACATACTATCGTTTTTAACAGAAAATATGCATATATAAACATACGCATAATTAACGGCAACTTTAATCGAAATTTGACCTGCTTGTTTATTATATTGCCAATTAAAAAATATAAAGACGATAATACACTTTCATTTAATATCTTTAAAAAAAGTTTTGACTCTTGAATTCTAAGATTTTTTGCAAAATTTGCAATCATGTTTTAACATTTAACAATATATTAAAGCATTAATACAGCAATGAAGCATTTAGTTGAACTTTGAATAATTTATTTATTAGAGCTTTTTCGTTACCAATTAATTTTAATAATATTAATAATTAATAATTTTAATAATATTAATAATAAATAATTACGAGCGCAAAGGGTTAATACTGGTATTGACTGTTTTCTCACTTTCTGTAATATTAGTATTGAAAATTACGGTATTATTGCAATCCCTAATGAAAGTAAATAAAATTTTGCACGTGTTTTGTTCTCAGAATTTTTGTGTGAAGGGGTTGGTTTTGGATTTTTGGTAGATTCGCGGTAACAAGCAAAAGGCGGATAGATTTAAAGCCGATGTTTTCAAATTTACGATACTCGTTTGAATTGCAGATCGCAAAAGATACTATTCGTCTTTGTAACCTGCTTCTTAAACGTGCTGATAAGCACATTCACAAAAAAATAGGCAATACATAACCAGAAAATATTACCTCTTATACAAAATCTTTCAAAAGTCTTCTTGTAATTTATATAATAAAAATTAAATTAATAAACTTACAGATTTAAGTTTTTTATTATTATTTTTAGTGTTGAAATTTTGAAATACACTTACATACTTTGCCAATTCAGAGCCCTTTCCACCGTTCACTTGAAGCAAATGCCTCACTCGTCTCACCCTAGAACAAGTAACAAGGGGTAAAAAATCAGTTTAAAGTTACACACGTCATACATCCAAAGATTGCATAACCCTAATCTTTCTTCTCGCCAGCAGAAAGTGATAGTAAATATTTTATACGGTCGCAATACAGTCGATGCTATTGAGCCACCTACCAGAGGCTTTGCTCTTGACCAGTCAGCCCTTTACAAAAAACCAGGCAATGTTAGTCGCCTCCTATCATAGAATGTGTCCTTAAAGACTGTAGTATCTAGAGCTACATCCATGTGGACAATACCTCCATAGACAGACCAATCCGCTGGACTATGTCCAGAGAATCAACGGCGCTAGAGCACATCCGAGCTACTGCGGCCCCAGATTCCGCAGCACCAGAGGGCTTGCTTCCCCGGATACTACGCCTTCCTTATAAATAAATAATTTATACTTTATTTACAGAAGTTTATCTTCTTTAACCAACCATAAGCTATGTCCCGAGTGTATATTGTGTCATTTTTTAAATATTTGCTCTACGAAAATTGCCCGTGAGTTAAAACAGACATCTATTGATAAAAATATATCAAAAAACAAACAATGTTTTTTGCTACAGTCGAATAAATATTTTTGAAATTACTATCGAAACTGTTTTTAAATCAACCGAGTGTATAACTAAATTGAAATTATTTTACAAAAATATTATTTAATGCTGTTTTTTATAACAACTTTAATTTTCTTGGCATACATAAATACTATTTATATATAAAATAAATCAATAACATGACTAAATGTGTTATATACGGATGTAGGAGTTTTGAATAAAAAAATATTAAATATAAATCTATGTAAAACGCCAAATCTACGGTATCTTTGTTCTCCCATCCAAATTTTTTGAGACAAATATCAAATGTTAGATTTGATTTATATTTTAAAAAATATTCTTCACTTAATAAATCACTCAACCCATCAAAACTCACTTACGCCCATTTAGAGTCGCGTACACAAAAAACATCGTTTAATACTCCGAACTTTTACACCTCCGTCATAAGTTTTTCTCATTTTTTTCTTGAAGCGTTTCACTTTAACGCTTACGCTTTCCGATGTCGTCACTTTGAAATTGAAACAAACGACCGCATGTTCAAACGTGACCACTTTGAAACGTTCTCTCTTTAAACACAGCTTTTCTCTCACCAAATTTTCCTCTCTTTGTTTTTCATACACTGCTTTTATTTTTCGGGATTTAACGACAGTCCATCATCATTAGGAGTCACAATAATCCGACGAGCGCCATTCAGAAATTTCTTATGGCTAGATTAAAACTCTTTTGTGGGACGTGGTAAAATTTGCCAAATATGCAAAAAAGACCTTTCAACGCTGTTGCCCTGTGCATTATCAAAAAAGCTTATTGAAATTTTAAGATTTTTTTTTTTATTATTTATTTAAATAGTAATAAATAGTTTAGTATTGAGCATTATCCCAAAACCTTGCGAATCTTACAATTTTAACTGCGTTATTGAAGATTGATTGATTTTGAATTTCATAGCTAAACAAGATTTCATGTAAAGTGTGAAGCGGCTGCATACTCAGTCTTCTTGGTCGGTATTTAGTCAGTACTCTAAGTACCTTTGCTTACTATAAATTTAACTTAGCTCTCACATGTCCTAATTCGAAGGCAAAGTAGTAGGAAATTTAAGATTTGACTTTTAGAAGTTCCGGTTGGAAGTGTATTCCAAAATGAAGTACTGCCTTAAGTGCGCCATTTTGATGTTTAAATATTATTTAAGCTGCAATGAATATGATTACGCAATATTTTCTTCTGCAATGTGATAATTTGGCGGAAAAACATACATTTTTTCTGATGCATTTTTTAATAAGCATAGTTTTTTAACATATATAATTTAAACAGCTGGATATTTTACAAAACTCTTATTCAGTACTTATTGCCTTAAATTGCTATTTTAAAATTTTTATAGACACTGACTGTTCATTATTTTAAATGTGCCGTACTGCTCATAAAAGTATGTCAAAAAATAAAAATAATAATAATAATAGGTTGTTTTATATCAAGGAACTGATTTTGCCTTCGTCGAAAATAAATTATAAATAAAAAAACACGTCATAGTAAATCAACATATTTCTTATTTATTTCATTACGAGTGTTAATTTAATTTTTAGTAAGGCTTGTTTTTACTATTATTTTTGTCTTCTATGTTGAAAAAATATTTACTTTTTATTTTGAAAATCTGGGAAAACCTAAGTTGTGAAGATGAAGTCGTCTTAATCTTCCCAAATATTTTATCGTCCCGTGCGCTTACATAATGTTGGCGTACTACATACATAAATTTGTTTTAAAAGTCGCAAACACTCATCCAAATTTTTTGTACGGATTTTGCAAACATATTTTATTTATTAAAAATTACGGTTGAGTAGTATATATTTTACAGTATTGCTTATTATATAAACTTAATAAAATTTTATAAAAATAAATAAAGAAATAAGGATATAAATTACGTGTTGTCAAAGTTTACTTCAATAGAATAAGCAGCCTCGAGAAATAAACTCGCTATTTGAAATACAAAACGAGCCTTCTTGTCCATTACACCCTATTACGTTAGGCATAGAACTTTAACTGTAATAGTATACATATGTATTAAAATCAACCCCAAAATATCTAAAACAAAATAAAGAATAATATTTTATAATAAAAAGAATAAAGGAAAAGTCCATTTTTTAAAAACTGACTAAGTTCATTTCATTTAAAAAAATATTATGATTGTTTTATTATCAAGAAATAATTATAATATTATCATCGGTGACATTAACCCTATATGTGGTCGGTCATTTAGGGGTTGTTTCACAGAAAGTGCCTCGAGCGCCCTGTCAATGCCGGAATTCCCACTTAGCTGAGCCACATTGATTAATTACATTTTCCGATATAAATTCGCACACTTTGCGAATACTGGGGTCCGCAGGGACCCCGCGCTAATTTAGCTGCCGACAAACGAGTCGCTCTGTCTAGATGCATTTTAATTAAATGCCGGATGCAAATAGAGCAGCATGCTGACATTCATCCTGCGACTATTATTTGCGGTCACTTAATGATGAAAGACGTATGTATTTATATATGTCTGTTTTTTCAGAGATACAATAAATTAATATTATATTTTAAAAAAAATTAACATTATTTCATATTAATAATAACATAAATAAAAATGATTATCCTAATCCTGTTGTATAATCCTTTCTTGAAAATATACTGAATTTATTTTTTAATTTCTTTAACGTGATGCAATTTTTTTTCGCAATCCATCTTGACATTTAGCCAAACTTTTATTATAAGATCCGGAGAAATTCTTAAAATTTGTAAACTAAAAGTTAAATGGCCATATTCTCTCATAGTCTTTGGTGATTGGAGTTTACAAATATTCGTTATTTTTAACTATTCGAATATCGAACAGTAAACAATAAAATACTATAATATTCGAATATATTAATAAAGTTATGAATTATTAAAAAATACAGGCTGAAAAATTGTAAGATTTACCGTCTCCTTGATTCTCTCCTGTATTTTAAAATAAGGATAACCTATGATATCTTCCATTGTGTTACAAAATATTAAAGTCTTAATAAATCATTAATAATTTTTGTAATTATATTTACTTCTTTCCAATAGTTCTTTAAGCTTTTTTTGTAATTTAATCATGCATAAGAGCTTATTTAAGGCTAGCGTATATTTTAGTCATGTTATTATGGAGCTTCCAGAAATGATTTTTTTTTAGATTTATTTCAACTTTAGATGCTAAGTTTCCTTGTTAGTTTTCACATTCTTCTTTGTTTTATTTTTCTACAGTTAGTAGAGGTAAGTAATCTGGTTTGTTGTATTTTTCTTGAGGGTGTTGCACCATAGATCTAATTTTGTATGGCTTCCGTAACGTGAGCCACTACTTGATTCAATTTTATTTATTGTTTTCAAGGGAATATTCAGTTTAGTACTTTTTTCTACCAAGTCCCTCAATAGGTTCCAGTTTGTTTCATACTTGTGTGTGTATTTTTGCTAATAAACAGTAATCGGTATAAAAATATTAAAAACTTTTATTGCGTTAAAAAATTGTGAAATTATTTTTATACTTTTTTCCGATAGTTTTTCTTTATAATTTAATTTGTCTAATAATTTTTAATCAAACAATTAATTTATTTTATTTTTAGTCTATTTTGTATGCATTTTTTCATTTTCTAGACAGAATGCTCAAAATAGTTGGAAAACTTTTGTTATGTGCAATCTGCATATTAAATTTTTTTTCAGATGAAACATTCAACGGAATTTTTCACTAAAAAAACGGCAATTTTGTTGTATAAAAAACGCTTATTCCTATATGAATTATATTGGAAAGTATAACTTGCTGGTTTATGACTTCAATGAATTTGGTATACAACAGAAATTTAAAAAGTACTAAGTATTAAAAATCATAGAATATTTTAAAAATCAATATAAAAAACCATTTTATAAATTTAAATAGAAGTACCTAAATTTATCATGTAAATTATTAAGCAAAACTTTGTACTACAATTATAGGACCTAGATCTACAACAAATTAAATTCGTGAATCTAAAGCAAGATGTGTTAAGGCATTTTATGTTTATTTAAAATTAAATATTGTTGTTTATTTAAATTTAAATAATATTTTTCAGAATATTTATAGCAATGTTTTTAAATTAACGGTATTATAATTCTACTATTATTATTTTTAGATTAATTATAAAAAAGTGTTATATATATTTTAATTTAAGTTATTTGAAAATATCATAATGTGTTACTCCACACCGAGCAATGGTAAATCTGGTTGTTAGTTGCTTACATTAAAAATGATTTTCTTTTTTAATTATTTTTTCTGTTAAATTTTGTTTTATGGGCTGCATTATTAGTAATCCTTTTAGACCTGAGTTTTACGATATGTTTAGTGTATTTAGGCTTAATTTAATACAGTTTCCGTGTTCATTTTTAAGAGGTGGATACAAGGTTTATATGCGTGTTGTAAAAAATATTGCTTTAGTGTTTTCTTTGTTTGTTATAATTTTCTATTTAATAAAATAATTAAAAAAGTTTTGTAAAGATTTATGTTACATAAATGCATAAAGTTTAAGACTGCAGGATATTAATATGATGACTTTGTCTTTTGTACATACATACAATAAAAAGAAATGGCTTTTATGA
This sequence comes from Plectrocnemia conspersa, assembly GCF_051122295.1. Lineage (NCBI taxonomy): Eukaryota > Metazoa > Arthropoda > Insecta > Trichoptera > Polycentropodidae > Plectrocnemia > Plectrocnemia conspersa. The sequence goes on from NW_028277172.1 coordinate 5,949,834, forward strand.
ACTATCCTGCAGAATTTTAGCTGAAATAGTATGCGTTACTGATAAAGTGTTTTATATGTATAATATAATCATGAATTTTATATTTAGATAATTTATTAATTTGGCCATCATATGCTTTTTTATGTCTCACATTAATAATCCTGCACTATTTATTGCTGTTAAAATTACATAAACTTAAGTATTCATTCATAGTTATATTACTGAGAGATTCTTCAAAGTGCAAAAAAAAATATTTTTATTATATTTAATATGCGTAGATAATATGCTAATGTTATCTTTTTTCCTGGATTTTAATTGCTTGCATTTAAAAAAACCATCAGTAGGTTATATGTTGACTACAAGTAATTATAAAATTGTATGTAACTCTACAATGATATTTAATAGTCGATGCATTTAATTATTTCATTTAATATGTATTTGTTTAATTTTGTTATTACTAGAGAGTTTATTAACAAAATCACTACAAGCGCACATCAGATTTTCCACCTGCAACTAGGAGATTTTCCACGGAAACATTTCAGAATTTCAACCATTGTTTTCTCTGTCTGGAAAATGTAGCCCCTGAATGAAATATGACACCTGAGTGAGCCTCCTTCAGCAACAAAAACCTTTCAGGCTTCGTCACGTCTTATAATTCAGCGCGACCGATTTTCCCGACGCACAAGAAAATCGCACTGAATTTATTTATCTAGGCTCTTCCATTCTCCAAATTACGCATTATTATGTTATATAACTCATTCGATAACATTCAATATTTTTCAAATACTTCAAATAAGTATATAAAAATATAGTTTAATCTGATATATTACAAAAAAAATATACTTATTTCAAGACGTGTAAAATATTATAATATTTATCGTATTAATTAGTATCGATTTTTTTATTATATTTTATTATAATAGATTATTAAGTCACTTATCTAATAATGTTTATTTGTTTCAAAGTAAAAATTAATATTGAAGTATTGATAAGTGGTACTCCATAATAAGCGAAATATTTATTGGAGAGACGATTACCATAGTCGTCATAAGTACTGATTTCAGCTATTAAAGTTACAAGACTTTTTTGAATACGTTAACGTTAGTATAGACAGCATCTACCTGTTTTTATACCTTAGGGACTTTGTCACTGCCTTTGAAAGGCACAAAAAGTTAGTTTCCATGAAACGACGCGAACGAAAACCGTGTTGTTGGTCCGCTTGCCAACAGTGATTGTAAATAAATCTGTAAAGAACTATATCAATGCATATTTTTTTGCAATAAAGTCTCAATGCTTTTTATATTACTTTGCAATTTGTATCAAAAATCCCCAGAGTTTTTAATTCTGAAAATAATTTAACGGTAAAAAAAGCAATAAAAATGTTTTGTACAACGTATTCTACCATTTATACAGTTTAATTTTGATATTTTCACTATAATTTGTTTATCTATAATGTTATTAATTTAACTAAATGCAATTAAAGCTTAGTTCGTTGGGTAGAGTTATATGTATGGCTTAAAACGAGAACAGCGTTTAATTTTAACCGAGTTTCTAACTTATGTCGAAAACTTTTTATTGTGGTGCGTATCAAAGGTAAAACTAGACGTTCATTTATCATCACAGAAATTCATAAACACAAGTTTATTCGTCAAAAAACTTTAATTAAATTTTATGTTCGTGGTTAGTTCAGTATTAATATTTATAATAATAATATTAAGATTGAAAACAGTAATCTTTAGTAATATAAACATTACTATATTTAATAGCAAAAATAATATTAAAAACGCAGCAAATTTTCGTTAGCCTCTATGTTCCTTTTGTATACTTTCTTATGTCTGGTTGGTTAGCACTATCCAAAAGTAACCAACCGGCCCAGCGATTCGTGGAATGCAATTGTGCCTAAAAGTTCAATGGGCACGCCAACAACGAATTGATATAGCGGTTAAGAATTCCACCTGGTGACATTTGAAGAATTTTCGAATTATTGCGACATACGCACGTACAGCATAGTTACGTAGACGACAACGAAAGTAAGGAAGACAAAAGCGAAAAGTTTACCAATAAAATTCCTTCCGAGTGGAGAATATAAACGAGAATGCTTAGCCTGTATGTGTGTTTGTATTTTCCTTTGATTTTTCTGTGTAGTCGGGCGAAATCACTTCTCTAATTGCTTCATCGCTAAGGTGAAATGTTTATTTTGTACTTTTTGTTACAAAATAAAAAAAAATATAGTAGCCTTTCATAACTAGTCTTTTTTCGTATAGCATGGGAAATAATTTAAATATAATTGTATCTATTTATTTTTAATTTTATAAAAAAATCAATATAAAAAAATTAATATTTCATAATCAAATGCTCAATTGCAAATAATATTTTATTTAATACATTCTAAAGATTATTTATTTTTAAAAAAAAATCATAATATAATATAATATTTACCATTTTATGGAGCACTTTTTAACTTCTAGTTAAAAAAATGAATACCTAATATACAAATCTATTCCTTTACATATCTAAATATATTTTCTTGCATTTTGTATGCTTTCAGGATTAAATAGGACGTAAAAATCATACCTTGTAAAATTTGAGCATGATGTCGCAAATTTATTAAGCTCGAACGATTAATGACGTATAAAAAGACGTCAGCCAGGGGTCGCCAACCGAAAGGAATCTTTTGTGTTTTAGGGCCTGGATCGTAACATCAAAAGGGGATAATAGAGAGGGAGATTTATGCGTTTATGAGGACACGCAGGAAGTAAAAGCGACCCAGCGATTTGTGAATTAATGACCCGCGATTAAGTCCTGATCGTTTCTAGTCTTCGAAATTTGTACAGGACGATTGACAAACTTTGTTTATCGAATTTTTATTGGTTTGACAAGACCATATAGATTCAAATTTGTATAATTGTATATAACCAATACAGATGAAAAAATCTAGTTACCTGAAAAATAATACAGATAAGAATTTTACATAATGAAAAGTATTACTATTTTAAATAAAGAAAAATATTGAAATTTAGCACAAAAAGTTTTACATAATGTTATTGACATATAAACAATAGGTTTTTTAACTTAAAAACAAATTCATAAAAAAATATTTTATCGCGTCAATGAATTTATAAAAATATATTTTATTTGCCATAAAAATAATTTTATCGTGTCTTAGTCTTTCTATATCAAAATTATATAAAAAAAAATATTTTCGCAAAATTAATTTAGCAAACAACCAACTTTTGCTAATTTCAACATGAAAGAAGCACAGAAATATTAATGCTAGATATCGAAAAAGCATTCGACACGTTTGGCACGACGGCTTAACCTATAAATTATCAATATAAAGCTTTTGGTTATCTTTTACATCTTTTTTTTTATTTATTTATTTACTTAATTTCACACTTTTTTATGTTTATTAGTTCGTATTAATAATATCATATGATCATATGTTTAATCAATCTCCAATGGAAAACCATTTAGTACAATTAATAATAATATTTGGAAAATATTTAGATGTTAGAATACATATCATATATAAGCTTATTACATTAAGTAATAAAATATGATTTTATATTTGTTAAAATACAATTATTGATAAATGAGCCGTTAACGTTTATTTATACAAAAAATAAATAATGCTGCTTTTTTAATTAGATAATAATATCCTATTTTATTTTTTATTATTTTTTTATTATTTATTTTATTATATTTACACACTCAATGATGCACAATATCCTTATAAAAAATATATATAAATTAGGCTGTAAAATGTTATCACAGGAATATTTTTTTTATAGTGGGATAAGTCCATTCGTAATTAACATAATTGATGAGTTTTTTGCCTTACATACCTAACAAACTAATCCATTTTTCATATTTGCTTATTAATAAATTCCAAACAATATAATTGCAATTATTTTTTGATAAACTCAATTATTCGTTTACTGACATTTTAATTATTATTTTTTACAATAAAAATATTTTTTAAAAAAGGCAACTTCAATTAAAATATAAATTAAAAAATGCTATTGTTAACATTTTTCATTTTTTTTTTTTTCTTAAAAATTGTAACTTATTATTATTACATAATAAAATTTAGCAAATTTATAGTTTTAAAAAGATTAACCGAATTGACTAACGTCTGACAATATTTTTATGTTGATTTAAACGCAAATCCTTAAATATTTCAATGTATGATTAGATGGACTTATATCACTATCAAAAGCAATGGCTATCCAACATATTTAGATGTAATAATTTACTTTAACTAAAATATAAAATAGTTCAATAATAGTAATAAATAATAATCACGTCAATCATTCAAATTGCTCAAAATAGGAATTGAAGCATGACGCAAAAATTACAATACGTTGATAATATTTTTATTAAATGACTTAAAAACCTTTAAAACTATTTGGCAAATTAATTTAAAAGAACCGTTATTATTATGTAGAGCTTGAAAACATATTTGCATTAATAAGATAGATTCTAAATACGATGAAGAATTAATGCCAAAGCTAACGCAGATTGATAAATTATGGAAAAATTGTTATTATATTATAAGTTTGCTTATAAAATCAAAACTTTTGTCGAAATAATTGTGAATACAATAACTAATGTACGGAGAGTGGGAGGTACATAACAAACTATTTAAATTTATTATTCAAAGCACTTTTAACATATGCAGAAGCAGAAAAAGCTTATTCAGTAACCAAGTTGAATAGTATAATACAAAGCTTCATACAAATTTAATTGCGGAATGTATAACAAAAATATATTATAATTATTTTATATGTAAAATCATATCATACATATGAATTAATAATTAATTATTTTTAGATCTTTGTTATTTATTCAGATATTTTTCTTTGATCCCAGCATTGTATTTTTTACGTCTCAAGAACCACAAAATATCAGTTAATAAGAAACCTTAGTTTTAGGTTCTTACATTTGAATTACGTAAAAAATATGTTTTATAACAGAATCAATACTATTCTGATATTTTATGTATTGCTAATTCAAATTGATACTCAAATTTAATAATATTTTAAAACGTTAAAAACTATTACATTCATTTTATAAGTGGTAGTACTGTTTAGCCTCGGTTCTTCGCTATACTAACGAAACGCTAATGCGCAGTTTATACATTTTAATGCACATTAAAAATAAAGTGGTACATCTATGCATTTGTTTATTGTTCATTTATTATTATTGCAATGCTTAAACGATTAGTTTTATAGAACAAAATATTTAATTAAATGCTAAATCTCTTAAAACAATTTCCTGTTTTTTATCAAAAACGTTATTCAATCTTGAATCAATGAAAACCGAGTTTGCGTGTAAATCAGCGCTTTCATAGTTCTCATATACAGTTGGAAAATAGTTTTTGGTGTCGCAGCAGCTCTACGCCTTTTGCGTAGCAAGTCTCAATGGCGCTTCGGAATTCCACGGTCGTGTTTCTTGTTACCACTTCTTTTTGAAGTTCGTTTCCGTCGTCACGTCGCAACCAAGGCTCGTAAACTTAGGCAACTGGAGCAGTTCTGCAACAACGTTTAAACAAAGGGAACATCTTGCTAATCCATCTTACCGAACTCGCTTCGTTCACTAATACGGGTAATTAATTAATTCAATTTTCGTAGGTAAACTGGACGAACTATTATATAAGTGTATTAGTGGAATATGTTTGTGAAGGTCACGTGTGCACATTGATCGCTCACAAACGATTTAGTCTGATTCAGATTTATTTTAAATAGTTTTACATATTTCATTACTCAGTTGCAATGTTTGTCAGTCTGGTATTATTATTAGAACATATATATTGAGATACTGTAGATTTTAGATATTTTTTTGTACCCTTGCAACCGACTTATCACTTGATTGTAAGAATAATTTTGACAAAAGGACAACTGACCTGCCGACCTTTATGACTTAATAGCGTATTTTTATATATAAACATTTTTTACTTGAATAAACCAGTTTTATTACAATGCATTATCGATTAATGCTATATTAAATGCTTTAAAAAGTTGTTTAATTAATGTAGTTTTTAAATCGCATTAAATAGCCAGATATAAAAATGAAGAAATTTTTTACTTTTATTTTGAAATGCATTTTATTTTGGACTGAAAACATTTTGGCACTATATAGAACCGGTGATAATATTATTGAAGGTAATTTTAAATCTTATAAAATTACCTGGAATATGTGCTAGATTTCAATATTAAACACAATTATAAGTATTTATCACCATATATTAATAATGGACTAAAAAATGAAATGTATTAGCTTTAAAGGAACGCAACGAAATAATAAAAGAAGTTCAAAAGTCAAAATATTATAGTATAGTTTTTTATAGCTCTTCTGATTATTATTAATTAACTAACAGAAATAATACAACTTGTTAAATATTCTAATGGAAAATATACGGAAGAAGAAGTATTTATAGATTTTATAAAAAAAAATATTTTTTATTAAGATTGGGTGTGGCTTTCCAAGATGCTGTTTAAATTGCGTTTGTTAAGTGTTCGACTGCTTGTTCTACTTCATTATTGCTTTTCAAGGAAATGTTCAATTCAATAATTTGTTTTCTCTGAACAAATCTCAATCAGTTTTATGATTATATAAGGTCGAAGTTTGTTGTTTGTGAATTAAATGCGTTTGTAATTTTACTAATGTCACAAATGATCTGATGACATGAAACATGATTCAGCTAAAATTTATTTTACATCTACGCCTTTGACAATGCAAAAATAAATCAGGTCAGGTAGTTTTTTCTGATCACTTGGCGAGTATGTTGGTTGTTCTGTAGAGATCCACTTGAAGTTATTTTATACTTCCGCTTTGTACAATTCTTTTTCTTGAATTCCTTTCTTTTTGGTTCAATTTTCTTATTTAGCTTAGCCAACTGGTAAGCTCTTGTCGGTTTTTTTAAATCGAAAAAAACTTCGTTCGAAAATCCTTAAGTATTATTTTTATACTTTTGAGACCATGATTCTATAATTTCCATTAACATATAACAAAATTATTAAAATGGTAATCTTTCCCTAAATCTATATTAGTATTTTATTACACGATTTGCGAATTGAAAACAATTTCTGGAGATTATTGTTTTTATTGTGCCATTCTTTTTGAAAGTACCTAAGAAATAAGGGTTCATGCTTTCACTTCTTCACGAAAAGCTTGTAAGTTATTGAAAATGATTTTATTAAAATATAGAAGCTTACAATTATTATTGTGTTTTCTTGACCAATTTCGCTATGTAATTTCCCTGTAAATATTATTATACGCAATTAACTAGACCTCATTGTAGGGGATTAACTTAAATAGTTTTATCGGGGTAGGATGTCAGCGTAGAATAATATTATCCCTTTTAATTCAAGAGAGCTAAAATATCGGCCCTTCTAACTTATGCATAAAATCCTACTGGCCGATAATCCAGCGCAAGTTTTTAAAACTTATTTTAAAATGATAAATATTTTTGTATCTACTCGACACGTCAAAATAAAAGCAATAAATTTTCTGTATCCTTGAAAAATATAATGATAACTAGCCGTTTTTAGTAATTCTGTTATGTAACAGAGACATGACCGCGCCCTTTTTTATGATAGGGATGGCTGGCGAAGTCAAAACAAAAACAGTTCAATCTCTATTTAGACATATCTTTACCCAAAAAGTCACTAAACACTGAACATTGGTGTTAAATATAAGTATTAAGTAAGTCGCAACAATTTTATTTAAATAAAAAACAAATTGCAAAGTATGTTTTCGGTATCAACTAATGGTAGGTGGTAGTAGACATTATAATTAAAATAAGTAATAATTAAAAAAATTGGTTTGCGAGTGCTTTTTTAAATCAAACTTGATTTATATTTTATTTTTTAAATTAAATAAATATGAAAAATATTGTTTTAACAATTTATTATTATTGCTTTTTATTACTTCACATTATCGAGAGTACACAAATTTTAAAATACATATGTATGTATAACATTATTTATTGAAAAATGCAAATCAATTATTTTTTCAAAAAAAATTACAAAAAGTATTTAAATAAATATTTATAGCAGCAATTTAATTAATGTTACTTTTGATATAAGTAGAAATAAATCAGTATACAAGAGATAAATCTTAAAAAAAATATTATTCAATATTTTAAATTTAATGTGCAATAATGTTCAAAAATTAAAATAAAATAATATAAATAAATCACACCTTAATCACATATCACAATCATATAAATTTGTTTTTTTTAAATATGTCGCATTTTAAGCAAATGGATTTACATTTTTTTACGCACACCTGTCCCATAAGTTTCTTTCGGGTAATCATAACTGACAATAAATAATGAGTGATATATTTTATTGGAATAAATTGGCGAGTGGTGCTTTGGCCCTGATATAAAATTTAGGAGGCATCCGGAAGCGGTCGATTAAAAATAATATTTTTTTAAAGAAAATGTCGTCCTAGATTCCAAAAGAAAAAATATTTTTTGCCTGAATTTTCAAAAATATTGTTTTTTATAATTAATGTGTTTTATTAGAATAATAAAATATAGAAACAATAGTTTCCGGTGTATTTTAGTGCTTTGGTTTCGCAAATCATGCGAAAAATACTTTTTTTGGTCAATTAATTAAAATAATAATAATATCAATACCGGGCTTTTTCGGTAATGCCATTATTGAAAATTTCAGTATAATTGCAGTTTATATATTTGGATACACACTTTAAATAAAATGTTGGTTATTCTATGTATTTATTTATTGTTTATTTATTATTATTGTAATGCATAAACGATTAGTTTTTAATTTTCAAAAAAAAAACATTTTTCAATATTCAGTACATCTAGTGAATAAAATTAGGTAAAAATGTAACAGTATTAAATTATAAACAAATATTTTTATCTGTTAAAGTTAAACATTATTTCGAAACTTTATTTATTTTTTTACATTTATAACAATCGATAAATCAATATTCGATACAAATTCATGCACAAAATGTATCTTAGAACATGTATATATGTAGATAGATAGAAAAAACATATACCGTAGGTCCCCAAAGGAGGCGAGTAGATTTATTGTATGGGATCCAAGAAATAGAGGGCCTAAGGGAAGGTTTTAAGCTTGAATTCAAAGATTCACACCGCTGCTCGTATCGCAAACATAAACGTTCAGGGCACGTGTATGTAATTATGGGATGATAAGGTCTGGTATATGCCGAAACGTGCCAGGGCATCTATCCGACAAGGTTTTAGCCTTTTTCCGTGGAAAGCAAAGGCGATTCCTTTTAAGGACAACAATGGGGGCGTCGTTAACCTAGGGGAAATCTTCTAGACTGATAACGTCTAAGGGGAAAAGACGAACACACTACACTAGTATGTATCGACTGGTTTCCAAAAGAAAATAAAGTCGCCCGTGGGATTGTTGCGAGATAGTATTAGCAAGATAGCTTGATGAAATCAGACATAAATTGAGAAAATTGTAAAAACAACCGTAACCTTTACTCATCTCATAAGTAATGCTTTATGTAATAATTTAAAAAGAAAATGATATTTTAAATTACAAATCCCACGAGATATTCTTAAAAAAATTTTTACCCAACATTACATTGAAGCAAAGCTAGTCGTTAAAACGCATTTTACGCAAAAAAAGAAACACTGCAAAATAGTGGAACTGCACATGGAGAAACCATGGTAATAAAAAAACAAAAAACACTATAGAAAACAAAAAATAAATAAGTGTAATATATCCAAGCAACAAACATTTGAATTTAGGATCGTTTTTCATTGACGCTGAAAAAATACATCGTTGCTAATAGCAATTATAATACTAATAATATAACACAGGGATCAAGACTGAAAAATATTATAATAAAATTATAGCAGTAATTATTAAAATTTAATTTAAAGTGGATCTTCAAAAATATTGGCCAATATGTCGACTGTCTAATACCTGCATTAAGTAGTCTAATTATTAGAAAGAATATGTATTTAATGGACCTGACAATTCTATATTTTATATATAAAACATTTCATACCATCTGGCATACCAAACAGATAATATAATAAGACCACTCTATAGCTATTCATTTTCAGATTAAGTTTTTAAAATAAATATTGAGTCTATTTTTAATATTATTTAATCTGACTTAAATTAATACATATCCCAATGACCTATAAAATTTGACTTGAACAAACTTTATATCTAAGCATACGATACATATATTTATTCAGTAAATAATTTACAGAACCAAGGCAGACGATATGTGTATACAAATGATCTTACATATTATGCCCAAAAGCAAAAATACAATGTCAAAGTTCAATGCGGGTGAAAAGGCCGCAAGTCGCACTTTGACATTGATACGAAACTTTTCAAGCAGCACAAAGGGATAATTTATACCGGTCGCCCTCGTGCAATGGGCGAATTTGGGTTGACATGATTTTTTCCTCGGGTTTTCAAAGGACGTCGTCATTGGGATTTTCTTCGTGAAAATCTATCAAGGCACCTTTTTTGTCAAGTGCTCTCCTTTTAGCGCCGAGAGTGGCATAGGTACAAGTTTACCCTTAAATCTGAATAAAGAAGCGATAATGCGCGTATACGCACAGGTACTTATACGTTTCGCGTCAACGTACAGAATAGACATTTTTCCCTTATTCAAACATTTTAGACCTTTGTCAAGTCTGTTGGTGTTGGGGTTCTAGCGCGTTAGTCCTCTTTGATACTCGAGTCGGTTTTATGTAATACTTGTATCATGATTCTGATCGAATGGTTTGAATCAGGTTTATTTTGCAGATGAATTGAGACGTAAAATTTAATTCTGACTGAATCGCTATATAACATTACTATATCTTAACTGCGGTGTTTTAAAAACATTAATTGACTGCATAAGAGTATATTATTTGTTGTATGTTCTTCGCCATTCATTACATCATAGTTATGCGAAACTTAATTTTAAATAAAAATATGTAATAGCAATTTTTTTTGTAGTGAAAATATTTATATTCTCTAGTAGTACTTTTATCAATAAAACCAAAATTTTAAGAATGTTGTGCTAATAAACAGCTTATCCATCGTAATATAAACATAGTATTCTCTAAATTACATTTTATTATTTTATAAAGAAAAACATATTTTTACTTTAAAAAAATGTGTCTGTATTATTTAGGGTAATCAGGGGATGCGCAAAGATTTTTTTATAACGACTACAAATTGCACAATAGCCACACATGTTTTTAAAAGCCATCAATTACTATTTTTCTTCATATTATTGAATGTAATAACAAAGTTTAGAAACCATTATACTAAGATAAAGAGAAAATTATTTTTTATAAATTTATTTATTTATAGTCAATCGTACTTGAAATCTAAACCTTGAAATTTTAAGTTTTACTTATACACTTGTAGGAACATACAGCAAAACTATATAATATAGACCAACATATTTCATAAAGTTTTGGTTGGTAATACAGTGACACTTCTGAAATATAGGGGGTGCCATAACAATACAAGAGAGAAAGAAATATGCGTGCGTCTTTGTCTCGCCAGCCGCCAGCACTAGTTGCGTCTCGATGCTAATAGTGACAATAATTCAAGTGGAACATTAACAATTGTTTCGTAAAAGGTGGGACACCTGCGCTACCTGGGGTGACAAATCCGGGAGCATTACTAGGGCCGTGTGTTTACACCTCTCCTAGCTGTATAATTTGACGGGTATTGTACCCCTTAAAATTACCATGCCGGGTTGAATGTCGTGATTTGCATTGGCCATTTTACTTATTAAGGTGTTTGGTCGCAGTTGTGCGGTTGCTTTTTGATGTGAAATACCCCTGCAAAAGGTGTGAATTGAATGAATGAAAATTTAAGATCCCTAATGTCAGGTCAGTCAATTTTTAAACGGTTTTACTTAATATTATTATTTTGGTTCTCTGAAAGTTGACCGAGTGCAATTCACTAACGGAAATTTTACTGCCAACAATTCAACAACTGGAAAGTTTTCCGACCAGTAAATTTGCTAAATAAAAAAATCACTGACTGATTCATAAGTAAGCAGATAAGATTTTTCTCTTAATCTTTCCTCTTAACTAACTAAAAGTCAGTACTTTGCTTTTAATAAAACATGGTTGGTAAGGTAGTCAAGTAGCAATTGTTTTAATACTAAGATGTAATTTAGACAAGCAGTAACAAGAGGGCATCAACCCACTATTATTAAACATTGTCCTAAGACATTCCAAATAAAAATTCGACTAGTCTTCGACTATTTGCGTGATTTATTATTACCTGGAAAATAGTTTCAATCTAAAATATAATAAGCGTACAAATTACAATGTAACTTCACAGTGAAAATATAACTTCACAGTAAATAAACAATGAAAATATAACTTTAAAGTGAAAATATAACTTCACAGGGAAAATAAATATTCACAGTAAAAACATAATTTCACTGTGAAAATATAACTTTACAGTAAAAATATAACTTCACAGATGAAATACAATATAAATTCACAGTAAAATACAATGTAACTACACAGTGAAAATCCGATGAAATTTACACTTAAAATACAATATAACTTTACAGTTAAGATCCAATGTATCTTTACGGCGAAAATTTTACTTTACAGTGAAAATGAACCTTCACAGTAAAAATATAACTTTACAGTGAAAATCCAATATATCTTCCCAGTGAAAATTCAATGTAACTTCACAGTAAAAATATAAAAACACAGTTAATATAAACCTTCACAGTGAAAATATTACTCCACAGTGAAAATATAATTTCACGGTGAAAATATAACTTCGCAGGGAAAACATAAATTCACAGTAAAAATATAACTTCACATTGAAAATATAACTTTAGAGTTAAAAAACAAACTAAATTCACAGTGAAAAATACAATATATCCTCACAGTGAAAATATAATTTTACAGTGGAAATATAAATTCCCAGTTAAAATACGATGAAAATATAACTTTACAGTGAAAATATAATTTCACAGTAAGAATATAACTTCACAGTAAAAATATACTTTCATCGTAAAAATAAAACTTTATTGAAAAATACACATTCACTGCAATAGTCCATACCTACACCTATCTTAAATAAATTAACCAAACCCAAGATGACTCCAATGAAAGTTCTAAATTAAGAAACTTTTCTAGCGTTACTTTGGGTTTGAACGAAAATAGAAATTTTACAACTGGCAAATAGAGTTACTAATGTCTATCAATTAAATTATATAATCGTTAATAGCAACATATATCTACTGGTAAAAATGTATTCGGATACAATTTCACTGAAATAGTGATCTAGTACTAGTCAAAATATAACTTTACTTAAAAATACATATTTACTGTATTATACATAAAACATACTCAATAATTTATTTATATAATTCTTACGTGTGGATTAGACTAGTTATTTAATAGCAACTAGAAATAAGAATAAATATTTTACAATAAAAAAAATAATGTTAGTACACTATAGATTTAAATTATATATTTTTTTCATGTCATTGTGCAAGCCATTGTTAGCTGTATATATTTTTTGCCACAGCCCTTACTCCGCGTACGTTTCACGTCCACATTACTTATTCGCAAAACATCACAATAAACATCTAGAGTGACAGATGCTGATGTACAATCGTCTGACGATGGTGTAATATTTCACCGCGAATATTACAGTAGTTAATATTACAATAACTCTCGAGATTATTTATTCCCCTAGTATAAAACAATTTTAATACTCGTCGCGTGCTTAATATTCACCGAACATATATTATGTACACTTGCATGAGTTAAAATATTTCGCGTAATAACTTTGATGTGTTTTTGCGTTGGCACTTCGTCAAAAAGATCCGCAGAAAATTTGCGACGCTCACCCCCTCATACTCGACAAGTACCTTTCGCGGCCGTTTAACGTTAAAGAATTCCTTTTGCACTCGGCTCAAACTCGTACATTCCCTTGATGACGTAAATATGGAGATGCGTCTTTTGGAGTGTAATAATGACGGCTAAAAAACGTAAACGTGGGGTGATCGAAAAGTTTTGAGACTGATTGAATTGAGTAAATCTAAGAATATTTCCTTTGAAGTAACACAAAATGTGAGTTTTATCGATACATAAAAGTACCTGTATTATATCTTTTTCTAAAATGATTTTTTCTTTACTTATTGACCTTTCAACTAGATATCTTTTCAACCGCTTCTAAACAATCTGATTGCTTAATGTAATTGTTATAAAATATACTAATCTACTACTTATTCTAGTGTACAATAAATAGTTAAGTGGTTGATTAAAAAAACTACTTTCTAAAATTATGGAAGAGATTAATTAATATTTAAATAAAATATATTTAATTTTTAAAGTAGATTTTATTTTTTTTAATTAGGTTTATCAATGTATATGTAACAAAAATATTATTAGCTTTAAATTGTATTTTTAACAAGCATAAAAATATACAATTTGTAGAAAGTAATTAAAATTAGCCAACAAATAGTCAACGATATATGTCAAACAATTTACTGATAGTAATTTTTTCAACTGCTCTTTTAATTTAGGTACTGTGTTGAAAATGTCAGACATTTTCTTCTAGGTTTATTGTGCCTATACAAAACGTAACATATCGGAAAATTTACATTCCCTATTTGAATACGCCTCGGTTCAAATACATTCGTTTTCCAAGTTCACCTTTAAAAATCGGCTTTGTGAAATAATGAAAAGGAAACTACACGCATACGACAAAAAAGAGATTTGCTTTGAAATATCAAAATAAGATTTTTCCACGTGTTACGGTATTATTGCGGGCGAGCGGAAAAAATTACGTTCCATTCCCTCAGTACACACACGTCTTCTATTTCTAAGATTTTTTACGTTACTCTCTTATTATACATACATTTCTGTTCCCGAATCCCTTCTTTTCTCGTATAATGACGCCGCCGTAATAAAAAGTTATTATGCAGAAATGGGTATTTTTCTATTCCGCGGGACCCTTTTGTTCGGCCCTAATGCAAATCCCCATTCGGAACGATTGCGTTTTCATTTTTATGTTCGGAAAAGTGAGATTTAACCGCGCCCGGGGCTACGTAATATTATATGGCCCTGTATATGGCCGCTTCATAATTTATTCATGTATTCGTATTAAATTCGAGCGGGTGACAATGGTAATCGTAAAGAAGGGGAAGAACGAGAAGAAGTGGGTCTCGAACCGCGAGAGATGAATAAACGTGACACGAGATAATGCGCTTTGGCATGTAACACAAATCGATTGTGAATATTTGAAGACTTGCTACTTTGTACTGATTTTAATCTTAATCTGATATTAATAAAATACTGTTATTATTTAAAAACACACTGCTAAATTTCTAAATGCCTATATATATTTATTTATTTTTAATATTTTTTTATAATCCCATGAATACTACTGCTGGTCTAAAACGATCAATGATATAAATATCATCTATATATGGCTAAAACTTATATATATATATATATGTGCCTGATTATGTCTTAAGACTGCATCACGTAGTCTTTAAATCATATCAAAGATTAGGTAAAACTCTTGCAAGTGGGAAGCAGTTGCTTTTACAGGCTATTAACACTTTCCACGCTATGCACACACTGTGATGGGCAGCTCGAACCGGGTCACCAGCGCGAAGTCCGTCACATGATTGTCCCGTAAAACTGCATGTTTTAACGATACCCTAAAAGAAGCAATAGTAAATTTTTAAATGGTATCATAAGGATATTCAAAAGTTCTATTTTGTATAAAAAATTTAAGTCTATATCATTAAAAAGAAACCAAATGCGTTAACTATATGCCAAGTCGCATATAAGCCTGGTCAATTTACCATAAAACTTGTTTTTATGGGAAAAAATAAAAATAATTATTTTTATATGCAAACTAAGCTTTTGAACACTTTTTTCATACGACATTTTTCAGTAAGATTTTATTTCGCAAAGTTATGAAACTTTTAATTTTTACATTGACCGCCATTTTGTAAAAAAAAAATTTTTTTCATACAGGATTTATAAGTTGGGGCTCAGTAGCTCTATACGATACTAAAACTGAATTTTGAATTTTCAAAACCAAGCAATTAAGAGCGTTAACTCTTCTGCAAATCTCAAAATTGCTCGTATGGGGGTCCGATCGAATTGATACATCACTTGTTTTGAAGCAAAAAACTTTTTTTTTTATATTTTATTTAGATGAAGCTTAGGCTTATAAACGTTTCATATTGAGCGATCTTTTCGTTAAAATTTAAACCTATAGAGTAACGAGTGCTTAAGTTTTTAGACTTGTTGCTATTTTGCAAAAAATTGACACATTGGATTTTGCTAGCAAACATATACAGGATGCTTAAGAATTCTACACTGTCACCAAAATTCAACTTTAAATTTGTATAAATAAGCTTATACTGACCTTAACTATATTGAAAGTTTTATAAGCGTATGTATGGTGGGCCGATCGACTCATAACACTAACCGTATTTTGGAAAAAAAACTTTTTTTTTTAAACGGTATCATAAGGATATTTGAAAGCTCTATTTTGTATAAAAAATTCAATTCTATATCTTTAAAAGAAGCCAAATACTAGCGTTAACTATATGCCAAGTCGCATAAAAGCTTGTATGGGGGCCCGGTCAATTTACCATAAAACTTGTTTTTAAGGAAAAAAAAATGTATATGCAAATTTAGCTTCTGAACACTCTTTTCATAAGACATTTTTCAGTAGGATTTGATTTCGCAAAGTTATGACACTTTTAATTCTTACATTGGCCACCATTGTGTAAAAAAAAATATATTTTTTTTCATACAGAATGTATAGGGGTTGCTCAGTAGTTCTATACGATACTAAAAATTGAATTTTAAGTCTTTAAAACCAAGCAATTAAGAGGAATAACTATTTGGACTGTGATATATTGTATGGTTTTTTTATTTTGAGATATAGCATTCTTTTAATTAACAAATTTATTGAAATACAATAAAATATTTTTTTGTGATAAAATTATTTTGACGATACATAATAACCATTTTTAAAAATAGTTCATAGATACGTGACACTTATTTACTAACTTAATGCCAATTGCTTATTAAGAACTTCTTAGAAACTGGAAAATAAATTAGAATATGTATAAATGTGTCATAACTGTAGTTACGTTGGTCGGTATTATCATTACTTTTTTTTACACAAAATTCATATGCTTTTGAAACTTCTGATTTAATTTTATTGGTTTTTACATAATATTTTATTAAATTTTAAACTTACAAAAAAAAATAGAATAAATTGTATTCGTATAGGAAATATGCACATATAAGCATAAAAATAATAAGAAGTCATATTGGTTTGTGTCAGCCAGTATGAGTACGTGTGCGTATGTGAGTCTATATGCACATGGGTGTATGGTACTATTGCAAACTTGGTTTAATTTAAACATTAATACTTTTATTAGTATATTATTATTTTTAATCGTTTGAAAGAGTTTCTTTGCAATGATTTTTTTTTATTTTTAATGATTATTTAAAAAAAAATTCTAGATCTCAAAGACAATGAAATAGTCAGTGCGTTACGAGAGCATTGGCTAAAATTGCGTGCCACGTGGAAAATGTTATGGATCATCTCAGTTGATTTAGCATAGTTCCACAACGTTCGAGCTCAGACTAAACTGTTTCTTATTCCAAATCGGAAGCGAAGTGGTAACTTTGAATGAAGGAATAAAACTGAAGTTCTTAGATTAAAAATACATACAGCATGTATATCTATAGCTATATTTTTAAAGAAGAAGCTTCTGCAAATGAAATTAATATTTTTATGCGATGTTCCAAAAGAAGAAAAATATGGTCCCTTCCCTCTCAAGCGCCAATCGTAAATTTCCGTTCGAGAAAATTTCCTACCGTTAACGTTCGCACAACGTGAATTTTCAATTTCTCGCCCAAATATGATTAACGGGCCGCCGGCCGTAAAAAAGGTGTCATTAGCCTGGCGCAAACGAGCGTGTGCGTTGCTGAAATCACTCTTTTCGGAACAATTAAGCACGGGGCCTTTATCTCCTCCTCCGGAGGCCTTCCGGGGGTCAGGCGGTTTTCCGGAGGATTTTTATTGGGGTACACACAATGTGCTGCCGTGTTACGTGACGCCGTAACGAGCCGTTTAAAAGAGTAATTCCTGCGTTACGGTTCGAGTAGCACTGAAAACTTTTATGCTTTACGCACATAAAACCGGAGCTTCGGACCCTCGTCACGGCCGTCAGTGGTTCTCCACTTGTAACACGTAACATACGTGGAACGTAAATGATTGCCGATGAATGTGTGACCGGCGAATGCACTGTGTGTGTTATTTTAACGTAGATTTAAGAGCGAAACGAAATAGAAAATCTCTTTTATGACACAAGTCCCCGCACGCATTTTGCCATTTTTTTATTATTATTTTTAATTTCATTCGTATTTTAAATTACTCTAAATCGGCAGATTTCAAAAATGTATAGGGTCTTTCCACTGAGTTGAGCCATAAACTTGCTTCCAGCAAACTTAAATCTTGATTCTTTAAAAATCGTAATAAGTGTTATATAATCTTTATATTGTACAAAATTTTAAAAATTTACTTAACATATTGAGGAAATCGTGTTTAAATGCTTTTTACCGATGTGCCTTTAAAACCAATATCTAATAAAAACTTATTCATCAAAAAAATACTGCAAAAAATTGTAATATACGCTTGCAACATATGCTTGCTGGGTGAGGAGTAACTCTAATAATTATTTTTTTCTGAATCTATTTCAAATGAAACGGTAAAAATAATATATTTCAGAATTTTTATGTTAGCTTTAAACCATATTTAATACATTACGCGAGGCCATTTTAATTAATAATTTAATCTAAAAAAACACTGTCATAGTTTGATAAATCCTAGATGAACGATAAAGAGATAAGATTTGATATGAAAAAGCACATAAAATATTAGTGAATAGTATCTGATACACCTAGAAATATATGCATGAGATTTAAGGAAGAAGATACAAACGGCTAGGAATTTCCTTAAACTTCATAGCGAGCGCCACGTGCTTATCTGTAATTGCTCATTAATCCCGAATACACGGTATCATGTGTCACGACAGATTTAAGATAGTGCGACGCTAATTGTTGAGAAACCGATTGTTAATTAGGGCACGTTGCTGCCGTGCCAAATATATCATTGTTTCCCAGATTGCGGGAATTAACGCTACCCATTTGTCGGATTGGCTAAAAATCTAGCCGTGAGCTCAGATTGTCGCCGGTCGTTGTTGCGGTATCGACCCGCAGTATCTAGTTAGTGGAAGCGAGGGTTTATCAAAAGTGCACATTGTTATCCACTTGGCTAGGTAAACGGTGAAAAATGACTGCGGAAAAATTTTGTACATACTAGAAACTGCGGCGGCTCTCTGGATATTAACGTTGCACCATAACCCTTGCAATGATGCAATGTATCTGACGACCAAAAAAGCACCTATGTAGTGCAACCTGAGCTTAAATTATTTATATTGCTTTTATAACATACAAGCATATATTCTTAGTATATTTTGAACCACTGATATGGTTTCACTTATATATTTACGATATGAGTCTTTAGAACTAATCGCTCCCACTTTTTATTGAAGCGTACAAATTGTACGTAGTCGCATCGATAATAGATCTTCAGTTGCATTGAGTTGTTCCTGAGCGCGAGTCCTGAAGGTTATGTTTAAAGAGTAACAAATAAGTTCTTGGAGCAAAGTAGTAATCCGAGCTTCAATGAGTAGTGGAGCCAATTGTGTTTTTTGTGTCTGGTTTGGTACCGCGTAATAAACACCGTCCTGCGCTTAGTATGCGGCGTACTCTTCGGTGGTTGCTAGGTTCGTAAGCATGATTTGTAGAACTTCAAACACGCGTGGTTGCGTCTCTTGTCTGATATTATGTATAAATCGCTACAGTATCTTTCAAAATTAATAAAATAGCTACTTCATTTACCAATAAACATGCAAATTCTAACTTCTTTAAGATTGAACTAAAAGATGTTGTCATGTTCAACGTATTACTTAAAACCTATCAACAAGTAATAACTAATGTAAATGTATTTATATACCAGATTCAACAGCTAAACACAATACCATAGAATAAAAAAGTGTTTACCATAAAACTGATATCCGAAGGCCAAAAACGGTCAAAAAGCTTTTAGCCAAATCAAAAAATAAAAACCGCCGCTTCTTCTTTGCATATTCACTCAACATCCATAATTTAAAATTAAACCCGTTTCAGTGACGCCTAGAGCCTATGGACGCACCGACGGACAATTCTCCTTATATATAACATACACAAATTGCAACTGATGATCTTAATTGTCAAGTAATAATAGAAATAGATTATTCTTTTTAATTAATATTATGAATTGCTCTTATAACTTGGAGAAGGTATCGGTCGGCAAGAATACTTAAGCGACCAGCTAGCACATTTAAGCGACGATCTTAACCCGAGGTGAACCAGCACGTGTAGTAGGAGTGAGGAGGCGTCCTCGTTCATCTTCCTTATTTTATCCGGGGGTATATTATGCATACGATCTCCTTTTTTGTCCTCCTGGGAAGGATTCTTTACGCTACACGACCGGCCCACCGCCATTACGCCGGCTTTGTTCTTTCCGTTTTGTCACGGACCCACGTCATATTTCACATTCGTCTCCTTGGCTTTCCTTTTTCCTTCCAGACGCCTTTCTTGGCTGGCGAGGAGCGTTCGGGTTTCAATTGGCCCTTAAGCATTAACTTGAATATTCACACGTAATATATTTACATATACTAGGGATCGTGTAAAGAGTTTTAAGCACTCTGGAAAAATGCGCATTTAGCACATCATAAGAAGAAAACAACTAAGTATCTACGCGTAGTCTTTCGCCATCGTATCATAATATGTATTATGTTTTATCATTTGCTTATGAAGTTAATTAATTTTAATTATTTAAAAATACAATGCGAAACTTTATTTAATCAATAATTTTTACAATAAGTTATAATGACAATTGTATATTTTTCAACTTAGCACAACTGCCAGGAACGATGTGCTAGCACAACCTTACATACCTGTTGTAAACGATGTGGAAACAAAACTTTAACAACCTAACACAACTGCTGTGAAAATGGAGCTTAAAGATGTTTAGACAAACAGGTAACATAATTTTGCTACATAAACAAAACTTAATTTAGTTTTTGCATTTCAATTATTAAATAAAAATTAAAAATAAATTTATGTAAGCAACTATATTTTTCACTTAGCACAACTGCCGTAAATGATGCGCTAACACAACCTAACATACCTTTCGTAAACAATGTGCTCTGACAACTTTGACAACCTTACACAACTATTGTAAAATTAGAGTCTAACTATCTGCATACAAACAAGTAAACCAACCTTTTCATTTGGTTGTCATTCAATATTACATTTTCCCGCATTTTAACTATAAATTTAAAATAAGTTTTTGAAAACCACTACATTTTCTTAACCTAGCACATCTTACGTGAACGATGTGCTAGCACAACCTAACACACCTCTTATAAACGATGTGCTAGCACAACTCTGCCAGCCTAACACAACTGTTGTAAAAGTAGCGTTTAATGATTTGTAGACAAACATGTAACATAACTTCTTTACATAAACAAAACTACATTTGATCACGTTTAAATTATAAATTTTAAATTAAAAAAAAAGAATGAAAGAACTATGTTTATTTTTCAAACAAGCACATCTGCCGTAAACGATCTGTTAGCATAACATATCTCTAGTTATTTTAGGTTGTCAAATATGTGTTAGCACATATTTGACAACCTAACACAACTGCTATAAAAATGCAGTCTAACGATTTGTAGATAAACAGGTAACATAACTTCGTCATAATAACACATTTGATTGTCGCATTTTAATTATAAATTAAAAATAAATTTATAAACTAAACATTTAATGTCTTGGTACACCTTGCTTTAGTGACAGTAAAAAAATAGTAGATTCGATATATGTAACATAGAAACAAGTTCAATTGGAGAGATTTTAATTTTTCATGGTATGCTTTTTGTTCTGCACTTTTTTGAGACAGTATATTCATACTAAATGTTACTAACTTGTCGATAAAAAATCAATTACCTTAAGTGTCACGTTGTCACATTTTTTAGATCCCGTTACTCAGCGGAATTCTCTTACAGTTTAGTCAGAGGTGTTTGAGGCAGACATACTCCTCTCAATAACACATAAGTGACGCTCGAGCAGTGGCTAAAATTTTTTACGCACATCGCCATAGTTTGACTTTGTTATAAAAAGTGTATATTATTTTGATAACTTATTAGCAAATCATGTTTTGTACGATACGCTAGTATAAACTATATTATAAAGAAAAAATAAAAAATATCTTAATATCAAAATTTACCTGTTTTTACCTATTGCACAAAGGTGTTTTACCTATTTTTTAATTTCTTCAACATTGTCTTAACAAATTTATCGGGCATATATAATATAATATCGTATTGTTTAATACCAAGCTTGTTATTTAATATTTCAAAAAACAATTGAATAGACAAAGAATTTTTATTCATTTATTTTAATACTCATTGTTTTATTCGTTCCGTGTTTATAAAAATCTCAATCCCAACGGTTAAATCAAGCTTAAAGATTTTCTCTTGAGCAAGGTTAAAGTATAGATTTAAGATTCAATAAAATCTGTCGATTCTAAAGACATTTTATCGGTTTTTATATCTTGGCATGCCCGTGCTGTCGATCCGCCAGAAAAGCTTTCGTATAAGCTGAAAAATCATCGGCCAATAAAATAAAAAGTGAAGATAAATATGTGAGAAGAAAGTGTCGTGTTTGTTCTGCATATTTAAAAAAAATCGAAATAGCTAAAAAAAAGTGTAAATAATAAAAATAAATAAAAATAAGGATATAGTGTACTTAATAAGTTTAATTATAAAAATAAATGTGTGTGACAGTTATGTGCGAAAAAAATGTCGTGTTTGTTCTGCACATGCAATAATGTGTAGAAGTTGTGAAGTTCCTTTACATATTAACGAATGTTTTTATTCGTATCACTCAAAAAAATAATTGAAATAAATTAAAAAGTGCAAAAAATAAAAATAAATACATATAAATATAAATAATGATATAGTGAAGTTTATAAGTGTAATTTGGAAATAAATGTGCGAGTGAGAGTTTTACGCAGAATATGGATGCTGAAAAATTCGGTGAGTGAAAATTGTACTATATTATTATATAAATGTTTTTTTTTATAAATCGTATATACGAAAATGTATAGGAACATTTAACCATACATATTATTAAAATATGAATAACTGGTTTGTAACTATTGCTACCATTTTCAATTTACCCAAAATATTAGGAATGAAAAATACATATTTTTTCGTTTACGAATTTATTCCTCAGATTCTTTTAAATGCAATAATATTATATTTTCAAATATTTTAGTTAATGACGGCAATAAACTAATAAGTCGATAAATTATCCGAATTATCGTTTTTTTCCTGATTTCCTAATATGTGAATCATTGCGATTTTGCAAATGGTGAGGAAATAACAAAATAACACCCAGTAAAAAAGTTATTGCATGCTATTTTTGGAAGCTCTTTGATTATTGTTTTATCTAATTTATCTACATATGTTGTGTGGTTTTCATTTTTTAGTTTTTTAATAATGTACAGAATTGTAAGTGTAAAAAACGGGCTATCAAACGCGGTTGCTTAGATTTCTTTTGATCGGATTGATTTTATGTTTACCTAGTTAAACAATTTTGACCCTGAAATTTATGTCTGTTCAAGGAGTGTAACATAAAATATTTTTGCTTAGAAGAAATCAATAATTAAGTTGCATACATTACTTAAAAAAAGTCAGCACCCCAACAAAGCAAGACTCATTGCATTGCATTTCTTAAAATAAAGTAAAATATAATTTATTTTTTATTTGATATTATGTTGAAATAATATACTACCATTTCTCATATCATCAAGAGACAAATTTGATGGTATCCCATTATTTTTTTTAATATGATTTCACGGCCACTGAAAAATATTCTTTCAAGACTCGCAAACGAGTCCACGGGCGTTAAGCTATTAAGAGCAAAAATGGTCCTAATTTAGACATATATAACGTGATATATTATTTTCTCTTTGACATTTTTACATGCATAAATGATATTCTCTTTAAACTGAAGTAATTTATTATTATATCTTAATCAATTTTTGTTACCTAATACGTATAAACTAGCTCAATTCAAATTAGCCTTTACAATATTTTTTAGCAATTTTCATAAAAGTTAAAAAAAAGTATGGCAGACAAAAGAATTTAATATGAAATTTATTTTAATAAAAACAGCACATATTTTTATTTTAGTGTAATGGAGTTTCTATTTCTAAACGTTTTTTATCTGGTACACTTTTATGTAGGATATTTTCCAACAATTTTTTTTTTAATTTCCAACAAATTTGAACAAAGTGGCATATTTTCTTTTTTTACTATGCTAAGTACTTATAAAAGTTTGTATGGCAGTCCGACTTGATACAATAAACTTGATATAAAACTTGGTTTAAGGAGATTTTTTTTTCATTTTATTTCCGTGCAGGTTTAGGTTTGGGACGTTTTTTATTAAGTACACTTTTTTGTAGGATTATCCCCAACGAATTTGTAAATTTTTAAGTTTTTAAATTTGCCACTCTTTTGCTAAAATTTGTCAGATTTTTTTAGCGATTATTATAAAGACTATTACGAGGTCTATTTCAAGTAAAAAATCATATGAAACTAATCAAAACAAAGAAATACATAATAATTACCACTAATTTAATTTTAATATTATCTATAACATATTTTTTTTCTAATTAATTATTTTTTCTTAATGCTTTAAATTTAATTTAGTAAATCAAAAAATAGTTTTTAATCAATTACTAGTTAAAAGCATGTATTTTTTTATAATTATTATTATTTGTTTGAAAGCAACGTCTTAAAACAAAATAATAACGTTTTAGTTAATATAAGTTTTATTAGTTATTTTTAATAGTTGATAATTAGTCGTTGTTTTTTCTTAAATAACTTATATTTAATTAATACAAGTTTTACAAGCTAATATTATTATCCAGTACATATACAATTATATTTAAAAATTACTGCATTCTAATTATATATTTCATTATAAGTTTCACAATACAAATTTTCCTGGAAATCTTAAATAGAAATCAATTTAAATACCAAAAGATATTTAAATAATTTCCTAGAATTTAAAAAATTTAAATGTGGAAACAAATGTACGGAAGAGCGAATATTGATATTCTTAAATATACTTAAGAATTCACCTTTACTTTAATAAAAATCAAGTTATATAAAAACCAAAATAGATAAAAATGTACATTTGAAAAAGAGCTTAATTTACCACTTTTGTCTTTAAATGAACGAAATTCATAAAACACTGATAAAATATTAAAAACATTGATAATAATTTTCTATGAAGCTACATATATTTATTATATTTAGTCAGTGATATTTATTAAATAAATAGATGCCAAATTTATTTAATTAATATATTTTTTTTATCCTTTCAATACCTAACTAGTTCAAATGGCATATTATTCCAGTTGTCAAAATGTAGGCAGTAAATATTTTTTTAAATGTACAACTTAATGTAATGAATATTTTGTGCCGTGGCTCTGAGCCATAAAATTATAATTAAAGTAACAGCCTAACTGAAACAATTTTGTCGAATGAAGTGGAAAAGCTGCATTTCTAAAATTCTGGTTTCTAAACTATTAGTTAAATAGATTTTAGGCAGTCTGATTTTTCGATGTCATTTATTTCTTAAGAAATGAAAATTTCTCAAAAAATTATGATTAACGAAAAATATATATGTTATAAACAGTATGCGATAATGCAATATATTATTGCAGATATTGTTATATTATTTATCAACAGATAACTTAATGATGGTTAAAGAGAGCAAACTTTAATATTATAATGATTTGTTTTAATGGACTAAAACGAATTTTTCTGCTTCGTTTGATTACAAAGGTTTGGTGTTTAATGTGCAAATGAAAATTGCGCATAGGGAAAATTCTGATTATAGATGATTAATATAAACATAAATATGTATATTTAAGAATACTTTAACATATATAAAAAAATAATTATATAGCAGATGTCAATATGATTTTTAATTAAAAATATCATTTTTTTTAATATTTTACAATTATGGTTATAATTTAAATTGTTATGATACACTAACATTTCTTAATTTTACACAAATTTTTAATATAAAGCAGTTGAAATTAAAAGTAACATATTTATGGAAATCAAACTATATTCATAATTTTCATTTTGTGGAATTTTCGTTTGAATCGTATAAAAACATGTCAAAAACAGCTGTTGCTACTATTATTTTTTTATATTTTAAACAATATAAAGATAAAAATCGCATAAGAGTATTGAAAAACGATATTTAAGTTCGCTGATAAGCAAATATAATGGTGCTATTCTTTAAAATTCCCTCATATTTGTTTATCTTACATTAGTATTAATGTAGTTTTTAGATAACAACGTTTCGACTTAAAAGATTTTAGTGAAAGGTGAATTTTCAATGAAATATTATTTGAAATTAGGATTTAAATTATCAAATAATTATTTTACAGCACAATGGACGGAAAGAAAGAAACGCCATTGAAATACCTAAAACGAGATAAGGATACTGACATATGTCAAATAAAAGCTTGCGGTAAACGCATCAAAGCAAGTGGTAGCAGTATCATTTGAAAACCAAGAATTACAATTACAAAATTTAGGCACAAACAATTACATAATTTAGGGAAAAAAATATTGACGAATTTTAGCCAGCTGTAATTTTGCGTATGATCTCTTTATATGTTTTTTCGTTCATAAAAGTCAGTAAATCATACGATATATGCACAAAAGCTGCGCAAGTCAATCAAGTTCAGCATTAATCTTGATGAGCAGACGTCGATTAGAAATCGCAGATATTAAAATATTGATGTGCATATGAAATAAATATCTCAATCAATTTTTAAGACGCAAAATTCTCCAGCTGTTCTTTTATAATATTTCGCCAAGCCTATTTAGAGATTAAGTGGGTTAAGAGCTGTATATCAAAAAGTGACAGAAAATCCCTTTTTAACAGTCCAAAAATATTTTTTCGCGATGTAAGTTTTATGACACATTTCGTTTCGGCATTCTCATATATTTACCTTTTAACAAAAAATATTAAACGCAAATATTTTTAGAAAATACACACATTATACACAAAAAACAACATTTAAGTCTATTGCTATTATTTACCGTCAGTGATTTATCTCTCGATCGCTCGTTATCCATCGGTTTATGGTTATCTCTCTAGCAGGAGATTTGAACATATTTATTTTTTTATACTCCAATGCAATTTTTATACCAATTACACAGAATAAATTATTTGATTAGATAATTAATATTTATTATCGATTTAAACGTTCAAAAAAATATTCATTTGGCACTTCACTAAAATTATTATGTTCAATTTCATAGAATAAACATATATATATATATATATATATATATATATATATATATATATATATATATATATATATATATATATATATATATATATATATATATATATATATATATATATATATATATATATATATATATATATATATATATATATATATATATATATATATATATATATATATGTATATATATATATATATATATATATATATATATATATATATATATATATATATATATATATATATATATATTTATTTTTAATAGATAAATCATGTGTGTATATAGAATATGTACATACATACATTGCCGATAACAATTACACATAAATAGTTATTTTGTTGGATAACTAATATTTATTATGTATTAAATTTAATATTAATTTTTCCGTTTCTAACAATTTTTTATTCAGTTCTATGAAATATCAAACTCTAGATGGATTGATATTTTTAAAAGATTACTTTTAAGAATAAAATAACAGCATGATGTATTTACCTTTTTAATAAATTTGCCTATGAAAATTTAAAAAATAGTTAATGTTTTCAACCGATATATTTATATATACATGAATATTTCAGTTAAATAATATATTAACAATTATGCAACGGTTTTAATTGTCTATTCAAACATTTTTTTTTTATCTATTTGAGCAAATTACAAAAATTAATTAAATATAAATTATATCTTTGTGTCAGTATATAATAGTGGACAAAAGTAACCTGGTTAGCTTATGTAAAAATATCCGAGAACTGGGTAATAAATTTGGGCTGGTATTTGAACCACTCACGATCCCTCTCTGATGAAAAATTTAATAATAATTAAATAAATCTTTTATTTCTCGAAAGCTTTCTATTTTTTTGATTATTTCAATTTTATCGGTGATTGATTCTTCTTATACATATTGGGAAATAGAGCAGTATCCCCGTTATGCTTTTATGATAAATTTTGTAAAATATTACCGATACGTCATATATTTTTTTTAGATAAGTTTTGTATTCAAAAAAGTTATTTTTATCAGGACATAAAAACTCTGCTGTATCAATTACGCAATCCTTAATAAATTTATCCTTTGATAATGATTTATTGCCCTTTGAAATTTAATGTGAAATAAAGTCTCTAGTCTTAGCTATGTCAGGATCCATTAAATTCAGTTTCCTAAATGTGTAGTGTTGTGTCTGTAAATTATTTTCTAATTTTTTACTTAAAATTTTTATCTCTTTAATTGACAATTTTTAATATTTTTCTAATGCTTCTTAAATTTATACAACTAGAGTCTCTTTACATTTTACATAAGAAAATATTACTGTATGAAGAAAATAAATATTTTTCTTTCCACACATTTTAAAAATTACGACACTCTTTTTTAATGTATCCATGTTTATAAATTAATATTTAATAAATACGGAAATTTACTTCAAACGTATGACGACTATTATTTACATTAAAAGATATTTTTATTATCGCTATAATGATATTAAAAAGAACCATTTCTTTTAATGTGGCTAACGGCAAATTTATGATGCATATATGCAACAGTTCTGTATTCGAAAAACTCTAAGATATTTTTATTATGTAAAATATCAGATGTTTTCAAATATGTATTAAGTCTGATAACATTACATTTTAATTTTAATTTAATTATTTAATTAAATTAGACGAAAACTAAATATCCTCATGGACCGGATCCGGCCCGTGGGACAGCATTTCGGCTTTTATATTAATCCTATTCATATAAATTACCACTTTAACAATCACTGTTGTCAAGAGAATGAACATAGTTTCTATTTTACCATTAATTTAACCGCCACTAAAACGCTTTCTTAACATTTATTTATAAATAAACTTATAAGTAAAAAATTAATTTTTTATCAAAATTACTTAAAAATTAGAATTTCATATAAAAATATATTATCTACGTATCTAACTTTAATTGTATTAAATTGCTCATTATTTATTTCATTGCCTTTTTAATTATTTTTATAACGATGGCTTTACTACAAAAGTTTTTATATAATCCACATCTCATTACCCAAGTCGAATTCAACTTCTTGTATTGCAATGTGTTTTTTACGCCCCTAGAAAGGGGTACAAATCTCGTTGTAGCTCGAGCAATAAAACGTAAGATGAAGGGGAAGTTGCGAAATTGAAGATGCGAAAGCAAAAAAGAAGCGAAAATAAAGACATTGTAAAACAGTTTTAACGACACACGTGACATTTTGTTTTTATGGACGCTCACCGTTGCGATTGGGAAGTGAGCGCGCGCGGCTGAAAAGTACCCGGACCGGCGATTTAATTAAGTTTTATAACTCGGCGTTTATTTCGACGGAGACCGATTTTCGTTTCCTTTTTCCTGGGAGCGGAAATAAAACAAAAATCGTTTGTGCGACTCGATTGCGACAATGGACGAATTTAACACTGCTCTGAAGAAGCAAAATAGGGTACCTACTGACACAGATATGTTTTAATGCTGACGTCATTCATGTAGGTATATATTTTTAGGGTTTTTAAATAATTAGGATTTAGCTGCTTTGAAAAAATGTATTCAGCAACTTTTGCTTTTGAGTTTTAATTTTGATTAGAATATTAAAAATATTTAATTTTTTTAAGCATATCTAAACCAATTATTTACCAATAGAGAAGCCCAAAAAATAATTATCCCTTCTCAAAAGTCATAAACCCACGTCAAAAGCAATAAAATCGTGCCGTCACCGTTGCAGTAGGGAACTCTCATTACCGAGCATTTATACAGCAACGACACCGACACGATTTTATTGTTTTTGACGTGAATTTTTTACTTCTGAGAAGTGATAATTGTTTTTGCGCCCTCCAATTGACCAAAATTTGGTTTTACTACACTTTAACCAATACTATCATATTATAAATCCGTAGAAATATTGTAAAGATAGCTATCATATTTTTAAACATTTGTAATATTCAAGTACAGACAAACTATGTCTGTACAACGTCTGTTTCTTCTTCCATTTATTTTCCCATGAGAAAAGAACTAATATTATATAATTAATATACAATATAATTACTTTCAGAACTCTTATTAGGTCAAGTTGGATTTGGTTAATTCGTGTAGGTTAGGTTTGAGTTTGAACATAAAATGTACGTTTTGCAACTGTCAAATTGAGTTTCATAAACATTTTAGAGCAGCATATAATTTGTTAAATTCATAAATCATTATTAGCGAGAGAATGTAACGTAGTTAGTGTTCTCTGTTGGGATATGATCGAAGATTAGATAGTGCTAATAGGAAGTGTTATTCGGGAGTTAGTTAAAAATATATATATCTACTGATGAAAATGTATTTGGATTTCAATAATGAAAACATAACTTCACCAAAAATACACATTCACTGTTACAATTATAAATGTATATAAATTATTACTACGTATGGAAAAGTTTAAATTATATAATTTACTAGCCCCTGCCAGATAAATTATATTTTCACTGGCAAAAATATATATGTACCAATGAAAATGTATTCGAATATAATTTCATGAAATGGCATATCTTAAAACATATTTTTGGTATAGATTTGTGACTGTATTTCTTAGATTTTTTTATTGAAGGATAACTCGAAATTTTTAGTTTGAAATCAGGAACGTCAATTAAGCTTTTTAAATAAATTAAGAATTAATTAAATATTTAAAATATGATGAAGTTATCAAGACGGTTTTACTGATTACAAATTATATCGAACAAATGCAAAAAATCATCGCCATTTCATGAATTTACTCGAAAAATTGGAATATGAAGATTTTTGATTCCCCAAAAAAAATTATTGCGGCTCTTCAGTCTTTGAGATTCTTGTATGTGGTTCATACTGGCATGAAGTTTGCTCATCCCTGGTTTATAGTAAAAGTCTAAAATATTTCTGATATATGTAAATATAGCAATATTTTTCGGAACATAATCTCTATGATAAATAAATCAAAAATATTTATTTTTAAAATCAACTCTGATTTTACTGAATAAGAATAAGGAAGTGTCAAAGTATATTAATTATTAAAATAGTCTATTCCCAAAATTCCGCAATTTAAATTTGGTATTGAAAGCAACACAAGTTTTAGGTGCTAGTTACGGCTAGTGATATTAGGTAATACTTAACATACATGGCAGAAAATAGCTTTATATTTACAATATACGTATATATTTTATTTTTAATATAAAAATCCAGTAGCTTTACGACTTACTTAAAGTGAAATTGCTTTGAGAAATATGCTCTAAAATTCAGCTGTCAATAAAATGAGGAAGAAAATAAAAACGCGATGTAATATCCACTCGACTGTCGTAATACTTTAATATCGTTCCTTTACAAAAAAAATAATCAAAGTAGACTTTAATTAATATAACTACTTTATTTAAGTATTTACATTTAAAGATTTAATTAGGTTTGCAAGCAGCAACTTTGATTCGATATCGCAATGGCAAATAGGAATTTTCCTTTATTATATAAAATTATTTACTTGATCGAAATGAACACTTTTCCCCTGGGATATATACATTTATATATTATATATTTTCTTGTTGAGAACCGAAAAGTTCGACATTGCTGCCCAGGGGCGTGTGTTATCAAACGGTCCATGTGGGCCCAGATTACCCCAAGATTTTCAATTTTGATACAGAGCGGCCCAGAAACAGTGGATGCCAAACGATGAAAAGTTTGATCCATCAATCTTGGCGAGATAAGTCTTGCATCCGCCGGATTGAACTTTTTCCCCTGGTGAAAAATATCAAAAAGAATTCTCCGGGTTGTCTCGGTCATTACTCAACCGGGGAGTGGCCGCACTCTGCCCGAACACGTACTTATCCACGTGGCTTAATGCGAATTGCTAGAAAACGTATTATTTGTATTCTATCTGTCATTTGGATGGTATATAATAATCGGCAATCATGTGCAGCAAGTAGTCTATATCAAAAATAGCAAACCATATTATTTTTTTGACACTCTTCGATCGACTTATTTTAATTTTAGGATTAAATGATTTTTTTTGTGCAATAGACAAATCATAAACTAAAATAATAATATATATTTAAATACAACATACATACCAATTTTTTCAAGTAAATTTTAATTATCATCTCTTAATAAAACTTGTAGTCTTAAAAGAGTAAATGATTTGAAATTTATTGAATTGAAAATGATAATTATAACTTATAATTTTTTTGTAATAGTGGCGCCTCTGTAAGGAAGCTGTGTACACTTTATAAACCATTGGCTTGACAGCTACCGCTAAGTTGCTGCTGTTTATTCAATGAAAATCTTTCTTTAAATGAGCTTTGTTAAGGGAATTTGTTTTTATGAATAGTTTGCAATAGACTGTAGTAACTGAAATCGACTAAAATGTGTCACATCCGATTGTGTTCAAAATATTTTCAGAACAGTTTAGTTGCTAGTGAAATTATTCGAATACGCTATTTCTAAGAATTCACTAAATATTATTATAAGTTACTTGCATTTAGCATGTATAGTTATTTAATAATTATGCTTAATTCAATTATATTTCGCTGGTATAGAGCCCAAGTTTGGCGTTAAGCCCAGAGTCATAACCGCTGAGCAGACGCGTGTGCAAAAGATAAACGTCGCACTCGACTTGCGTAACAGTGACGTAAATGAAATCAGCAATTCCGTCGTTAAACGGCCGTTAGGCCACGATTAAAATTAAAAGCAGCGCTGTCAAATTTTATAATCCGGGAAAATCCAATATGGATTTGTGGCCGTGGAAAATTCAACACGTTCCGATTTCATCTTTAATATCTGCTTAAGCGAAAGATTTATTCTAAGGCTGGCGGCGAAAGTTGGGAGATTAAGTCTAGGAAAATTACAACCACGTAAAGCCGTAACTAGCGAACGGATTATGGCCGTTTGGGAAAGAGTTACCGTCTCAATGACGTCGCGGTTGAAAATTTTTCAAGCTATATAAACTTTTACCTAAATGGCTTTTCATTCCAGATAATTAAATTGCTTTGACAAAAACTGTCATTACGTCAATGGTATAATGAATTTAATTACTCAAAATATACTCAAGGTCAAGAACATAAGTTTTAATTATTATGTGGGTATTTTATTAAAAACATTATATTTAAATTTAAATTTGGGCTTAGTATTGTCATGGTCACCAATTCATGTTTATGCGTAATATGTAATAGAATGTTATCGGTATGTTTATGGCAATTGTTTTTAGTTGTTGTTAATAGACTAGGAGCTTAGAAAAAAATGAATGTGTTACTCCACACCCAGCAAGCGTATGCTGTTACCGGTCTAATAAGCTGTTTATATAGATAGTAATTATTGCAATGGTATTTTTTGGATGGTATTACAAATTTACTAAGAAATTTCTTGAGGTTAGTACAGAAATGTGTTTATTTTTATAGCTTGATTTTATATGAACTGGAGCTGTGCCTTTAAAGCAAGATTTGTTTGAGTATTTTGTTTTTATACTTAAATTTAAATTTAATCTTGTCATTTTTAGCAATTTTAGATATTTATGTGTTTAAATGGTAGTGCTTTATGCTTTTATGATATTGTTTATGATAGTTGATTATGAAATTTTAATTCTATTGATAGTATGAAAAATCCACTAAGTATTATTATAACTTTATTTACCAGCACTTTATTTAACAGAAAGTCAAATTAAATAAATATAAATAGATACACGTGTTACTCTACACCGAGCAATCGTATCTTACTACTGGTCTAATAAATTGTTTGTAAATGGAAAAAACGCGTAAAATATTTATGGTGGCAAGCCTTTTAGCTCTGAGTTCCTTGATATGTTTAGTGAATTTAAAGTTAAAGTCCAGATGCATACTCAGGTATTTGACGCCCGCCTTTTATTTATGCAGTTTTCTTGTTCACAAAGTGAAGGCAAAGGTTGTCTGTGTTATGTAAAAATATTGCTTAGTTATTTATTGGTTTATTTAAATTTAATGTTTGTTAATATAGCTGCTCATGTTTTAAATATCATAATTATATATAATGATATTTAAGACCGTTTAAAACCTCAATCTCAAAATTCATACAAGCAAATCGAATTTTGAAAAAAAATATGTGTGCTATTAAATATAAAAAAGTTCATATCAATTATTTTGTAGGCATAAACTAGACATACAATACAAATTGGACCTTTTCATTCGAGAATATAATTGACGATTTCGATTCGCTAACTATAAAAGCTTAACAGTTTGTTTCATATAAAGCTCGTTCAGAATCGAACACAACACCATTATGAATGTCTGTATATATCGCATTATATTTGGATTAATTACTAAATGGATTTCGTGCATACACATACCGTGGAATATAATTTGACGGATAGCATGATTATGTTATCGCTACTACGTGTTACAAATAATAAGTAAATATAACTTTAATAGGCAGCAATCTATATTAATATATATTAACTAGTAGTATCAATCTAAAAAAATTAGGTTAAAATTCCAAATGAACCTTAATATATTATATTTTTTTTAATTTTGAATCTGTCTATGAAATTAGAATTAGTAATAAAAATAAAATATAAATTTATATCTTTAATCGCAAAATATTTTTTTAAGATGTTTCTAATCGCAGGTGTAAATAATAAAATAAAACAATATAGTTAATCAAAGTTTATAATTATTAAAAAAAATGACGCTGATTTACAGTGACTTTGAATTTAATTTGATTGACTTTATCTTATTGTAACGCATTGGGTTAACGCTTGTCATGTTGAAATAAAAAGATATTAGTCATACAATTAAGAATTGCTACAAGTAACCAGCAACATGTTTTTCTATTATCGTATAACTATTTTTTTATATTTTTTAAAGTATAATTTAACTTAAGTTTGTCATATTTTTCTTTTCGTAATGTTTTTACTTCTTTATATTTTTATTTTTTTTAGTTAATCTGTGATATAACTCTTTTTAATTTAGTCTTTAATTTATAAGATTAAAAGTTGAATGAAATTTATTTAAATATATTCCTAACAAATTTCTTTTAACAAAACGGATGAGGATTGTCGCCATCCAGTTCCGTTATGTCCTGTCATTGAACATTGGTCTATTTATTGTCAGCTACGAGAAACTGGTCTGGTTTATATTATAATATTCTATGATTATTTTCTTTCTTACTATGTTTTATTTTTTATCTTACTAGTATTATATGTTTAAAATGATATGATGGTCTTTAAGTTTGATATTTTTATTTTATTTGTTTTGTGTATATAATTTTACTTTAATATTAAATTGGAATATAAGTATACATTAGCATGGTGAAAGTTTTGAAAAATATATTGGAATCACTCTTTTATTGTAATGTAATCTGATTGATTATGACTCTTTAATCTCCAGGGTATTTATATGTGTATAGGTTTATTTTCGAAACTTTTAAGAATGTATTTTTATGTTGTTCCTAATGTTGTGTTGTGATAATGTTTGCCCTCCTTTGTTTTTCACGCTCTATATATTCCCTTCTCTTCTTGTTTGCTGAGCACATAATGTAATTTCAATATACAATTTCTACATTTTCCATCACTCTGATATGGCGTATCGTTAGAGAGTTCGCGTATCGGCATAACACCTTCGCACATGCGAACTTTCTCAATTTACAAACAGAGACACAATGACAAATTCTGCATTCTGCACAGGCAGAGCTTTCCGCGGCAGAGCTTTTCCTATCGCCCCGATGGGATATTTTATAGTGAAACTTTCTTGCTCGAGCTTTTACTGCTAAAGTTTTCTCGGCGACAGAATATCCCGGAGCTTTGGCACATCGGCTGCGGCTGCAGCGAAAGCTTGTGTTAATTTCTAACGATCTGAAATAAAGTAGAGAAAAAAGATATCCAAAGCTATTCGGCCAACTTGTCTGCGATGGACCCGTTGAATGTATAATGCGGGCTTAACGCCGTCAGATCTCATTTCCATTCCAACTGGACGTACGGCGCTCTTTGAAACGACACTGAACTGTAAAGAATGATATGTGAAAAAATCGAATCGAAATGAATTTACAACTCCGGCACGAATTTCGTTTTATATGCCGTTCGGTTCGGTTTCGTTTGCGAGATGGAAAAATCGCGCCCTAAGGGCACGAATGCTCATATGTCGAAGCAAACAAAGAAATGAAATAAAAAAATCTGATGCGAAATGTCTGATTTTAATATTGGGCAAGTTCAATTTGAACGTTGAAAAATCTGAACTCAAGTAAATAAGGTAAAAATAACATATTGCTGAAACATATTATAATGCATCACACTATTAAAGGCGGTTCTATTTTTTATTTTATTCGAAGACTTTTAATAAATTAAGAAATAAATAAATCTATGAATTATTAGCTGATGTCGATTTTATCAGCACAACGTAATCAAAATCATGCTTCATTAGTATGCTTCAAACTTGATTGCTCAACAGCATGGTTTTCTTGTATCGAGAATCTGTTCTATTTTATCTTTTTGTTGTTGAAAAATCTCGATACAGACAATCAAGTAGATGTCATCTACATTTATTTTAAAAAGTCTTCTAATAAAATTTGTCATACTTTAATCCTTAAAAAATGGATTGTTTCGGATTTTCTTACAAAATGATTGAATATTTTTAATCATTCTTTACAAATCTTTGTTAATATGTTCATTAATGAGATTTTTATTAATAATTTTTGCTGATGACCTTTAAGTATTTATTTGAATGGATTGTCTAATTGCTTTAATTAGACGTTGAAAATCGTGGTCATTCACTAATAGACTAAGTTTATTGTTTATTCCTATGTATTATTTTTGTTATTTATTTTATTTATTTTATTTATTTCTTATTAAATCTTTCGTTGTAACCTGACAGGCGTAAGTCCAATGCGTTACAATGGGGTTAATATGTTCCAACTGAGTAAATCAATCGAATATAATGAATACCTACAAGTAAGTATTAACCACCAAACTAAAGGACATGGAAACGTTGACATCTATATTATTAATTATAAATTATTATGTGTAATATAAATTATAACGCATTTTTTATAAATAAAAACTCGAGTTTAGCTGCCGGGGCTAGAACCCGCTACCTCAGAGATACTAGTCTGAGACCTTATGTCCTTAATTATGTTTTTGTGTATTGAAATAATATTATGTGTTCTTTTTTTACCATTATGACGCATTGTAGTGACCTTTCAGATGACGATGGTTTTAATTTGCTTTAAATAAAATATTTTTTTTAAGGTAAATAAATTTAGCTACCTTTTTTAATTTTTTGCATATTCCGAAGCAAAAATACTACTTAAATTTTATTATAAAATAGATAACATTGTGCTTGATCGTAGATAAGTGAGAATCGATTTGGATGTTATATTTTAAGAGGACTACAGATTAAATTAGCATATAAATTATATGCAATAAAACCTTAAATATTGAATCTGTCTTGAAATACATGCATCAATTAATTAGCTCGAAGGCACTATGTGCCTTATACAATCACTTGCTTTTCTAGTTTTGTTAAAAAATAATGTAATCGTCTCGTTTTTATTTTAAATTTTTTTAATAAAGTACTTCAGACACATGCACTTGTGAAAATAAAATATTATTAATTTTTATATCATACAAAATTCTACAAGGTATGATGGAATATGATTTACTTGGATCGCGTCGACGAGTGTACTCAGAAAATTATTTTTCAAGTTTAAGATATGGAACATACAGTATTTTTTATATAAACCAGTTTTGGGCGTCAGTTTTTTGAATGATATAATAGATCAAAAAATGCGTTATATTTTGCCATATATTTAATTACGGTGATGAATGATTATGGTTTTTAAAAGTCTATCACAATCATATTTTTTATGGTTTTATGAAGGTTTTTTTGTGAAACGTTTTGATTTAAAATGAAAAATAAATTAGGATATTTTATAGCAGTTAATCTTTTTTTTTTAATAATAAACGTCGTCAGAAACAGTTTAATTTAACTGACCATTTATTTTCATTTAATGCTGTGGCAGAAATATCATTTTTGCCAATTTTATTTCAAAATTGATTAATCACTATCAATTCAAGCCGTGTATTTCTTTGATTTTTATGACATATATTTATTTGGTAATAAAATAGACAAAAATAGTATAAAGCAAAAACAGGCAAATAAAATAAATTTTAAGCATTATTTTATACCTTACGAGCAAAATCTACAATAAATTATATGCCAAGAATCTTTAAAATAATCAATTTGCCATAATTAGGTTCGATTGGGGGTCTTTAATTGAAAATCACTTATTTACAAGCCTTAAATTTATGAATTAAATGAACATTTTGTTTGTGTCATATAATTTTTTTACATATATTATATTTTATTACTTTTTATATGTTGCTGTTTTTTATTATTCATGGTTTTTGTTATTTTTGTTTAGATTATTATATTACGACAAATATTTTTATTAAAAATATACATAACTTCCAAGAGATTTATTTTTATTAATATTTTAAATTGTACATATTTGTATTATCATTTTTTACTTAGCAAGAAAAATCGAGAGTTGATCAAACATATTAAATTAAAAACGTAATGTTTTTGATTAGGTATATTGTATGGTAAATAATTAATAAAATAAATAGTGGGGGATCGATAAAAATCTCTAATGGTTCAACATTAAATAGGTATAACAATCCCTGTTTCAAACCAAGCGTAAAATTAGTTGCAAGTAAAATATTAAATATTTTATAAATGTTTTAGACAGACACACAAAAAAATAATGAAATATAATACAAACAAAAATATATAAATAACTTATATTTTATATTAACTGACAATGTTTGGTTTTATGAAATACAACAGTATAAACATGATATATAAAATTAATAGTATTTTAGTTTTACTACCTATATATACTCTCTAAGTCTCACACTAGGTACTTATTATTAAATCAAAATAATAATTTATAAGATGGGTAGAAAATAGTGTATTTTGTAAAAATGCAATATTACAATGAAAATTTCCAAAAAATAAATACATATTATTTTTTTTAAATTATATATATTTATTTTTTTATATTTTACATTTGTGGCTTAGTTTGAAAAATAAAAGGCATATAATTATAAGATTCTATCTTATCATGATTTTAATATAAATAGTATCAAAAGTTTATCGATAAGAACTTGACACATCATAACTGTTTATTTTAATATGATTTTTAAATGATAAATTGTTTAATTATTTTTTGTATAATGTCAAGTCTTGTTCGTCATATTTGTAATTAAAAATAAATAAAATAATATAATTTGATACTGTGAGTGTTTTTATAATTCACAAAATATGATAGCAGTTTATAAAAAAAATTAGAATATTCTTTTTTTATTAAGTATATAAATAATATAAATGAATTGTATTTTTCATTAGCAATAAACATAAAACTTAGTGTTATTTATAAATTGGTAACATTTTAAAAACCATCTAAGCTTTAGAACATTTTTTTTAATTATCGAATCATTAAATATGAAAGTGCTTAAATGCTTAAAACGTTTTCTGACAAATTAATTCATTTTTTATATAAATATTTAAATGTTTTTATTATTATTATTACTAATATTAACACTTTTCACACGTGAATGCTGCGCCACGTCATGCATGATAAAGTAACCAAAGAACCGTGAAAACTTCTTTGAAACTATCCGACACAGATGCTTCACCTTCGCGCGCGACTTATAAGTTTTCCTTGCGTGTTTATTTTATGGCAAAAATTTATGGTGGTTCATATATTATCATAATAAACAACACGTGTATGAGGAACTTCTGGCGGCGATTATTGAGATTTATATAAGCTGATAAATTTCTGCAGACTTCATAAAAATGTAAAATATTTCAAATTCGCTATCGCCGTATAAGTATTTATACTTTAAACTCAACATATTTTATATATTTTTTATCATGAAATAA
Organism: Plectrocnemia conspersa; assembly: GCF_051122295.1. Lineage (NCBI taxonomy): Eukaryota > Metazoa > Arthropoda > Insecta > Trichoptera > Polycentropodidae > Plectrocnemia > Plectrocnemia conspersa. The sequence goes on from NW_028277172.1 coordinate 5,990,232, forward strand.
TATTTCATTGCTTACTTAGTCGTAGCACATCTAAAGTATTGCTACATATACATGCTTTCATTATTAAAAGCAGCGTCTGACGTGACTCGATTATTTTACATTATCGCAGTCCTTCAAACGATTAACTAAAACTCGGTTAATATTTTTTTTGTATTTTACCTAATTAACAATGGTGTTAACTTAAAGGTTTAGGCTAAATGACAAGCTCAAAGTCTAAACAGAAGCGTATTGAAAGTCTGAGGTTAGAATGAAAGCGTCTGTTGGTTTAACGACTTTTATATAGTTGTCTTATGGTAGAAAAATAAATATCTGTCATCTTTTTTTATTTTAAATTTTTAAGTAATTCGCTCCGGTTAAACCCGTGATAAACCCCCAAAAGGATGAAATATACTTTTGACAATCGGCCTCCATAGGCTACAAACTGTCTACGATCGCTCGAATAACCGAGTTAAATCATCCTAGCAACTGAGGTTAAAAAATTTTTTTACTATTAACCCATGACAAAACTTGTCAAATGCCTTGTCAAAATCTATATATACGTCATCAGCTTATATTCCTGAATTTATACATCTTAGCAGCGATAAAGCGCAATGCTGCAACCCAACCGACACTAAACATCCTGAAAACAATTTTAGTCCCCTTTGGGCAGTTTGTCCCGTGTTTGGGCCGCAAGTTTACTGCAGACAGGGGACCTCCGTATTTATTATAGGCTGGAAATACCTTGACCGAAGCTTTATGGTCCTACGGCAAGCGCATTTCACAACGGTACAATTGCGGCTTTTTATTCGGCGAATTATTCAGCCTGCGCGTGTGCACGAACTCCTCTAGAAAACGAAAATACCTAGAGTATGGCCTTTGATATATACGATATACCTAGGTATCGTGTTTTGCTTTTACATTACGTTCATTATACAATCGTGAGCTGCAGAAACAGATGTTTCACGACAGAGTTCAATTTAACGTTATTATATAGGTTAAAGGGGAGAAAATCGATTATAAAACTGAAGTGTCGGTATGAGTATATTAGAAGTTTCATGCAATGCTTCATCCATCATCTTGTTTTGCTATAAATAAAATGTGTGTTGTGCATAATAGCATTACATAATTTATTTAGAATCTGCCTTAGTGCTATTTTAATCCTTATACGAATATATTAAAAGTTGCCTCTTTGTTTGCAAGAAAATCCTAATTCTTAATGAAAGTGGGCTTTCGATTGCCTTTCAATATCATGAAATGTAACACAATTTAATTTTTAATATCCTCGATGCCGGCGGAATAATAATAAGTGCGCAATACAGTATTACGCACTCTTTATGATGCCCTAGTCCACAGCATAATAGAAACTGGCTCCATTATATGGATTTCGGGCGTAATGAGTTAATGCAATAAACTGCGGCTCAAAAAAGTACAGTGCAACTTTGGTATGTATTTTTACTTAAAATAATGTGGATACTATCCATTCCTATTTTCTATTGCTTTTGTTTTGGGAGCGCTGGGATACGTTTTATTGGTAAATTTTAGAAATATTTATGTATTTAAGCACTTTTAAAAGTTGCTCAAAAGCATAGTTGTCAACCCGTCGGTGTTCGAGCAGCTTTAAATGTGAACGTTTATAGTTCTCGGTCGCGTCCTCTGTTCTTACATGTAAAGGTTAGGACTAAAGCACTTGCCAACTCTTCTCTGGCAATGGCTTTATGACTTCTTAATACTGTGAGTTGAGATCTTGATATTTTTCGTGCACATACGGATTTGCGGTTTTTAATTACATGTCATGTCACAATAGTATAACTTTTAATCAATACATAAAAATAATATTTAAATTAGCGCATCTGTCAAAATAATTTTATTTTCTAGAGTAACAAAATAAATTCACTTATTCACAGGTGACATGTTAAATAAAATAATTCGAGAGCATGATTACATAAAAGATTACTTAATAGTGTCAATAATATAAAAATATATTAAAAACATTATTTATTAGTCAATGGAATAAATTGTAGCAAAAATAATGCCTGTAGCAGATGCATATGAAAAGGAAATCATAAAAAAGGAATAATAGAATTTATCGAATTACGCTCCAAAATATACTACACAATAAATCAAATATTTGCAATGATAAAAAAACAGTCCAGGAAAACATAAAAAAAATATACAATCCACTTACATAAGTGCTTACTAAATCAGCAGTTAATATCCATTGGATAAATAATGGCACAAAAACATAAGTATTGATATATATTAGTGTTTTTAAAAATAACTTAAAATATGCTTGTATTATTATAAATAATAAATATTTTACTTAAAATAAAGTCAAAAATTTCGTTTATAATAATATTAAAAAATTATTATAATTAGCTGTGAAAAACATTTCAGCTCTGTTTTGCGTCTGTAATCCCATTGCAGCACAATTGCAATCACGGCTTTGGAAATAGTACAAAATGCAATAAGGACAGCGGCGGAGGAGAAAACGGTCGCTGGTGGAAAAAATGTATATAATACATACACATTCGTGCATGTAACAGAGATTTTCATAAAGCGCAGTTCGGAAAACTCATCGGCAATAACCTGCAGAGGAGAACGCGGAAAAGCAATCGGGGCGGCTGTGCAAAGGGGTGAAACAAAAGGAGAATATCGCTTGCCTCATATAAGATTTCCTCTTAAGTCCTAGCTATCTAGCTATTCTCGGCAATGGTTTAATTTCGAAAAGAGCGTTAGAGTGCAGCGATTTCATTTGCCGCGGTATTTTTTAAATAAAAAATATTTAATCTCTATGATAGTGAAACTGTGTTTTTTTCAAACCAGTTGTTTTAGATATTAGTCACAGACTTATACCACTGGTGTATCGCGTTAGTTAAATATATTATATATAAAAATATACATATTGTCAGGTTCAGCAATTAAACCATTATCCTAATAATAATTAAAGGGATTAATTTGTGCTGTTAAGTCTTTTTCGTTTCAATGGGACACTACCTTAGAAAACATTTTAATATCTCAACTCACAAAGTACATCTGTCGTCTTGAAAAAAAATAACATGTTCGTCGTTTTTGCCCTCAAAAGATCTATTTTGACCTGCCTTTTGTAATTGATCGTCGCATTGAAAAGAGGCGGACAACAAATATTATACTCCCATGAGAGAATATTATTATCCTCAAACACTTCCTCTCAGATATTTTCTCGTGAGAATTTCTTAGTCACTTTTACTGGCATCCACACATGAACATCCAAATCGGAGTTCAAGGCATCAGATCTTAAAGAGACCTAAGGCCAGCGAATTCCGCTTCTCTCTTCGCATTAACTTTTCCAGCTCGACGTCCAGAATTCAAAGCAAAACTACTTTGATGACGTCTGTAGCATATTTACGCACTTACGAAAACTTGACATTTCTTAATTGTTGCATAATATATGTTTTCCTAACAAAAAATAAAACTCCTGACCCAAAAGCCTGGACAAAATATAAAAAAAATATATTATGAATTATTTGAATTTATAGTCTAAATAAATAAATATATACTGTGGTATAAAAAATATCTATATTATTTTAATATTGAAAAAATAACGTAATACCATCATGTCTCGGTATAATAATATTAGCTTTAAAGTTAACATGATACTCAAGGGTTTATCATAATATTATATGGTCGTGGAGTTTAAACGGATTACACTACATAACGACAGAGAGCATTTCAACGATGATATTATTTTAAAGTAAGATTTATACGTATGTGAATTAATATGATTATCTAGGATAATAGTTGGTAATTGTCCATTGTTTTGGTTTTAAGCACCGTATTCTGGCATAGAGAATAAAGCGTTGAGCTTTCGCATCTAGTATGTGAATAATAACTAAAAACAATAGATGGAAGTAGGCTTTCGTTTTATTTGAATTTACATAATACATGTGATTATTATTGTATCGTTTATTTAAAAATACAATACTACATACATGCATCAATATTTCACGCAAGTGATTAAAAAAGAAAATTAATAGATATGTGTTGGTTTATTATCAAAAAATCAGAAAATCACTAAAAAATCCTTTACTTTATCTGATAATGATATCTGCGTATTCGTCAAATTTACTTATAGAAATATTAAATGTTTGACATTTATATTTTCGATAATAGTTGTTTAAATAAATTAAGTTTTAACTGAAATTTATATATTATATTTACATTTGGGTTCATTAATAAATTATACTAATACATACTTTTTTTACAATGCTTCGTTAAGAAAAAAATAATAAGTTAATATGTTCAGGGCAAAGGCAAAATCACAAAGCTAATTATGGTTTATGTTCAGGTAAAACTGATATATGTATATTTAATTTCTAAATACATAATTATATCATTTTTTGTCCCATATTTGACAAAGAACTTTTCCCAAATCTAACAAACAAATTTGGCTGTGATAAAAAATATATAAATATTTGAAATTGAAATCATAAATAGAACTAATAAATTGTGTAATGAACTAATGATTTAGACTTCTGGATTTAATTTAACAATACAATATGTGACTTTTTTGCACAACGCTTGTTGATGTAAAAACCATTGAATTGTAATTAGTTTCTTATCACTGCATTTCTCACTGATCTTGTCCTTAATTTTCCATCAATAGTCACTCACAATTTTTTTCCATGGTAATTTATATTTAATTAGGCAATTATTAACTAGCTAAAATGGATGGTTCTTCGTAAACAGGGGTACGCTAATAATTTAGATTTTTCCTTTTGATCAGTATTTTCATAGAGAGCAATTGATGATATCAATTATAATATTGATAACAGTTGCTTATTCACATAATTGTTATTGTCCGTCGAGATAAACTTACATATTGTAATTGGTTTTTGAAACTATGCAATGATGCATTTCTTACTATAGTCACTATCAGAAATAGTTTATTCTTCTTTACAAATTTATGGGTAATTGCATAATTCGCTTTTGTAGTATTTTTTTTTCATTATTGTTTCTTAGTCATCTAGGTATAGTGAGAATAATTTATGACTTAGTATATCTGCTGCTTTTAATTGGACTTCCAATATGCTTGGAATTGAAATGTCTTGTAATATTTTATTATTTTAACACTGCAATACTATCGTAGCAAATAAGACAAATAGCCTTATTGCTTTAATAGGTGAAAAAAGTATTATTTTTTACAGTCTTTGTTAAAAACACGGTTCTCCAGATTAACTACTATTTTTTTATACATTTTAGATGTATTATTTAATATTTTTTACATATTATAATAATGTATTATTCTTTATTAGAACGTACCAACATAAAACAAACAGATTAGTTTGAGTAAAATATACAAAATATCCTTAGAAAGTGACATTTGCTTTATTGATATCTCCTGGGCCAAAGAATTTTGTAACGGTATGTCGTGGCCTTACGGTGCTATATTGTTTCCCGTGACCGTTTCATAACAAAGAAATATTCATTCAATGCACCGGAGAATTCTTGCGTGTTATTTATTTATTTTTATTTTTAATAAATCTTTCGTTGTAACCTGACAGGCGTAAACCCAATGCATTACAACGGGCAAATATGTACCAACTAACTAAGTCAACTAGACATAATAAATACCTTCAAGTAAGTATTAAATAAAATCAGTGACATATATATTATTAATTTTAAATTATTATGTTCTATACAATTTATAATCAATAGATGTCAAGGTTTTTTTAATATTAGCGCAATTTTATAAATAAAAATTCGAGAGCCTCTGCCGGGGCTCGAACCCGTAATTTCAAAGTTACTAGTCTGAGACGTTTCGGACTACACTATTCCGTCCTTTGTTTATGAAGAAACCCTTTAGTTTTAGTCGTAAGACACCTTTGTGTAATCGCCCCACTGGTAAATAATCACTTTGGTTACAATAATTACGCGACTTTCAAGATATTTTCTTTACAAACGAATGCTCTATTTGGTCTCCATATAGTTCTATTTTTGATAACGAAACACATGTTTGTCGGTTTGGCGACGAAAATATTGTTTTGTTTTGCCAGTACCTATTTAGATTCTGGGTCGTAAAACTCATTTTCTCTATAGTCATTTAATTTGTAAATGCTTTCTTGTTGCCATTCGTCACAAAAGTACACAATCGTAAAACCGACTTAAAAGGTTTTTTTTTAATAAATATATATTTTAATTAATGTAATTTCTAAAATGCTTTGCGGGCCGTAATTTTAAATACGTTGTACCTTGCAAATATGACTATTCTTATACTTTTTGGTTATCAATCGTTGTTTTTCTTTTAATGCGAGAATACATTGCGTATGGTGTCCAAGAAATGATGCAATTTCTTCGCAAACATCTACATTTGCGATTCACTAGAGCTATTTAGAACCAGAATTATAAAATATGTGACACTTAGTCACAGAGAGACCAAGATGTGACGAAAAATCTCAGCTTTTCTTTGAAATCGCAGCCGACAATAATACAACTCGACACGCCAACAAAGACTCTCCTACTTCCAACATGGTATTTCAACTTGACTTAATTTTGTTTTCAACAATGAAAGTAATTTTCAGCACGACTTGGTTTGATTTTTAAAAATTAAAAGTTTATGTGTCAATTAGGCGTTTAAAAACCTTAAAAATATGGATTTTTAGACGCATGGGTGGATATAATGGCCTGAATGAAGAACTGCTTAGCTAGATTTAGACATAATATCACTTTTGTATGTCAAAGAAAATTTAAAAATTAAATATTTTTATAAAAATCTGGATATAAAAAATAGTAAAATAGAGCTAGGAGCTGGTTGCAGATATTTGATTATTTTTTTTTAAACGCAATTATAAACAGTCATATATAGTGTATTTGTGTACTACGTTTACATTTTATATTACAATGAAAAGACATATTTTTTTAGAGGAGCTTTTCCAAAGCGCACTGTGTCCGCAAAGAATTAAGTCGGCTCGCGTACCGTTTTGCACGGGTAAACTGTTGAAAAATTGCGATTCAGCTGCATATTATTATTATTACACTATTTTTATTTTACGCCACGCGGAAGTGGAAATGCAAAACGGTTGCATATTTAATAAACGCTGAGCTGAATCGCAAATTATGTTTGGAATTCGCAGAACGGAGCGTTACATCTATAGATATTACATAGGTGTTATGTGCATTGAATTCGATATGAAGAAGGGTGCCGTTACACAAACGGGTCCTTGTGCATTCAAACGATTAAGGATCAGGAATGAGTTTTAACAGCGTGAACGTGAATTCATTCTACAATTTTATCACTAACATTGGTCCAGAATATTAAGGACAAAAGGTGTATTTTTTATTTAATATTAATTTTAATTTGTCCCAACATGTTTTATTTCTTTCCTACTTTTTTGTCAGAACATTTTTTTTCTAGTGTTATGTCCTTTTCAGACGTTGACGATAACCTTGTTGATTAGTTCCAAGCATCCCTTCCGTTTATTTGCTACAGTCCATAGGCGTATATTTCGCAACCGAGACATCTTCTTTCTTTCGATCTTTTTTTCTTGTTTATTTTTCCATTATTGAGGTATGAAAAAGGATCATGTGTTTACGTACTCTATTTTTCTTTGTATGTGGATCAAAAGAAGTTCGGAATCGAATCTTATCCAAAAAATAATTTGGTCATTGGAGACTCTCTTAGTCCCTGGAAATAAATATGTAAGCGCTTGCTTGTAAAACTAGCTTTGAATCTCATAAACTAGACACATTTTACACATTCTAATTAACACTATATAGAATTCTCTGAAAGTTGTCAATGGTATCAGCAGAATTATTTGCCACACAGACGAGTTTAATTACTTTTGATCCTTGAAGTGCTTTGAATATAGTTTCAAAATATATATTTAAAAGAATAGAAAAAAAAACACATCCTTATCTGACACCTCTCTCTATAAAAATATGTTAAAATCTGGCTAATTCCAATGCAGATTTTTGAATTGTCTCACATTTCTGTCATCTATCCCGATCGAAATAAGCCCTCAATAATATGAGCGTGTTTTACGGCATCGAATGCTTTCTCAAAATCTATAAATCAGATGTACCATCTCTGAAATAGCGTCTGCATACAAAAGAATACTTTTTGTGTACATAGACTTCTTCTACATACAAATTGTTTTCTAATAATAACTTTTTTGCAACTTGTATGAATTCTTTCATGTATAACTTTCAACATGGATATCTGCAATGGCTATAACCCTTTGAGTAGTGAGCTAATTAATACACCAAATAATCTACAATATTATTATATAGTCAACTTTAATTATTGTGCAACAATATTATATATGCTTATTAAATGAGATAAGACGAATTTACAAAAATTACAAGATAGAGCAAAGGGGGTAGTTTTATATAAAAATAGATTTACTAGTTTTATACGTATGATTTAAGGATTAGAATGGTTGGATATTTAAGAAATATTGAAGAGAAATGTTTTAGTATTTATATATAATTTATAAATTGATTTGTTACTAGAAAAATCGCTGCACACGTATAAATAAATATTTTATGGTTAATAATAAATGTCAGTCAGTCATGCGGTATTTTTCCAGAAAAGAATCTTTTATTTCTGAATTTTAGAATCAGTTTTAGTTGAGTTATTGCTTTTTGTTTTTTTTGAAAACAAAGAATCACTTTGCGTACAAATCGGCAGATTGTAAAAAATTACGGGAGCTTATAACGAAATTACGCCATTAAATTTGTCTGTCATGAGGTATTTATTTAGAAAAGAATATTTTATTTTTGAATTTTAGAATTAGTTTTAGTTGAGTTATTGCTTTTTGTTCTTTTTAAAACATTTTTTTATCCAAGACTTGAATATTTGCGGTCACGTTTCAAATTTATTTTTATTTTATATGGCTTCACTATGGTTCTCAAATAAATATTTTAAATACTTTTTACTCTTTTTACTCAGGTTCAGTGATATTTTTAAAATTAGTATTATTGCTTTGTATTTATTTTGTTTGTTATATTTGTCATATGTTTGCTGTAGATTTTTTTATTCAATTGCAGTTTTAACATTTAATGCTTAATACTGACTGCTTAATAAATTATTAAAAATATAATATATGGATTTTTACAAGCAAACGGTAGTCAGAACGGATGTGCTATTAGGTTATCTGTAAAAAATTAACAGCAATTAACGTAACTGCTTAGTCCAGAGATCTTTCGTTTCGATCACTTCATTGTTAGGCTTTACTTTCAAGAATTATTTGTTTGACTGGTTTTTAGAATGACCCCTTAATTAATTTTCCAGTTTATTGAATTCCATACACTAAACCAAAAATATAAACCAAGAACAATTTCTCGATAAAAATGCTAAATCAATTTATTATTCGAAAAATTTGCTGATTTTAAATAAATTTTCAGAGCTCTTTAATTCGAAAAATCAAATTTAAATTAAATTTAATTTGTACACATATTTTTTACATCCGTTGCTTTTTAAAGATGAGTCCATTTTAAATGCTTAAAAATATGCATACTTTTTTGAATGGAAAAAAATTATTATAAAATTTTTTAACTACTCCAATCGCCTTTAATCTAAAATCCTGGTAATTTAAAAATTACATTCATAACTATAAAACAAAGAATTACTTCGCGTACAAATCGGCAGATTGTAAAAAATTATGGGAGCTTATTACAAAATTACGCCATTAAATTTGTCTGTCGGTGAATTTAAATCTTGTTTTTTCAGTAAGCAAAATAGACTTTCTATTTTTATCTGGCTCAAAATATGAAATATATAAAGTAGCAACAACAGCTGTTATTAACAATTTTCTTTACGATTGAGGTTGAAATATTGACGCTTTAAACTCCTTCGTAACTCGGCACTCCATGATCAATTAAAGTAAATCGATTTGCGCTGATTTCAATTATTCGGCCATTATATTAACAAATCATTTCTTTTCTTTAACGATTATTCAGTTATCTGTCTATCAATAATAAAAAAATATTTACAATGATATACTTTTTTATTACAATCACATAATATATATTAATATATATGTCTTTATTTATAAAATTTTTTTCGAAAATTTTCGAGAAAATTGCGAAGTAAAAATGCGAATTTTTTTCTTGAGAAATATAGAACAACCTCAAAACGCACATAAATTTTCAACATCCAATTAAAGTAACTTACTATTTTCCATGAAATCCATTTAAAGAATAGTGAAAAGTACTAATTTGGAATCACGAATACCTTATAAATATTATTAATAAGCAGAAAAATATCATTAGACCAAGATTAAGTATTTAGATGAATTATATTGCCTTTATTATCGACAATTTAAAAAATTTGATTATAAATCTATAATCATTTTGATTGTAAATTTAAACTTATCCAACTATTAAAGAAATAAAGTATAAAAAACTTTTTTTAAAGCTTTTTTAAAACCAGTGGATATGCCATTTACGTAATTGCCTGTATAGAATATTTTCTTCCCAAAATTAAAAAATCGCAAAATAAGTTGATGAACTTATGATTTTCATGACAGCCATTTAATACAGTGGAAATTACCGTTTTTTTTTGGCCATTCCAGTGCTACTCCAAATCAAACCCACACTTGTTTACGACTCTTCCGCTTCGGCTTTGGCGTTAAAATTGGCGAAAATTTTTACGTCCTACGAAACTGCGTTACACATCCATTGCTCCATAACGCTCAGACAAATGTGCGTGCCAGAATGTGCAAACGTGATCGGATCGTAAAAATTTTGCGCACCCTGTACTACCAGAGGCACGTGTTCGGCCGCTCTCGCCGCCGCTTGAATACAGATCGTCGTATTTGTATGAAGTATAACTTTCCGAGCCACACTGTATCGCATGTTAACGCGGCGCGTGTGCATGCGAATGCGCGTGCGCGTGTTAATTCTAATCGCTTTATAATAACTTCGTTTAGGTATTTTTTTAATATTAAATACAATGTCGAAAAAGTCACGAAGTGCGTATATTTTTTAAACAGTATTTGAGCGTACGTTTTTTGAATTGAGATGTGCGTAAAAATATGTAACATTTTTTTAATAAAATAATGTTACACATGGATATTAAAATAACCAGCTATCTGTGCTTGTTATTGTTCGCAAACATTTAATATCTTCCGGCTTACCCATAATATATTTAGAATAATATTTTTAGTGTGAACACCAATGATGAAAATGTGGTAAAAAATTGTAATGTACTAGTTTAGCTTAGTATATAGTGAGTAGTGAAATAATATTTAGATAAATAATTTTTAAAAAAATAGAAAAATGTTATTTCATAAAACAATTTTTAAAACTGTTGTCGGTTTCTCACTGTCACGAGGCACCGCAGCTAGCAAGTGTGCGAATACCGAAAGCTTAACTTTTTGGGTTTAAATATTATTTTTGGTTCATTCTGTTTTAATTTAATTATTGTACAAAAACTTTAATAATACATTAAAACCAATGCATAGCTATATGCTATTCGAGAGATATGAAGTTTCTTCTAGCACATTTTTGCCCCTTTCCACTTTACTGCATGAATTTTCGCACCACAAAAACAATTATATTAGGTTTTTAAAAATTGATCATTATATAATATAATCTTTTTTAAATATTTTATATCATTTAAAATTGTTATATTTCTTTAATATGTAGTATGTAGCACATGATATATGAAATGAATAATATAAAAAATAAATATATATTTAGTACATATGTAACGAGTAGATCTAACATCTAAGATTAGCTCGTTTTGTGTCACGTTGCAGGTCGTGAAAAACGATGTTCACCATCCAAGCTTCATATACAACATTGCAAAAGTTAACCAATAAGCCATATGGTCAACTGCAACAGACTGGATCCGAGCCAAAAACCATAAGGCGCAGTTCGCAGTCGATAACGTCACTTTATTATGCTAATATTAGCCACAATAAGTAAAAAATCCACGATACAAAGTTTTTTATTTTAATTAGAAAATAGCATGCACGAAATAAGTACTCTTTGGCTGCGGCTTCGAATCCTACTAGGTCTTACATTCGATCATGTTTCAAAGTTAAACCGTTGTTTGTGTAGAGCTCGCGGATAACCAAAATGCATTCTACCTGCGCTAATATGCGGTTGCGAAACTGCAAACATTGCAGGGCGGGCAAAAGCCGAAATAATCCCTCGGGGAAAATTAATTATTAACAACAAATTTACATAAACATTTAACCGGCGTGGAAGTAGAAGTTTTATCATGAATCGTAAACCTGTGCAATAGACTAAATGATTTTAATTATTATTAAACTGCTCTAATTGCATTTTACGGATATTGATTTTGTAACGCGTTTGTCTTATAAACATATTGTATGTATCGGCGTATAATAATACATATAATTGTTTAGCTTCTGTTAAAAAATCTTGTCGGTTCAGATTGCCCAAATTCCATAATAGATACCCGAAACGCAATCACGTACGACCTTAAATAACTCACCGACAAAGCTCATTAACTTTCGATCGATCGTACGAATGCCTTTTGTTATTTATCTGCTTCAAAATTGGACATATGTTACTGAAAGAAAAGGTTTGTGCATCTTTAGTTTAGTAAATGTTCGATCCCTATCTGTGCAAGTATATATTCGCCAATTTGATCAAACACGCTTGAATGATATTTCTTTGCGCGACCTATTGTACAGCTATTTTCGTTATATAATTTTTATCGTAATAAAATAAATTGAAATTAACAAATTATTTTATTGATTAAAATATTATAAAAATACATACTAGTCGATTTCTTAAATAAATATATTTTTTTAAATTGTGACGACCGTTTGCACTCAAAGTAAAGAACGATGTTTTTCTGAACCACTTTTACGAGAAAAGTTACAAAAAAAATTATATTTAAATGTTTAAAAATTGCGTAATTTTTTTTTTTAATTGATTGCTCATATAATTTTTTTTATTTTAAATATGGCGACCATCAAAAATTCAGGATTAAGAAATTTTTTTATAATAAATATTCTATTGATTAAAATGTTATAAAAATACATACTAGTTGATTTCTTAAATTAAAAATTTTCTTAAGCCATTTAGTTGATCTTAGTTCGTCAAACAAGGCAGAAAGAATAGAAAAATTTGTTTCTTAATCTGACGTAAAAATTACTTTTTGGGTCACCATTGCGAGTCAGCATAACAGCCGACCGCCATTAGTTAATATCTTATTCTTGCCTGTCTACTATCATTAATGACTTTACCTTTTTTAAGGTATCCTTTAGAGAAACCTTTAAAGTTATCTTTACCGAACAAGGCCATTCTTAAAGGTCAGTCATAAGTCTGCGCCATCTCATTCTTCTGAGAAAGACGATAACAGAACGCACTTTACTGACAATATACTATAGATAACGCGTCGCTAAGGGTCTGCTCCTTTGGATAATGTGCTCTATAAACCATGTTAGTTTTGCTGATTTACATATATCTTTTTATTATTAATTTAATTAACGAATCCCAATATAATTACTCATTTAATGTTCTCTTTATAGAAACTTTTAGATATAGTTTAAAAAAATTAAAAATATAAAAATTTAGTTTTTAATTTGCAATCGAATGTAACTGTTCAAAAATATTATAGACTAATTTTGCAAAAATAACTGTATTATCTGCGTATATTTTATAATATATAATTTCTACGTTGATTTGTTGTGTATATATTTTTATTTTAGTCTTAAATACTCACAAATGTACCATGGCACTAGTGGCAAGATTAACGGTGTGACATTAATAACTTTTGGTATTTCAAGATGCCAAGAAAGGATACGAATCCGTTTTTCCACGCCGCAGCAGATTTTCCGTTGCGCTTTTCCGTTCTTATCCGCCGCGAGGGAAAACTCGGCTTTGTCTATTTTCCCTACCTGAGCATTATTTGATACTAAACTGAAACGCCATAATCCTCGAGTTTCAACTCGACTCTAAATGTGAAATGTTATATTTTCTCTTTTCGGTGCGGTCATATAAAAAAAAATTTAGAATGCTGAAAATTTCCTCGGTGAAAATTCCGTTCGCACAATACTAAAACTGACTTTTTCGCAGAATAGGATGGAAGTGAATAAAATATTATGTTTGCGTATGTTTATATCGTTAAAATAACGGTCAGACCATTAACTATACCGTTTCGTGGCAAAACAAAAGCTTTATTACGATGATGGAGAGGTAAACTTAATGGTTCATTTTTATATAGCGGGCGTTAAGTTTGAGCTTTAATATCTTAAAACGTTAAATGTGTAACATTTTAAAAAATTATAGTACAATTTACATTATATTATGTTAAATTAGAGTAATTTAAAAAGCTTTATTCTTACTCTTTTATTTTATACTTTATGGTATTTTTTAGTTTATGTTTCAAAAATATATTTATAAAAAAAAAAATCTGTGCCGAAAAATTACTGTTGAAATTGTAAAATATCAATTCATCTCACAGATTTAGTTTTTTACGAATATATATATATATATATATATATATATATATATATATATATATATATATATATATATATATATATATATTTATTTATATATCCACAATCACTAACGGCTATCAATGGACTCACAACGCGGTTTTCGTCCGCGTCATTCCATAGCCGCAAATTTCTCGTGCCTTTCGATGACAGTGACAAAATCTCTTGGTTTTTAAATCTACTGACTTAGGGTCTTGTTCTTCGGAGGTTAAGCAAATTTGGTTTTTCGAACGATTTCGTTATCTTTTTTTTAGTTACTTAAGCCACCGCCATCAATGTGTTAGCTATGATAATCGTTAGTATCACAAGGATCCAATTTGGATTGTTTGTCATTTTTATTTTTTTTCTTAACGAATACATGCAGCAGTTAGGATATCAAATTTTTTTTATATGCTAATGACCTTGAGACATTTTAGAATATTTGCATAAATTCAAATTTGCTGTCCTTACAAAACTACTTAAGAGCCATTGTGGAGGTAGTCAATCGACAATCGACTACTTTTCAACATATTGTCACATTTTTTCTAGATTCTCTTGCCTAGTGGAATTTTCTTACAGTTTTAAGTGTTTAATACTTTGTCGATGACTTTTTTTATTTTAATACTTTCAAATAAAGATTTCGCATACACATGCGATGAAGCGTCAATAAGCACGTGTCACATTAATAATTTATTGGCGATTCCTATTCTGTAAGATACGCTCATTTAAAGTGTCCTCAAATATGGTTTGAATCTATTATTGTCTGAAATCCAAGAAAAGCAAAATACTCCTTGTTATAATAAATATTTAAAAAAATCTCAGATATTTTTACAAAAAAACGATCTTTATCCATATTTGTATTCTAGTGTCTTTTTATTAGGAGCGTTGTAATATAATTAATTGTATACTTAATGCATTTTTTTAGTTTCTATTGAGTGGTATTGATTTTAAGCTGTGAACTTTAAAATTCCTTAAAGCAGGGGTACAATAAGCTAGAATAGATTTTACATTTTCAAATCCTTTAAACCGCCGAGTTGAGAAGTTGCAAGATATGACAGTATCTGGTGCTCCCACTGCTTTGTATTTCGCTATGACATTACGCATTTATAATTTGGCAGCGTCTTTAATGCGCTGTTTAGTGATATTTTACTTTTATTTTATAACCTGTGAGTATTCGTCTTGTCGTAGTAGACTTTGAAGTGTAAATTATTTTTTTATGTTAAAGATTTTTTATACGATAACAATATGTCTGTAGTAAAAGAATACGATTTCTGTCATGATTACTAAACAAAGCACTTGACATGATTTTCACAACTTATGACAACGCATTTTTTGCAAAAATAAAATACTAATAAAATAAGTATAACTAAAGTTAGCTCATGAGTAACACGTTTTATAATTAATAAAATAAGTATATTTACTGATAGCTAACTAATAAAGTCGTGTATGATTGTCGCAGCTCTATTTGAATCTATAGGGTTTTTAGTCTCTGAAATTGTTGAGCACATTGTGAGAAACATCAATAGGCAATTTAATAGCAAAGAAAATTATTTCTAAATATTTTCTCAAGCTTAACTTAAAGGTTTTTAAACTTTTTACAACTTCCACTTAAATTTTATTCTCTGGCCCACTGAGCCACAAAAAACCCTTTTACAAAAAGTTTAATAACTTCTACTCTAGAAGGTCGCAATCGTCGCAATCGTCTCTTTTTTTACCCATTGCGGCCAGAAGATCAGCGCTTTAGGACGCTCCTCTTGCAAAAGCCACCCAGTTTTTTAACAAACTTACTGAACAAAATGATGATAAGAGGAGCTGTAAAATAAATGTGAGATATTGCTCATATATTTTAGTTACGCAGTATAATCGCTTTTTATATATTTTATTGGATAATTTAACAATTCTTGTAAATCTTAAATAATATATTAAAGAATGTATAGGTATGTTTGATTTGATGTATTGTAAATGTATGTATATAAAATGGTGATTTTTTCGTAGAATAACCTATGAGGAAACCTGTCAAATGATAAGAAAATTGCTTTCACTTTTTCTTGACTCCAAATTGTATCAAGAAACAGAAACTCTAATAACCACTCCTACACTAAAAATTTAGCAAGTTGAAATGTATAATTTTAGCATCTTCAATTTTCATTAGCGATTAACGTCTTCACCATCAGCATGTGTGTAATTGAGAAAACGGCAGACGGGCAAAATTACCGAAAATTACCGCAAACCATGTGGGCTTTGAGCGTTTAATGTCAAAGTTATTTTCGCACTCTCCTCTCTCTCTCTCTGGTAGAAGCGCTAAGTACTAACGCGACGGAATTAATTCGAAACTATTCGCACACACACAGGGTGGTGCGAAAATTCGGCGGCTCACGGCTTTAGAGACAATTAGCGCAGCGGTAACTCGAAACCGAGACTCGTTAGACACGTGCAAAAACAATTTGTGTCATAAAATTGGTATCTAATTATTTTTCAGGCGTAATAAGACCGAGTCCTGTTATAACATCATCAACAGTGATGATATACTTTTGAAGGGCTGTGTAAAATTTAACAACTAATATATACACAAACATTCCTAGTAAGACTTAGTAAATTATATATAAGTGCTCCTAAGAAAACATAATTATATATTCAGGTATTAAATATTCATATCCTTTTAGATTAAGACATTAATTATTTAATCGATCTATGAAATTCATAGGTTTGATAAATCCACTTATATTAAAGTATTGCATTATAATATTAATGCCCTATAAATAAAACTAGTTATACCGCAACACTCAATATCTAAGAGTGTAAACTTTTGGTTAACGCTTTATAAAAGGCTACGATCCGTGGGTACAGGTCTAAAGGCTGCAGTCTCTAAGGGCACTGATGTGGGTCCATCTCCGGAGGATGTCTTAAATGTGATTCCGTTCGGCCATAGTTAAACTCTCAGCGTTGGGTTATCTGCGGGGTAGGCAGGCACAGTCCGCTGCTGTGTTAGCCTACTATAGATGCTTTCAATAAAAGCTCAATAATTCCAAGGCAAAAAACGTAAAACTGTGCCGAGGCATGGCTCAAAACCATTGATATCTTTTGGAGGAAAATTTTTATTTCAAACCTCTCAAAATTAAGTGATTCACCAAAATTTTTTTTTTTGTCAACGCCTTTTTTTGTAAATCAATCTAAATTACGCCTTTCTTATAAAATAGTTTGAAAGTGATTTCGAGAAACGCTGGAAAGTTATCTTAAATTGAATTCCAAAAAACGTCGTTATCTCATTTGGCGTACCCACGGTTGCTATATATACTCAATATACGCTAAATACTAATCTGCTATATTAAAAAGCTATAGAAATTCTCTCACGTATTTAATTTACGACTACAAAGTATTTAGGTATATACAGAAATTCAATTGTATATATGTATATAAAATAAAACAAATGATATTTGAAAATAGGTAGCAATAAAAAATATTATAATATATTTACAGGGCTTCTCAAAAGTATACAATTAAAATTATAAGCAACTGATTTATTGTTGTGTTAATAAAAAAAATATAGAGCTCTAATACATTAATTAAATATAAAAATTATATTTGATAAGTTTAATTAAAAATTCACATATTGCAAAAAATTATTTTGTGCTTATTATTTTTCATTTACATATATTATAAATATGTGAAGTAGAAAACCAGGCAGAATGTTTATTTTATATTTTGGGTAGCTTCTTACAATCTATAATTGTTGTGACGAAATTAGTTGCTAAGGAATTGTTAAAAGGAATTCATAAAAGTAATTTAATTGTGTTTTTTTGGATGTTCCAAGCATCTGCCGGTTTACCGCTTTATAAGCACTATAAAACTTTTGTTCGTAAAAAATATAATAGGCAATGCACCTATCAAGCGTAAAAACCACTATTGTACTCTACCCTTTAACAACCTTTAAAATATGTTCACCTTGCGATTTTATTTATTCAATGTGTGAACGTTTTTGTTGATCGAATATGCAAGCGATGCAACTGGCCAATCAATATGTGCATCTATGATTCGCCAGATACTCCTATAAAAGATTTTTACACACCCGTTGAGAATTAAAGATTTCTATTTTTATATAGTTGATTTATCTCTATAGTTAAAAGTTACGTTACGTAGATTCGAAATTATAAGATTAAATATTTAAAATATATTTATTAAAAAGCCTTTTTTATAAAAACAAATCTAATTAATTTTATATTATATTTTCTATTAAAATTGTAATAAGGTGTTTGATTTCAGCAAATATTAGCTTTTTTTAAATATTAAATATATAATTACTTGTACTTAAGCACAAACTAACATAAATAAGATTATCGTCAATCTTATTGTACATTTTAATTTATTAAAATTTATGTGATTAAATTAAGTTTAAAATTTGAATGCATCAATATGTACTTACATTTAAATATATTACAAAGGTTTTTTAGTTGTAATTAGATTATATATAATTATAAAATGCTCGCGTTAATTTTGAAAGCTTTGCAATAGTTTAGTTACATTGATCGAGTTTTAACGGTGTAGCTAAAAAATTGAACAAAGTTTAATTAAATCATTAATCTCTTTTGGAGTTTGTTTTCAAATCTGCATTTTTAAATTAAAATACTTATATTGCCAGCTTTATTTTAGGTAAGACTATTAGGGAGTTTATATCGTTTAAAATAATATTAGTGATTTTTAAATTATTTGATGTTAAATCGGTTAAAAATTATTTGATCCCAACTGACTTCCTAATAAACCCAAATAAAAATATATAAGTAAAATATTTATTTACATCTGGAAATATGATTTGATTACTTGAAGTTAAACGTTTAATGTAAACGATTGCTCAAATTTAAACATTTACTCAAAACGGGTATTGGGCCAAAAATAATTATAAATTAGCTACACTCCAAGAAGTAAGTGTAATTCATCATTCTGATAGGCAAAATTTAATCTAATGAAAGGGAAGCAATTAAACTTTTCATCGTCAAGTCTACGGCAGTCCCCCGGCGGTGCTTTTGCCATGTTGGCAATTAGTCAAGCGCCTCGAGTGGCCTGTTTATGTGACTGATAAATAGCAGTTAGCCAAACTGTTGACAGAAACCTATAAGACAAAAGGGAAGGACAACTTTTGGCTAACCTTGCAAGCGCCTGCATTATTATCTGCATCTCGACTCATTCGTGTGCGAAATGTTGTTGTCATTATCTTCTAACAACGTCCTTGTAATAGTAAAGTTGAAAATTGAACAGCACTGTCTACAAAGCATCTAGTCAATTAGGAATCGGTTAGTTAAATTAATTAGAAACAAAATTATTAAAATAACAAAGCCTATAATTTTATAGCATTTCTACAAAAACCTTGCTGCTTGTTTTATTTACCCGGCGAATGAATCTATGTCAAAAACTTGTTAATATTATCATTCTTTAGTCATTTTATTGACCAACAAATATTTAAGTAGATTAAAACAAAATTTTGCTAATCGTAATTCCTCGAGTCGGTTAAAAAACTTACATTTTTAAATAGTGCTTTCGAAGTGTTTCGAAACTCTGTCCCTTTTCGCACTACCTACTCTTAATGAAGCTGTGAATTACACAGTTTATCACTTCTTTTTCACATACATTACATGTAGGCTTAGTACAGAAGTAAATAAAAAGTTCTAGCAGACCACTCAAAAGACTGCGACTACACTAAGGTGATTTCATAACATCATATGATGCATCTTCGATACTAGAAATAAAAATGAGCTTTTAGACAAAAGAGATGGAAAGATCAAAATTTATTTAATACTTATTCTAACTCGATTTCTCTTACACGCTTTCAATTGATTCAAACAGTTAAAGATTCATGGGTGTATCTAGAATTGATTTGCCCGAAAATAGAATTGCCTGATGGTGGGCGGGAAGGGGTTGAGTAAGGCGGGAAAAGAAAGGGTTCGGGATAACGAAATAAGGACGAGTCGTGAATTTGCACAGAATTTGCGACAATGTCGCGCTCCCTTTTTATTGTCCGGCAAATGGAATTGCCCTGTTTGGTATTTTAACGCTGGCTTAATTAAATTTGTTAATAAATATTTCACCTGGACGTATTTATTGTTCTGAACAAAAATAAATAAAACTTTTAAGGGTTCACCTTGCAAAATTAATAAATTTTGGACTAGATATGGAAAATTAAAAGCTTGCCGAATATTTATTGTTATCATTTACATAGTACAGATAATAATTAAAATTTAATGCTTATTACGAGCTACACAGTAATTTACAACATATTTTTAAACGTATTGTATTTCGTATATTGTTGCAAATTATAAAATAAAAATATTGTCTTCAAAATTTCGCGATTTCATTTAAAAGAATAATAAAAAAAACTTTGCAATTAAGAAATCAGTTTCTTTATTTTCAGTGTTTTTTGCTACGTGATAAGCGCAAACCCAATTCGTTAAAATTGGTGTCAAACAATAGTTTTACAATAAAACTTGTCTATATCGTTAATAATTAATTTTACTCTATATTCAATTTAATTATGTATGTTTTTTTAAATACTATATATTTACTAATTGGCGTCTAAAAATTTTAGTTACACAATTACTTTTCAGCCGTCTTTTCAATTTGTCCACATTAATAAGATTGATTACCTCGATATTGACGTGCTGTCGGAGCATCGTTTCGTATTTAACAGCAAATAACATCACTGGTGACATCTTTGACAACTTTTGTAAGCAAAAGCGTTGGCGTTTTTATTTATTATATCTCGCCTGATCTCCTACAATTCTTCTTGCCCATTTTGATACTTTCCATAAAAAAATATTCTGTATCTTTATCTGCTGTTAAATTATTAAGCGACTTATTCATTAGTTTCTGAATTATTTGATTTAATATTTAAATATTACATTTTATTTTACCATATTTCTATTGTTTAATTTATTGCCGAATATATGTTCAACGGACAATTAGTCAAGCGGACATTTCACCGTGTAATATTTTTAATTGGTAATTTTATCTTAATTTTTAAAAAAAAAAAGGCTGTAAAGATCATAGCTTACTTAAACTTACCCATCAATTTGTAAAAATGTTTATAATTCACAAATGTTTTCCTGAGCATAAAACTGTTTATAAATTGCTAAGTAAATTTAATGGTTGAGTTGTAAGTTTTCTAAAATTATTTTATTATTAAATTTTTTTGCAATTTTTTCTACCTCTAGCAAAATATTCCTAAGCTTTTCATTAGCTTTATAAGCATGAATAAATTTCATTGCACTGAAAATTTTATTTTTCTTTTTATTTAAATTTTATTTACCAGTAATGTTCATATTGTTTGATATTGCGTGCCAAATAATTACAGAACAAAAAAAATGTTGATGAGTAAAATGTTAGCTTCTGATTTATTTTCGCAATTGTTGCAGTTTCGATTGGTTGTTATATAGTTGATATCTTAATGGTTTTAAGTTAAAACATTTTATTTCTGCGTAGACGATACGAAAAATTATAAATACGCTATATTATATCAAAAAAAGTCACCGCCTCTACATATTTACTCTACACCTTTCTCAATATTTTTATATTTACATATATCAAACAAGAATATGTGCTATATTTATTTACCCTTTGTATAAACATTCATTTTTGAATAAAGTTATTATAGTTAAAAAATATATTTATAATAATACATACACATATGCTTATTATTTATAAATTTCGTAAATTGACAATGAAAATACTTGCAACTGTTAAAATGTATCTGAATAAATTGGTTCTTTAAAATTTTTCTAAAACCGATAAATAAATAATTTTTAAAACTTTATTGGTGGTGAAAACACAAAGATATAATAATTTATCGGTATCAATATGTTCCACAAAATTACCGATTCCCTAATAAATCGAAAATATACACGAAACTTTCAGTGCAAAATTTTATGTTAAAATAAAAAATATAAACGCAAAATTAAAAACGTGACTTACTGATAAAAATTAAATTTCTATTTTAAAAGCTTAAAATGCTTGTTAAAAGAAAATTTGAAAAGTGCATTTTAAAATCGCAACAAACTCAAAAAATCAAACTCAATTAGTGTATGAGTTACGTCCTACCGAGTGGAATTTGTTTGATGATAAAGTTAGAGTTTACAGGTGTAAAAACATTGGAAGTAAAATATTTACTTAAAAAATCAATTTATCTAAAAACAAAATCAAATCCAATCGGGCTATAATAATAAATACTACTAAATACACACACGTTTTACGACCGAGTAATAAATTTTTCTACTCATAATTTCAACGCAGGTGAGGTAACTTTGTTATCAAAGGGATTAAAATATAACATTAATTATAATAATAAAAATATTCCGTCGTAAAGTCTACGTTATCAATAAAATACACTCATTGTCAAATTTGATCAAGTTCTAGCATTTATGTTAGTGACATTGCTGAATGTGGCGCATTATTACTAAATGAAAAAACTGAGATATGCTATTTTTAAGTGACGTAGATTGGTATTTTGCAAATTAGGAGTTGACGAAGATTCAATATGTGAAACATGTTAGAGAGAAGTGCAACAAACTTTCTGGAAAGAAGGCACATAGGGTTGAATCTAGTGTTTCTTCTCGAGAAAAAATGTCAAATTGAGAATTTTCATTTCTCGATAAATTTTCTAATTTCTCAAAAAATTGTATAAAGCATTTTTTATTATAAAAAAATATTTTTTTACAAATGCGTTTCAAGGTTTACAACCATTGCCCTTTTTATAACGCAGCATAAGTAAAGGCACATTTATGCCTAATATGCATACTTTATGAGAATGACACAAAATTGTTTACAATTTTTTAACACTCGAACTTGCATTATTTTTGCTTAAGTAATAAAAGAAGACACTCAGCTAAAAAAAACTATCCAAATGTGTCTGTACCAGATGCTTAAAAATATGCATACATTCTCGGAAAATCATTTTTTTTTTTTTAAAAGTATTTGATTGACTCTATTACTCTAACCGGCCGGCGGCTTTATCTGTGCTTTGGTGATCTAAAAACC
Organism: Plectrocnemia conspersa; assembly: GCF_051122295.1. Lineage (NCBI taxonomy): Eukaryota > Metazoa > Arthropoda > Insecta > Trichoptera > Polycentropodidae > Plectrocnemia > Plectrocnemia conspersa. The sequence continues at coordinate 6,013,667 of NW_028277172.1, forward strand.
CGCTCCGATAAAAACAAATTAATTACTTTTTGTGGTAGTTATCGATTTCTAGGCATTAAAAACATTTCCAAGTTTATCTTATATGAACTTAAAAAAGACATATAAACCGCAACTGCGATGGTTGGAAGAATTACTAAAATATCTAATAATGCTCGGCAAAGAATATTCTTGAACGAAGTCAAAGCTTTCAAGGTGATAATAATGCACGTGGAAAAATATATGGTCCACAAAAAACATATATTGAATTCTCTGCTTTATAAAAAAGGATCATATCCAAAGAATAACAAACGTCTGACAACCCTATTATTATTTTCACCCTACCTCACGATCACTTGAAAGATTCTATCTCTACGCATAGTCATGTTCTACCCAACGATTTGCTACCACTTATTTCATCACATTACAGTGTTATGAAATCAATTGTTCTATATCATAACTGTCGTGCCGCTTCAAAAACTGCATATCCAAGAACTGATTAATTTGCCTTCCCACCTAGACAAATGTGAATATTTCACATGGACGAAGCCGTAATATTACTCACGTCGTGCAAGACACATAGCACATAGCACAGTAGCTACTAGCGTGTAATGGGAATGTTACAGCTCGGCCAGGCGATAGATCTAAATTGATCGTCTATGTAGGAGAGTGTTATCTGTGGACGCCACTGGCTGCGGCCTCGGCCATTATTGCTCGTAAATATTGAATATTAAATTTTCGTATCTGCAGTGGGCCTGCATTTCCATACCCAGCCGTACTCGATTGTAATGTCGAATGCGGTGACCATGAGGCGTTGCCTTGGCGGAACCGAATTACCACTAACCCGAACGGTGGGAATCAAATTTCGGAGCTGATCTGGCGTCGAGTTAAGGACGGTGAGCGACATAGAAGGGTCCTGCAATTAGGTTTGATTCGGAAATTTCGTTAAAGGTACAGGGTTACGAAAAGCATTAGGGAAATCTTATATTAATATAATATATTATATTATTACCTAAAAGCCTTCCAAGCCTTCCAATTTTTTTTATTAAAACGAGTGGATGTGAATTAATTTCGCCTTTAATTTATGTTTAATAATATTATATACGAGTTATTTAAAAGCAACTTTTGCTAAATTTAAGTTTAGTTTATTTAGCTATATCTTTACAAATATTATTTATATGTAAAATTAGGTATTTTTATGTAAAAAAATACGTAACTTAAATTAAAATTTATCCTGTTTTAACAAAAAAAAACTTTATCTAAAATTGAAGTTGATTTAATAAGGATACATACAGTTTTTAATTTCCGATTGCTTAATCAGATAATAACTTACCTATGTAATAAAAAAATATGATACCCTAAGAAAAATGTTTTTAACGTTCAAGATATCTATTATTACTCTATTTGTTAATATAATATTTTTTAATTAATATATAAAAAAAATCTTTAAGACTTAAATATTTTTATTTATATTTTTCTGTTGGAAATGTTTTATAAAAAAAAACTAACACACAATAAAGAATTGTAAGCAAACGTAAATGTAGCTCAACTCTTTATTCAATTCAATTTAAATTCTTTTTATCTCTACCTTATTCGTTAACTTACGGTGTTTTATGAAATCGAAAATATTTATCAGATACTAATCTAATAAGAATCTTAATAATATAAGAAACATAAAAATCAGTGTCATTCATTATGTTTCGTTTATTTTAGAATATTTTTACTGAATAGATTGATTTTTTAATGTAAAATACTGTCACCAATAATCGGTTTCAAAAATAGCTTAATTATATATATAAATAAAATCTAACGATTCAGTTTATATATTTCATGTTGTTAAAGAAAAATTATATAAAAAATAAATTTTAAATATTATTTTTTACTTTAACTTCGTAATCTATACTAAAATATTATAAATAATTTGTTTGATTTGCCTAATAATTAGGATATATTAATTATCTTTTTTATATAAAAAATATCACAGTCATTAACCTAACGCCTTACAACAATGTTAACACAATCAACACCTATAAAATATGTAGTGGGACACCAAATTTAAATCAAAGTCTATAAATTACCCTCATCTATTTTTATAATTAGTATTACATGATACAATAAATAGATCTCACTATGCACGATTATATATACATCTAGCTCGATTTTATTTTAATTATTTATCACGTAATTTATTCATGAGAAAAATAAAATCAAACTCTTATTCTGATTTTTCATATATTTGAACCCGCATCTTTCAGGTATTAGTCATCGACTTATACAACTAGTCTATCGTACTCAACAGCGTGGGAACGGAAAATTTGTATTTTTTGTTTACTTCATAAATATTAATAAAATATATTTGTTTCTTTTGTGAAAATATATTATAATTCAATTTAAATTAGGAATAGCTCTTCATTCACTTTTTTATTCTTTTTTTACATAACAACCACCCCCTCCACTTAGAAAAATCATAGCTACGCCACTTATCGTACTGGTTGAAAATTAAAATATTGTACTAATTATTTTATACATCTGATACGAAACGAATATTATAAACGATGCATTAACTTTTAAATACCAGATAAGTATATTTATATATATATATATATATATATATATATATATATATATATATATATATATATATATATATATATATATATATATATATATATATATATATATATATATATATATATATATATATATATATATATATATATATATATATATATATATATATATATATATATATATATATATATATATATATATATATATATATATATATATATATATATATATATATATATATATATATATATATATATATATATATATATATATATATATATATATGTGGTTGAATGCGTTTTCGCGGAGAAATATTTGGTTGTTCAGATCTGAACAACCACATGCTGGGCTTTGCCCACACCGGATGTTCATATTCTCAATTTTCCCCTGAGGATGGCTGGGCGAATCTGGCCGAAACGTAGGGACCATGATTCCACACGGAATCAAAAAAGTACGCGGAGTAATCCGACTCCTAGAAATATTAACCATATATATATATATATATATATATATATATATATATATATATATATATATATATATATATATATATATATATATATATATATATATATATATATATATATATATATATATATATATATATATATATATATATATATATATATATATAATATTAAATAACAATATTAAATAATCTTGGAAGGTTTGGAACGCTTTGGTCTAGTAAATTCTTCACATAAAATTCTATGGCGCTTAATTCTTAATAATAAAATTATTAATAAGCTATTCTGCTTTAGAGTAATGCACTTCAGCACTTGCCAACTCATATAAAAAAGAACCACTCTACATTGAAAAAGCTTTCAATATGCTTTGTATAAACATAAAACTCCCGATTACCTTCACCATATAATACGCTTATATCTGAAAGGATAAGGATATGTATTTTCACTAAATAATGAACTCTTGGTACCACGTAATATCCCTGTAGGTGAATTAATGTGAAAGCGGCTTCAAATAAAAACATCTCTACAAAATAATTTTGGAAATTCAATTTAATGAATTTTAACTTCAAAAATTAATAATTCAAATCGAGCGTATTGATTTTTGGGCTTTTTATGTATAAATGGAATATATTTATAAATTGGCTGTTAATTAATATCATGTAGCAGTTAATTATTAGTTTGCTATGACAACGCCTAAACGATCGGGAGCAGGGCTCGCGAATTTTATATGTGTATTTAAAATCTTAAAATGTTATTTTATTTTCATTTTCAAAATTTTTAACTAAGACAGTTCAAATTGTAGATATATTATATTTTACCGTCAATTAGCAATATTTTTAATTATGATAATAACCTTGACGTATTGATTCATTGTATGTCACTTGATTTTATTGTACATTTTACTGACTATTTAAAATGTGCATTTCGATAAAATATTTTTTGTAGCTGTCAAACATTTGCCTCCAACAAAGCTGTGTGACAGGGCTAGTTATAAAAAAAATTAAAAACACATCGTTCACTTTCGACAATTTGTCTTTTACGCTTCGTCGAAGAAATCTTCATTTTTCAACTTGTCTCTAGACGAGAGAGAATACAAAGAATGTATAAAAAAGACAAGAAAAATCGCTTTCATTATTGCGCGAAAAATAAGTTAGCAAGAAGTATAAAATATAATAAAAAAAGCTACGTAATTTATGTGAAGCTTGAAGCATTGATCATGAGATTTTCTCGCTAAATTTGAATACGTCACATTCGCTTCATCCGCAATACGTCAAGCTGAACGCAGTCCGGAAAATCTGGACCGTTCGGAACAAAACTTTTGAATAGGATTTTAATAACAAAAAATGTGTCCCACTTTGAGCGTTCAAAGTGTGGTCACCGTGGACGGCAAAAGTTTCCGGACCATCGTTTGTACAAGACAAGAAATCTCGTGCAAGTTACATTAGAAAACACACACTCGGATACAATTTACAACGGCTGTACTTTATGAGCAACCTATACTTGCATTCACAGAACTAACTGAATAATTTAACTGCACTGTGTTATTTTTAAATTTAACATATTAATTTTGTTTGATTAAATTAAAACCGAACGGTAAATGTATGCGTATAAAACAACATAGACTCTGTTAAAACAAATGTTACGTTAAAACTTATCATAGCTATAAAATAATTTAAAAAAATATTTATTCTTGTGCTATAGATTCAAAGTAAAATTAAAATTCATAAGCTTCTTTAATTTTAATATACATGAATTACACATGAACTAAATAAAACTTTAATTTTAATTATGAGCGTATATCGTTGTACAAAATCTTATTAAAATTCTGGCTGTTCCCTTATGAAAGTTGAGCTCTTAATCAGATGCAAAGGTTTAATTTGATGTACCTACTTCCAGACTGGCAAAGTAAAAATGTTTTCTCTAAAGTGGAATAAAATAACGTTCACTCGTGATTACCTGCAGTAAGCTTAAGATGACAAATTGAAGAAGCTTATTAAGTTTTATGAATAAATGTATGTCCTTATCTTCGGGTTGATTTTTTTTTTTAAACAAAAATGGTTGTAAATTAAATATAATGTCCAACAATTAAAAAGTGATTCCATACGTCAAGTTAGATCAGCTTATGCGAAGAGAGAAGCGGTGGCTTTTGCGATCTTCGCTGGTCTAAAGTTAAATCGGATTCCTCTTGATTGCAGTATATGTGGCACTGTTGGAGGGATCTTAAAATCCGATGCTTTAAATCTGAAGCGTATGTTTAAGTTTAAAATCTCTGAGGGAAACGGATCTTTGCTTATCCTCATTTTTATATCCATGAAATATTTTGTTGTCCGCCCTTTTTCGGGACGACGACAACTAATTATTGAAAGGTGGAGAGTTTTTATGAAATGAATTGTTGTTAGACGCTAAGGGAGATTAGAAACGGATGCGCGCGTTATTTTTTATCCAGGTGATGGATATTTCATTATTTTTTTATTTGTTTAAAAACACGTGCCGATTTGCTTTTTTTATAAATAAATATCAAAAGTTAATCCCTCCAATTGTGATTCAAATAATTTAATTAACAGGTTTATTTTATGCTGCAAAGAGGGTTTTATTGTTAACGTTGTTCTTGGGTGTTTTAGTATAACGACTTTAGTATAGGTTTTGTTTTTAAATCACTCTTGTTCAATTGATCACATTTATTATAAGAGTGTGTAGATATAAATACTTTAGATAAGTGATTTTTTAGGATTTTTATCCCATCATCCCATAGGGATCAGGGTTACGACAATGGATCTAATATGCGAGGTAAAAATATTGGCCTTCAAAAGCGCATATCAGACATTAATCCAAGAGCACTATTTTTTCCTTGTAATGCTCATATTTTAATTTTAATTTAAGTTTTTATTTAGGAGTTATATAAAAAAACTTCTGCTTGGATACTTTTAAGCACATTTCAAATTTTATTCTCAAACATATAAATAAAATATTATTTTAACTTGCTCATGCTATATACCGCTTTAAAGCTCTACTACTATACTATGCAAGTTCAAAGAGCCGATTAACTGTCTCAATATATATTGCGCAATAATATAAATAAATTGCACATGCAACACTTTGACGTCGCAGTAATAAGCAATTTATCCCAACTATTCAGGGCACACGATACACGGAATATTCCTATGGAAAATTTATAGCGGCGCGTTGGGCGCTCGTGCAAATTGATATAAATTTATGTGTGTTGTTGGGGGGCAAAAAAAGGTGTTGTACGCGTATAAACATCCGGTGTGAAAAATGAAATCCGATTCGCGAGTGAGCCGTTTGATTGGGCCTTATTGATAACTGTAAATCAATCCGGGGGCGTATTTGAATCGATCCGGAAAAGGAAGCAGATTTATGGGCAGTGGTACAATTTCGTCTTTTGGTGTCGAAATTAAAGCTATCAGTCATGGCGATGACGATGGCATCACTCATTTTGATTGTCGTTGTTAAAATGTAAACTTATACCTATAGGCGACACCCGAGACCTATGGGTCTATATTCACCGGACGGGTGAAAAAAAGCAATGACAGCACGACAGAATAATATTTTATATTTTTAATTTTTTTTTTTTTTTAATAATATGGCCCACAAATAAATATACACAATTCATAATGTAAATAAAGAAGTTTTTTTCGGTGTTTTAAAGATTTTTTGTAAAAATCCATTGTAAAATTCATGTATACTAAGACAAGCTAACAACATTTCTATTGACAACTAGAAAATATCATAAAAAGTTCCAAATTTAAATTATTCTAAAATGTCAATGAATACTTTAATACTTTTATTGTTACACAATAGTAGCATTTCGACAATTCTTCTTTATAATATTTAACTGCATGTCCATATCTACAGCATTCAGAGCAGTGTACGCCACAGCTTCCAATTTTACACACGTACATTCGCGCGTGCTAGAGCCGAGTCAAGAAGAAAGTCGTATACGTCGCACGAAAATACGATTGTGTGTTGTTTTTATTTCTAATATTTAAATTTTAATAAATAAAAAATTTAAATAAATCTTGGTTCAATAAAAAAATTTAGGTAATGTTATTAAAAATATACAAGCAATTGAAGCATTCCTGTCGTGGGTAGTAGCTTCAAAGTTTTCGATTGCGTTAGTTTATGATTTGTGGAGGACGATTGTACAGCGAATTGTCCCTTACGAATATCTCCTTCTGGAAGGCGTCAGTGCTTATTTTTGAGCACGTGTCCTGGAGGTGATTGCTCGTACAGGAAGCGAGGCTTAAGTCCGAGGTCGAAGATGACAATACTTAGTTTTAAAAGTGGAAGCTGTGACGTTTGCTGATTTAGAGCATATTGTAACTCTATGCGGTAAGAAGTCCTTTGTATAAGTACTAGTTTTAATAAGTATATATGTATTATATATGTCAGTAGGATTTATCGTACAAATCCTATGGTAAACACTAGTTTTTGCTCCTGCGTAGTGGCTCCTTTAGTTCCTTTAATTGATTAAATGATTTTAAATACAATATCTATCACACTTTTTGTGTTAAGTCTCTTGTTATATAAAACTAATTGATATCCCAAAATATCTTAAAAATGGCCGCTACATCGTATTTTTAAATCTTCAGTTACTCAGTGAGCTGTCTAATTGCAACCAATCTATATAAAGTTAATACATTCCACTCATTAAGTTGTATGCAAAGAGCATTGTGCTGTGAGATCACATTTTTTTTTAGCAAAATCAACATTGTGTCACAAATCGTGACATGCGCCGCGGCGCGTAAATAATTTCAATTGCAAATGGAACGTTTTTAAAGCTTTTTTTATTTTTAGTATCATGCAGCAACGATTTCGCGCTAATTCCACTTTGAAATTGCACTCTTCATAATAAATAAACGAATGGCCCGGTACGCGTGCAAAATGCGAAAACAGCGCCAGCAAAAATCACCAGCAGCGGTGGTTATTATCAATTCGGGTACACTTTTTGCCTTTGGAAATTTCATCCTTTTTGCACATTTGGCCTGATTTAAAATTGTGTTATCGCGGTTTTTCGCCACGTGACGCTTTTCCGGAAGCGAAAAAGTGCACTCTGCCGATCGACGCGTGTTTTGCCGCAATTTCCGATTAATTGAATCACGTTGAGTTGTAAAAGTTAAATAAAAACTGATTCATTACTTTTATGTTTGCAATTACGATTGTAATTAAAGTTTGGGAATACATTAATTATTGCTTATTTTATTAAGTAATTTTATTATAAAATACACTTAACAAATATGATAAAAACATACATATAAAATATTATATAATATAAACCCAAACAGAATATATAAAAAAATTGTTAAATTGATTTCTTAATGCACGATGGTGTTTCTATGTTTCATTGGGGAACTAGCTACATTTTTATTTTTGCGAAACATCGTAGGAATATTATTATACATTTTTTTATGCATATAAGATATTCTCTATGAGCTGTATTAGCTGTTTATTAGAGAATTTTCAATACCAGATATGTACGACCTAGCTTGATTTTAATTAACTATCACGATATTCATCGGTGAGATTAGGAAAATCTTGGTAAACCTAATCTGTGATGATCGATTGGAATTATAATTATATAATAATCACTAATTCTGACTTCCCAGACACCATATAAATTTAAAAACAAATTACATCTCCATACAGGTGCTCGAATTTTTTTAAATGGGATTATTTCCTATAGGAACTTTCTGCACATCTATTTTTATGGACACTGGTTATTTCAGACATATTATTCCAGACAAAAATATTTTAAATATTAAACAAAAAAATAAATTAAGGTAGACATTCGGATTGTTTAATTTTTAAGCACGGATTTTAATGTAACAAGTAACAATGAATACATTTTTTCATTTATGAAAAAACGTAAATTTCAAGCTCGTCTTAATTACATTTTTTCATTATTAAAAGCAGCATGTTTGTCTTAATCTGTTCGAAAGGATCATCATACAACATAATAGTAGTAACCAAATAAAATTTATCACTCGCGTAACATTTATATCCGATTTCCATTACTACATAGGTTTATGTTATTATTTTAAGTTAAGAAGTAATAATTAAACAGAATTTGACTATATGTGGTTATACTTAAATCAACTGGAAACAGAGATTTTATCATAATTTAATCCATTTTTTAAAAAAATACGATCCATTGTTACGAAATGTGGTCTGAAAATCATGCTGGGAAAGAATATTTCAAAATCATATATGAGGAGTAATTAGTACAAAGTAGAGATTATATTAATAGGAATACTACTCGATAGCTAAAGGGATTGTCGGTTTCATCATCTGAACAACTTATCTATTTATAAAAAGGCCCAGTTTCATTTGCGATAAAAGCATTTTTACCGTTGATGAAAAAAAAGGGTATCTGCTTTAAAAAAAGAGACATAACAGATTATTTTATTATTTAAAGTTATATATCATACATTTTAAGAATTTATACTATTATTTTGTTACTGGTGTATTAATTTGACAATTCAAGACACATAGTATCAGACTATTTATAGTGTGTAACGGCATGATGGAGATTCTAAATCAGTACAATTTGCGACGTCACTATTCTCTGGAATGTGCAATTCAAAGATGATGTAAGGGAAACTCGGTAATGTTTATTGTTTTTTTTATTCAAAATAAGGTCTAATAATTTCAAGTGCAAGTGCTTTAAAATGGCTTATGAATACTTTTGCTGTATTTTAATTTATTGTCTCTCATCATGCTTATATATTCGAACAACAAAATATCTGAAGGTCGTTAATGCAGATGGGTAAATAACAATGGTGGTTTTTATTCTATAAGACGCATTGTCTATTGACACTATTTATTCACAAAAGAGTAGCTTTTCTGGAGAGCGTTTAAAGACATGCTAAATGGATTGTTTGTTAAGTTACAAAATTGTGTTATATTATATTATCTATTAGTGGCAGGGTGTCGAGAAAAAATATAGTCGATCGCAATCCTGAACAAGTTGAAATCATATAATTGTACATAAATTATGTTTTTACTGGTAAAAATATATACCTACCGGTGAAAATGTATTCCAATATAATTTCACTGAAATAACATATTTTAAAAAATATTTTTGGGATGGATTTTTTTTTTAAATAATTTAAGTATATCTGGTTTAGAATCAGGAACGACATTTTAGATTTTTCGAGAGGGGGAGGCAATAGTTGGCTAATCAGTGTTCGATTTCATTGTGATTCATAGTATTTCATTAAATGCCATGCATTTTTCTGACCAAATTTAAGGGGACTAGCCGTCAATATCATGCGATTTAATGCCGTTGGAGCACCTAAAACCCAGCATCGACCAAGTTAGAAATATACGAAAAAGTCATCAAAAATTACTTTGAAAGAATCCAGTTCTCATAACTAATATTTAAATCATTTTTAAAAAAACTAAATATATCATTAAATTTTTTTATAAATTTAAATGGATTACTTGCAACCTCCGTTCTTATAATAAATTCATTTTATGCAATAAAAAAGTTATAAACATCTAAACTGCAAGTGATTTAGAAAAAAATAATAATTTAATTTAATTAATATTTTATATGCCGAATTATTATGGACGCACACAAATCTTGAATTTGCAGGATGTTGAAAAAGTTGTAAAATTACTTGCTACATAAATAGCTGTAAATATAAATACATAAGCTTATTTTTAGCTTAATTATATGTATTCGATTAGCATTGATGGTCCACTTATTAAAATTCGCTTAAAAATACAAACCCACGTTTGGTAGCCAGTAATCGTTTTTCACAATAGTATCCGATTACCTACGCATAATTCGATTTACCGTCTAAGGATTACGATGTAATATCAAAGCATAACTTTCAAGCACCGATTCCCTGGATTAAAAGTTAATTACGAAACTCGATCGATCGGCGCACTGAACTTAACGACGGGTAATGGATAAAATTTCACTTACAAATTAAATTTAATCTATCCGCAAGTTTTACTAATCCGCTCCGTGTTTGTTTGCTGCTTGTTGGCCGAATTGTTTTAAATAAGTTATTCGGGGCCAATTAGGCTATTTCATCGTTCAAAGCCATTTGTGGCGTGTTGTGAATTTTTGAAATTTTAGCCTTTGTGCCTAGTGCTTCATCTGCCTGAGAAGCCTTACGAAGTCGTAGAATGGATCGAATCGAATTTAAAAGTTATTCAGTGAAAGACATACTTTGTAATCTAGTTATGGTGAAACGTATTTAGTAATTTATACATCCAAATGCTGCATTGTTAACATAGCGTCCGATGAAATATCAATGAAAATCGAACGGTACTTTTAATTCGATTACGTAGAGTAATTCTAAAAGACGAGACAACAATAAAGTAGCAAAATAAGTAAAATACTTTTTAGAGCTATTATAGCTTGAAAAAACACTATATCGAAACAGTTAAACATTATTAATACATAAATAAAAATAAATTGCTTTTAAAAAGTGACATTTTTAGCAATGATATACGAAAGATCTTGATTTTTTTTTCAAGTAATATTTTTTTTCATTTTGCAAAAAAATTTTAAAGAAAAACTTTTTTTTTTAATATATCCATTAATTATTACTCAATAATTTTAAGCAAAATTTAATTTAAAAAAATAATGCTAATAGTTCATTTATATTTTGGTATTAAAATCGATTAGATAAATTAAAAAAAAACGGTATCTTTAAATGTATCCATTAATTCAAAAATCATAAAAATGTAATTTATTAGCTGTCGGTTCTTCACTGTCATGAGGTACCGAAGCTAAAGAGTGTGCGAATATCCTCAACTTTGCATTTTAAATATTATTTCAAATGCAGTTTTTTAAATGAATAGCTTCACAATGACAATTAAAATATTGTAAAGCTGTTCTCTATATAGTATAAAGAGATGAAAATCGCACGTTTGCATTTGAGATATATGCTCATTTTTTACCGTTATCGCGTTTCTGCGTAAATTCGAACATTATATAAACAAATATTTTAGATATGTTATACTTTGAGTCAATATCATTTTTGAATTTCACTTAAAAATAGGCTTATAACTTAGCTATATATTTATGAAAGAAAATATTTCATATTATTTAAAATTAGATTTGTAACTTAGCTTGATAAAAATTAACCTAATATCGTATATTATTTCAAATGGGTACAAAACTTTTGTATATAATAATCGATAGCATTGCAGTTTCTTTAAATATTATTAAAACGTTACATTTTGTATATTGTGAAAATAGGTTTGCAGCTTATTTGAATAAAAATAATAAATATCATCTGTTACACATACGCTAAGAAATATGCTACTTTAGTTTGTTCTACTTAAATAAAGCTACAACACAATCAATGACCTATATTTGTCGCAATGTGATCAAATATTATGTTGTATATTTTTAGTGTTTGTGTGCCTGCTTTCTTAAAATTTTGTTTTTCTCGTTTAACCGATTTAAAAATAAAAAAGCTTGCTATATTACATTGATATATAAATTACATAAGAATTACATAAAGGTTTACACCTTAATAAACAAATTAAGCATTAAATTAAATTTTAATAATTAGAGTCGCACCATATGTTATTTTATAATTAAAAATAAATGCTTTATGTGTTATTATGAATGCAGATTTTAATTACAAAAAAATCACAAATATAAAATCAAAAGTGAAAAGTAAGCATATTATGTGCCTCAAAAATATTAATTTTCCAACCTTTATCAATTTTCGCTAGAAATTTTATTTGCTACCTTTTTTAAAGCAAAGCTTTTTCCTGCGCAGCAGAATATATCTTTATAACTTTCTAAATAGAACAAATAAAATGCACAATAATAACTCAAAAATATGTTTTTTTTTTTATTTCCGCAATTATTATTTTGCTTTTCAGCGATTATTTTGTATAGCCATGGCTATTATAAATAACATAAAGATAAAAATAAAAATTGCACGAAAGCAAAAATAGGATAATTGAGCATTATTATTGATAATATTATACACTTTGGAAAAAATAACTTACAGATAAAAAAAAAAATTCAAGTTAGTCAGTATTAAATGCTTTTAAAAAATGTAAGACAAATATTCGAACAACGATTTAAAAACATGAAAATATATTTAGTATACTAATATTCATATATAATTAATTTCAGTTTTTTATAATTTATACACAAAACATTTTTTTTATTTAGCACTACTTAAAAGCATAAATATTAATAACACTAGTTATTACTATATACGAGGCACATTACTTAAGGGCGCAGACCCTTGACAACGCGCCATCTATGGGTTGTTGCCAGTGTGGTGAATTTTGTTGTCATCGTTCTCACAATGACAACAAAACAAACATACGCTAATAAGGATGTTTTAAATGTGATGAAGTTTTCAGTGTAGCTGGGTAAGGATAGCTGCTGTAGCTGCGATTAATTGTTAATTTAATTGAAACAAATAATAAAGGCACAATATTATTAGAAGGCATCACAAAAGATTATTCATGATAATTTATTATTTTTTAAATAGTCATATATATAATATATAATATACATATGCTTTTAGATAGTTAGATAGATTAGTCGCTCGTTCACTATTTTAAGCGTGTATCTTACATTGTTCGACGATATTACCGTAGAACGTGATACGCGGATAAAAGGAAATACCTTTGAAAAACCAATTTCCCCTTTGGCGAATATACGTAAACGTATTCCGTTATACACAAATATATATTTACTATTTTATTAGCGTGTTGTGAAGTTTCAATATATATGCACATATATACAGGTGCTTTTTCTTCTCGGCTACGAGCAGAAACGCGAGCTCTCTGTCTTTTTTAATCTGAACTGTATACATTACAATACGAGACGTTCTCTCTGTGGATTTTTATTTAATGAAGGATTTGCTAAAAATGATTCTGATATTCAGATTCTGCTCTCAAATATGATTTTTTAATTTATTTAATACAACCAATGGAATTACAGAATATATGAATGACCTAATATGTTGATGGATTGTTACAGGAATAAGGAGCGATTGTAACTCTACTTTTTTATATATATTATGTAATAGTATTCGTGGTTATAATACATACGTATATTATGCTTTTTGGTATTTTTTAAAATTGCCTTTTGCCACTTTGCTTTGTCAGTTCCGTGCTAGTTATTTCACGCCAACGAACATGTTTATATCAATATTTTAATTTGCAATCGTTTGAATTTATTCCGAGTTTGCACTGGATTTTATTTTCTATGGAATTTATCATAAAATATTTTTTTCTGTTTAACAAGCATCTAAAGTTATTTTTTGCGCTATTTACGTTTTTAAAACTTTCCGTACGGACCTAAAACAATTTACGTCGCTATTGAGAGATGCAATTTTGCTCGCGGTGCAATTTCCTACGTTGTCGCAATTGTCGGAGTCGCATCTTGCATCAAATCAGAAATAAAACATTCAGAAGACTGCTACTGAGAAAAATGCAAATGCTACCAATATTAAAAGCACGCCAAGAAACGTGCTGTGGAATAACGACGTTGTGAGATAAAACGCGGAACTTTCAAGATAAAAAAATCACATCTGCTTATTCTCCTAACTTTGAAAACTTGAAAGAAATTAAAATTTAATTTAATTTAATTAATCACAAAAAACAAATATAAACCAGATGAAACCTAACGCCGCGGAAAATTTCACGAGATCCTTTTAATTCGCAGTTAAAATTAACTGCAGCCGTAAAACGTTCGACGAGAACCGTTTATCAGCCGGTGTGCGCGTATGAAGTTTCTTTTGCAAAATTTACATGTTATACGGTAAGGTAATTCAAGTTATATGTATGCGCTTTGAAGTTACTTTAAGTTTACATAACTTCGTTGCTAGTATGTACTAATCGATTTATGTTTTCATAGTTAAAGCTTTATGATATCCAATCAACTGTTATAAGATTATTTTGGATCAAAGTATAGTATTTCAACTTAACTGATTTATTTAATAATTATGATACATACCTTGGTGTACTTTTATTATATTTATATTTATGTATACATATATTTAGAAGTGCTAAAAACCGTTCCGTAGCAATAAAATAATTGAACTGACTTACATAGTGGTTTTCTCTCATTTTTAATAATTAATGTCAAATTTTTTTTAACAATTGTCAACTACAATAAAGACTAAACACAGTGTGGTTTACATCATTTTATTGATATAAATCTTCCAGGTTTTAGGTAAACTTATCATAATTTCATCTACATACAATTTATTTTGTAATGATAAAATTAATTTTAAATGTTAATGCAATTGGTTGTATTAAATAAAAACTATTAAATGATTACTTGTTATTTTGAGGTTTTAATTCCATGCTTATAAATTTTGCATTATTAAGTATTTTTTCCGCAAAATGCTTTACATTGATTTTTAAAGTTGCTTCAATAGTAAATCTTTGCTTGCAACTATAGATATTATTTACTAAAATAAGAATATAAACAAGATTTATAAAACAACTGTAATTATATTTTAAGTACAACCTTTCTTTAGTTGGTAACAGAAAAAAAATAGCATTGCATTTTTTTTTTTAAAAACATATATTTCGCGCAATTTTTTTAAATACGTTTTTTACTCATATATAATTATTGCTTATATTTAACAAAAATATTCGGTTATTTGGGTAAAAATATGTCTGAATAAAAAAAAATGTACAAATAGTAGAAAGAATTTCGTGTATGCAATACCTGCTTTTGTTTTTATTTCGCCAGCCATCTCTATCACAAAAAAGGGCGCGGTCATTTCTCTGTTACATAACAGAATTACTAGGAACTGCTATGTACCGTTAGATTTGAACATCAGAACATAAACTTTCATGTACAAATTTACTATTTTTTGTCACAAAACCTCAATTGAAGCAACATGGAAAAGGTTAATTTTTAATTCTTAACATCGATCCAGTATTGTGTTACTGTATTTGAAAGATTATATTTTATTGCACATATACTTTTGATGATTTATTCAAAAAAAGTTTATAAGTATATAAATATAAAAATAATACTTTTTATGTTTGTATTTAATATTTTCAAATGGAGCAAATCTTCGACACACAAATATCCTAAAAATAATTCAGATTTAATTTCACCCAAATTCAGCCTTAAAGAGTCCGCAAGCCAAACTAACAATGATAAATGCGAGTGCAATTACTTCAAGGCCTTCAGGCTCCCGCTTCTAGGGGACGACAAATTATTTTCAAAAAAAAATTAACGAGAACGAAAGTGAAACCATTTGTCAAACTCACCTTTCGTTTATCTGCGGCATTGTATAAGAGAATGTTTTCCGCTGTTAGCTCAGCTGGTAGGCCTCGCTAATTACTTAAAGTTTGTACTGCAATAAATTTGAGTTCCGACTTTTCTTAAGGCCACGCAGCGAGTTAGAGTTGCGAGTTTAATTCTCAGACATCTTGATTGATAATGAAATTTCGTCATTCGACGGTCGGCGAAAACGGTGTCTGCTTTACCTTAGGCGTTCGCACATCAATCAGTCTTTATGCCGTGGATAGAGTTAAAAATATTACACCCCTCCCTTACGTTAATACCCTGAGAGTTTAACCTTATTATTCACGAGCTAAAATAGCTTGAATAATGCGATTTGTTAAAAAATCTCGTGAAGGGGTAGATTTTTTTGCTCTACTGACAAATGGCAATTGATCAGTAGCATAAAACAGTTTTTAAATTATTTAAATGGATATTATAAGAGTTACTTATTATTAACGAATAGTTTAGCTGTAGCAAAAATTAATTGACAAAACATTAACTATAATTTGCTGCATAATATATGCACTAATTTTTATATAAAAAAGTCCATACTTTTTTATTTGACCCATGCCTAATAATCTTAGATATATAGAAAAAGCTTTTGACACGGTATTGCAATACGGTTTGATTCACAAACTGTACAAATATTAGACTATCGGTTGTAGGAAAGAAGTGTTTCATTGTCTCGCATTTCGAAACAAAACAGAGAAACATAAATGACCATGAATTTTAGAGCTGCACTAATTTTATTTTAAGATTTTTTCAAGTTTCATTTAAGATAGTATGAAAAAATATTTTATAAGTATTCATATAGTTAAAAATTGCAGGAATAATTTGAATATTCGATTGAGAATTCTAATAGATGTTTTGTATACGAACTATTTAACAATATTTGTTAAATTATATAGGCTGATGATACAGGTAATTTAATCTTAAAGCAAATGCAAATAAAATCTTTTAAAAACCTACACAAATATTTTGAGAAATATATTTATAAAACGTAGACAAACTTTGCCACAGCCGCGCTAAAGTGAATAGGGCAGTAACATAAAATAAAAAGATAGCGTTTAATATCTAGGCCTACACTTGAACTTAAAACTTAAACTTAACAAATAAATTTTAGAACTTCGCTCTAAAGTGCTTGCTCTATTAATGATCTCAGACCGATATTTGATATTAAAAGTGCACTTACTATAAAAATAATTATTCTGATACATTTTATCATATGCTTGCTCGGTGTGGAGTAACACCAGCAATGTTATTTTTTTGAATTGCAAGTCATAAACTAATACAAATAATTTATTTTACTTATTTATTTCAAAACACTTGATAATAACCCAAAAAGGGGAAACATTCGGGCTTTAACAGACAAATTGTATTTTATTTAAAGCCAAACGAATATTTGAGAGCAGTTAGGAATTAACTTAGCTTTCTACCGTTCTACAGAAAATTTTTCAGTTACATTTGTAAATATTTTTTGGATTAGTGTACGTTACAGTTAAGAAATATGAATATTGAATGAGATAAAAAAAATATTAACTGACACATAATTTCCTTGCAAATTAAATTTACGCCTTTATTAGTTCATATTAGTTAGAGAAAATCACAAATAAGTCGAGGAGCTTATTAATTTTTGACGGTGAAGATTTTTGAAATGAAAGGCAATACATCATACAGATTTAGAATTAGGCAATCGAGAATTGATCTTCTTAGGGATTTTGCAGTCAAGTAGTACTCCAGTTTAAATGTTCGGTTTCGGTAGAACCAACTAGCTTTAAGACGCCTAGCGACTCTACGACAGTAGAAAAACCTAGAATTTTGTTTGCAGAGTTCAATAATATAGTAAATAAAAATATATATGTAATTTTACAAAGTCATGATCATGAGCAAAATCTATGTTATATAATACTATCTTTATTTTTTCATTCCTTGAAAAACATTATTAAAACAAAATATATTAAAAAAATATCTGTTTTGTCTCTCAATGATATTTTTTTAATAATTTCGCCCTTGCCCTCAGGGCGAACGCTCTTTGTATTTTTCTTGAAAATACCAAAGGAGCCATCGTGTGCATCGGAACAGAGCATGGCATAACACCTCATTCTTCTTAACGAAATTATCCAGCGGCACGTTTCGCAAACATTTCACTCTAGCACGTACCGAAATAAAACGTGGAGACTGTTGCAAGGCGGGGCTGGGGTTGAAAAAAGCAAAAGAAGTGTAAGAATAAGAAAAAAAGTGTTGTTCCATGACCGCCTTGACTGGTTGTAAAGGGGTCGTAAACGCCCCCGGGATTGCCGGTTATAAAAGCCAACCGAGCATTATCGAACTGGCATGGTGTTGGAATAACATCTGGATTAAGGGGGTGGATCTGTTGAATATCTAAACTTTTCGGCTCATCAAATGGCAATGCGATGCAAGTGGAATGGTTGTGTGTCTGGAAATTGGATGTTAAAGGTTAATGCGGCATTGTTAAACGTGGAATTCGAGAACTTTTCAATTTGGACCGTAATTAATTTATATATAAAGAAAATTTATATATATATATATTAAAAAATGGTTATAGTTATTTTCATGTAAACATTAATATGTGCCTTATAAGTATTTGGCAACTCAAACTCATATTTATATAACGATTTTAAATGGTATTTGTATTCTGATAAAAAATATGCAATCATAGAATACCGACAATATTTTTTTTATAAAATTAACACTGCCCTTTTTAAGATAGTTTACATGTAATAGCGTTTCTTCCAATGTAATTCACTATTTAGTAGTCTTTAGCTCACTCAGAGATTTTCTCTTAATGTTTTCTAGAATGATTATTTGCAAAACGATGTCCTTTATATACCTTTTTTATCTGTAGGAGCAGTAAAAATCACAAGTTGCCATATGTGGCCAATATATTACTGCAGAAAAATATGTACTTATTATTACTGAAGTGAGATTCGGTGCAATACTGTTGTGCAAAATTAAAGAGTTGTTGGTCCACATTTCTAGTCGTTCTTTTCAGATTACATCAAGCAAATAACACTCAACTAAAAGGTTATTCTTTTTATTCTTTGTAAAAATTCGTAGTGGACTGTTACAATCGAAACATTCAAAAAATTATTGACATTTAATCAAACTTAACAATTTATTTTGCTCTCGTTTATTTATTTATTTATAGCTTTCTTTTAACGATAACGATATACCTATGGTCTAAATGGTAGATTTTCTAAGAAGCTAGCTACTATTTTTTTAATATATCATATACATATTTATACTCAAATAAATGTGCTAGTCTTATTGTGAAATTATTTTTTTCTTTACATAAATGGAACTTTCATTATAAGTATCATTAAAAATAAATGTAGAGATATCAAATAACTCATTCTATGTATTTTCTATTTTCGTAATTATAAACTACTATTATACTACATTAATATTAAAAAAACAGTAATATAGCTTAGTAAAACGAGATGAAATCTAAAATCAGAGCGATTCAAAAATAATATTTATAGCTCAAATAATTGATCGTTTGTTATTCGAACACTCAGTAGCTGCGGTACCTCATAATAGTGAGCGACTGACAACCGAACTTTTCTTGGCAAATTAAAATTTGTATAATATAATTATATTAAAAAATACTGTTATTATATAACTGCTGTGTTAAATTTGTTAATATTATTTACAAAATATTTTTTTATATATAAATTATATTCATTATGATCTGTACCTTATTATTATATATTTTTTATATCTAACCTAGCTCGATTTCAATTAATTATCACGATATTCATCCGTTAGATTAGGAAAATCTAGGAAAACCTAGTATGTAATTATCTATCGTAATTATAATTATATACTAATAGTAAATTCTGATATTAAATAATAATTAAGGATTGTAAACCGATGCAAATAATATCTCAGAATAATTTCGAATAACTTAGTTTCTTTTAAAGCAGATAATTTTTCTATATCCATATAGCTATTTATATTGGTATAATTTACTAAAAAATAAAAGCTAAGTCTTATCATTAATCAAAGAACAGATTTATATTGCATATGCATTTATTATATTTCGTAAAATTACTCATTAATGACAAATAATCATGCAGAATAATTGTCAAAAGATATATCGATTAAGCTAAGACACCAAACATGTTTCACAGTGATGAAATAAATACATTTTCAAATGCTAAATATTGGGAAATAATCAAAGCTAATGTTAGGAAAACATCTACATAAATAAGTGATATATTTGGAATTCATATATTTCTTTATAGTTGTTCAAAAATTACAACCTTTATTAAAAACATTTTTTAAACATATAGTTTAATTTGTAACAAATTACCAACTGCTCCTAAACCTTGTTAATTAGACTTAGTTTTTATTTTTTTAATTCTACTGGTAAACCATTTTTAAATTTACACTTAAGATCTAGTATGAAAGTATCTTATTTCATGTGATAAAAAAACAAAGGTCCTATATCCGATCAATTGGTCGTAATCCTCTTTTTAACTTCACATAAAGAGGAAGTAGAGAGCTCAATCCTAACAATGAACCATCCGATAGGAGAGCTTACATAGGTTATATTGTCCTTTTATGACCGCTAATAAAATTAGCGCCGATCCGAGAGGGAAATTTGAATACCGATTCATACCTTTCTCAGAAGAAGAAGAGTCTCGCGTGTGCGGGAGAAGTCGTCGTTTTTGATCGCCCCGGCCATTACAGATCGGCAAGGTAACGACCGTAAAATCTCTCATTTTACGCCCATCATATCAAAAACCTCTCCGGCAGGATACGATGTGCAGCTTTACGGTCATACATCCAATAAACCCTCCTGTAAGTGTGCGAGGTCGTAAAGTTTCTTTCGTATATTGTATAGGCTCTGTATAAGGTGTCTCAAAATATGTATGTATAATATTTCAATTAATATTATATAACATTCTTTCTTAAAAATATTTCAATTAAATTATCTACAAACCGCACTTCGACAGCTTGAGTCACAATAAACGGATAAGGCTCGCATGTTCAAAGCAAAAGTAATCTGAATAATCAGTAAAAAATCAACTTTTAGCAAGATTTTAATCTGCCGTCATACAGAATAATTTTCCGCCGGCCCACATTGCAAATCTAAACGTAAATATATTAACTGTCAGCCACCGGTTAAATCAGTTAACTTACAGTCAAACCTATACTATATATTTGGTTTCTATGGTTGCAAAGTCAGTCTCGAATATTGCCCCTCTAAACATATGTTTGATTCGGTTTCCAATTCTTTGGAAATGCACGAGAGTCACCCCTTTTTATAAAAAGGGTAAAATATTGTACATTAAGAAGTATAGACTAGTTGCAGTGTCGTCAACTCCTGATAAATTATTCGAAATAATTATCTATAAATAAGTCTACAATAACTTTCGACAAGTTATTTTAACCCAACAGCATGGATTTTGTTACTGTTTTAATGTTACTAATCTTTCACCAAAAACGGTGACAAAATCTCTTAAAAAAATATATATTCTGTATATTGTACATGTGTATTATACATATGTTTTTTATTGTATTAGGTTATCATTGATATTTTTTTCACTTTATCCATTTTTCATTAAACTTCGTTGAATTTTAATTTTTCACTACTCTTGATTATATACAAAATAAAATACGAAAGTTTCTAAAGTGTCGATCTCTTTCCGACCAGAAAACTCTTAACAACTCGAAGCAAACTTATACATTTTGACCCCAAATACGTAAAGTTCTGGGCGTTTTTTTTTTTCAAAGTACCGCGCATTATCATATTATATTAAATGCCCAATACTTTTTTTGACCTTTAAAAATTCTAAACACGTCTTAAGATTATTTCGACGTTTAATATAAAGATATCCTTGATATTAAATATTTGTAATGCTTAACCACTTTTTTATTTAATTGCCGCTTTAATATCCATATATATTAATACCTCAATATATTTTTTTTATTACGTAATGACCAGTTATTTTGCTATTCTAGGTCCACGTGCCATACAAATTCTTTATTAAACGTTTATTCTACTTGTCACAAATGTCACGACTGCCTACACATTGAAATTTCCTCGTGACAAGACCTTGCCTATTTGATTTTGACCCAGGCACATTTGACACATACAAACTGTACGATGAATGGTCGTCATTAGGAAAGGTTAACGCATTTTAGCCGGATTTACAAAAGTAATAAAATTTAGACCTTTAAATATAACATTTGATAAAAATAAAAATAAAATAGAAAAATTGTTATAAGAAATACTTATATTAAATATTCATTAACGAATTTCTTTTTCATTTTTATTTATTATTTTTTATTGGTATATTAATTTATATAAATTATATTTGTAACTTTCTTGGTTACTTTACACTAAAAAAAATTGCTTACTTTTATTTTTTTAAGCTGCTAGTAATATGCATATATACATACATATAATAAAATTAGCTGCTAGTGACATTAAAAAAAATATTTGTAATTTATTAATGATACCGTGTATGTAAATATATCATCTTTATTTTATTTTTAATTGTCTAATTTTATAAAATTTATACATTTCTTTAATACTTTTTTTCATTCAATTGTGCAGGGCTTCAAACCATTATTATTTTCAATTCGGTTTTCGCTCCGATTCAGTAAAAAAAAATCAGTTTAACTGCGGTTTTCGTTCCGGAAAAAATAGCAGTGTTTTCGGTTTTTGGTTTTTAGTTCAACTTCTATTGATTAATTTTTAAATTTTTAAATGTTTTTATTTGTATCATCATAATTTAGATCATTTTATTCCTTTTTTTGTAATAATCATACAACATGAATTGAAACAGCAATAATTAAAAGTTAAACTATTAAATTTATGATTATAATATGCTTTATTAAACGAAACATATGTGAACGAAATAAATTCGTATATTCACGGTTGTAGTATACATGAGTTTTAGATATATTTAATATAATTAAAAAATATGAATATATCTTTAATTAATAAATTATCTGGCAATGTATTTTTAATTAAAATATTTTTATTGTCTCGTAGAATAAACTTTAAATCAAAGAAGGTCCTTTCAACATTAACCTATGTTGTTGAAGATCCTAAAACCACAATTGCAATTTTGTATAAATGAGGATACGTATTTTTATTTTAATCGAAAATATGTTTTTTCTGTTTAATCTTTGTACATGGTTAAAGTTATTCAATTTGAATTTAATATCCATATTTGTAGAAATGAAGAATCTATGTTTTTGCAAAAATTTTACTTTCCTAAAAAATCAGTATGATTGTGATTTTTTCCAAATATTTCTTAAAGTAAAATTGTTGCACAAGTAAAATTTGATAACGCGATAATAATTTTTTTTTTATTAAATAATTTATTATTTTAAATATCTGCAAAAAATAATTTATTTTATTTTGTTTACGCATGTACCAAACCGAAATAAACATATTTTTTCGGTTTAGCTCCGGTTTTTGTTACGACAAAAATAAGGGATTTTTCAGTTCACTTTAATTTCAAAGCCCTTTAAATATGTACACGTATATATTGAATTTAAAAAAAACTAAGCAATAAAAGCTTTTTAATTTATGATGGCATTATTTTTTTACATGTTTCTTTTCTAAAAAATTGCATGTTAAACTCAATTTGGTCTGTAATCTGTATTCTTCTTGAAATAAGACACCTCATCATTTACCAATTATGTGCAATGTAGCACATTTTATAGTTAAATTTCAGTAGTGCTCTTGCTCTCGAATATGTCATAGAATGACTTTTTTTCTCAAAATTTTTTCTAATTTTACAAATAAAATGGCAAGACAATAATTTTCAATATTTATGAAATTTTATAATTTCTCAAGAATTTTCAGTCTTTTTTATTGAAAATTACATTTTTACGAATATCCTTAAATATTTTACAATAGATCCTTTTTAATGAGTCGTATCCATATTTGTTTCCTAGTGACTTTTTACTAGGAGCGTTGGGATAAAAAATTTTAAGTATCTTATCTACAATTTTCGCTTATGAATTGCATATGGTTCGATTTAGTATTTAACTTTGAGGAGTATCGCCGTACATGTACGGTGATCGATACGATATGATACGATCGATACGAAAAATAAAGTTTATTCTCTATTTTTATCATATGCTTGCTCGGTATGGAGTAACGCCAGAAACAGTTTTTTTAATGCAAGTCATTTAAAATATAGCTATAAAAATAATATTAATTAATAATATTACACAATTTTTATATTTATTTTTAATCTCTTTAAAAAAGCTTAGAAATACCAAAAATGTAATAATCATGTGCAAACCCGGATAATACTACAAAATCACACTTACATACTAACCTTATGTATTAAATACTACAATAGAAATAACCCTAAATATAAATGTGACTGGCATTGCTTCAAAAGAAACATTTTTTATTGGTTCCAGATCTTCAACCAAACATACTTAAATTAGCGCTTGATAAATTGCTTTTTTTCTTTCCCTCATATGGTAAAATTGTTTTAGTATTTTTATTTTAAAATATAAATACTAACGAATTATTTTAATAATGCTTGTAGATTATTATTTAAATATAAAATAAAAAATGTTTGATTAGAGATGTGACACTTTGTTATCTTATAGTCCAACTCATAATATTTTTACCAGCAAACGCCATTACAATTGATCTAGTTGTTTATTTGCACAACATCTAAATTTATTTCGTATAAAGTCATTCTATTGTACCCGTCGTCTTTCATCGCATAGTTTAATAAAAATATCGAGATGTGTGAAAAATACACGAACGAATAAGAGAAAATTTATTCTACACCGAGTTCCTTCATTGTCTTCGTTGATGTTCTTTTTATTGCTCCACACACAAAGATTTATTCTATTTGTGATATTTTCTTGCTGACAGCATAATCTAAAATAAAATATAAAAGAAATGCAAATATCTCACATACATGTATGAATTCGGAGATGTGTCGCTAAAAAAAGTCCTCGGTCGATATCAATCCTTATACGCATATGTAAGGTGAAAAAAATAATACTTGAGGCACTCGTATAAATGGAAAACGTACGCGTAGCTTCTCAATCTCCTTTGTTTTGGTTTGAGAAGGCGTATGGGTGTGAGGCAAGTATAGGAAAAAATATATGATATGGTAATGAAGATGGAAACAGTTGTCGGGGGAATATGCTTTAAAATGAATCGTTTTCAGCTGAAAACGGCACTGGTATTAGACTGACGTCTTTTATAAGGCCTTAAAGTAATTAATGTATGACTTATTCGAATTCATTGTTTTGCTTAAATTATTATAACGTTTATTTCAAGGCAGTATTTATGATAAGGATATATTATTTTTTTAAGCAAAATTTCTATTATAACCCATAAAAAATTATTGTACTACATTTACTTGAATTCCCGAACAACATTGCAATTAAGTCATTTCTACTTATTTGTTAGTCGATTCAAAGTCATGTAACAAATAAATGTAATTCTTTAAAATAGTTTTAATGTTATAAAATGCTATTTAAATAGCAACTATATCAAATAGCCAATTTTATTCAGTCAAAAACGGACTGTAAATGGCACAAGTCATTCGTAGTAAAAAAAAAAAAATTATTTATACCACGAGGGGTGTTATGTTCCTAATTTTTATTTCTTGTTTTTTTTATATTAATGCATTATGGTGTCGACAAACTATTGACGTATCTTTATTCTGTAATAGTTCAAACTAATACACAATCCAGCGCAGCGAATTTGTCGAGAGTACTGTTAATCAGAGAACTGTAAAAAGTTGGTTTGATATTTTTACTTGCGATATTAACTTTAATAATGGAGAATTTAAAATTCTTTATTCTCTTAATGATAAGATGTGATAGAAGTTAAGATGGAGTAGCTTTAAAACATGATTAGAGGTAAAAAATATGAGCTTATTAATAAAAATTAAAGACAAAATGTGATTGAAATAAAGAAGATTTCGTGCTTGCGAAAAATATGAATATGGACGGGGGTGACTGCTAAAAATGTGTTGATCTAATCAACATGACATGAAAAAAGAATAGGTTGTGATCGATGTTCTTTGGATTAATATATATAAAGAGCTGTGTGAGAGATAATACACCACCATGACAAACTCCCACACATCTCCACCATATTGACAATTTTGCATTATTACATATCCATTTTTCCAATGAAATTCTGCATACGTTTATCGTCAATGCATAATGTCTCACGTCAGTTTTCTCCATATCTCAACCTAGATTTAGATTCTCATCTGACATGACACCCACCACTATTGACGCCTGTCATGTCATGCCAGTCATGAATCATTGATGTCTTCGTTGTTTTTTTCTTCCATATATAATTCACGGTCTCCTCCGGCTCTTTCTATTTTTTCTATTCCATCAAATTCGCGACGATATTTACCTGAGGTCAGGAACGCTTCAATCTCTTTGGTTCGGTTCGACTTGGCTTATCCGAACTATGACACCTGCCTCTAATATATTATAACGATTTTGGGAAATGGTCCATTTTGGACCGCGCGTGGGTTTCGAGTAATATGTAATAAACGTGACGAACGACACGTCGTTAATGACACAACTGTCAGTTTTACGGGTAAACGGATGTTTTTAACTATGTATTGAATTTGAATTATTTCGTTTGCAGATTTTACAGTACTGAAAATATATTGAATTAGGTTGTTTCATATGAAGGGGCCGATTTTTTTAATGAAATATAAAACACTATTTTTTTAACTATAATTTTATTTATTACTAAACAATCTTTATTAAAAAATCACTTAAAAAGCTTTAGAATAGAATTGAATTATGACGTTAGGTTAAATGTACATTAAAAATCAAAATAACAACATTTAAAAAGCAGCTTTAAATCTAAAACAGCAATCAAAATCTGCACAGTAGAAATAAAAAAAACAATATAAATCTAATCGAATATTCAATTATTTTAATTATTCGCCAGATTTTCAACTCTATGAATATTCGAATAATTGATTGAATATTCGTAAAATATTCGTTAAAACTACGTCAATTTAAATTTTTAAAAAACTTAGAATGAAACGATTTGTATACTTGTCGTTTTTTTCTTTTAATATAACCGAGTGACTAGTGACGCTCTAAAATCCATTGCTCTCTATGCGCCTTTATTTATTTATTTTGAAATGCAAGACAATGAAAAGCTTCTTCTCAGTCAATAAGAATATGCTTTTACGCCTTTGGAAAACATTTGTGAATATAAGAGTTATCGCCGTATCCACTACGACTGAAATTCGCAGAATTAGTTTTTTTAACAAATCAAATATTAAAAGTTAAAAAATTAAGTAATTTCTAACCATTTTACCTGGAATTGTTAAATTACCAAAATTTGTCTTAAAATCTGTTAATCCATCGAACGATTTTAAAAATATTTTTTTGACAAGTCTGTTACCGGCTGCCTAAAACATAAACATGTAAATTGTTATCCATGGTTCTCAATCCAAAAAGTTTTGTTTTCACATTTACGTACATATTTTCTTTAAATAAATTAAATTACTATTTTTAATTTAACTCCATATGTAGACAGTATATTTTTATAGCATTAAATTCCGAATCGCGAAGATGTTAACGAATCATTTGTCATATATTTATTATTTTGTGCCCTTTTTATTATGTTTATAACATTACAAAAATGAATTACTCTAAATGTTTTATTTTAATTAAGAGTAGTCCTTCAGTTGTAAAATATATTTTTGTGGTACATTGTTCACGCTTAATGATATTATATATAAAGGGTGATACAACTTATGTGTCCAAACTCTTTTTAAAAAAAATATATCTTTGGGTTTTAATGTATTTTAATAATTTTGAAAAATAATATTAATTAAACGGTCACTTCTGGACTTTTTCGTACATTTTCTGTTCAAACCCAAACCTAACCGTATAAAAGTTTTAAATCTAATTATAGTTTTAGAACCTTCATTAGGTCAATTCCAAAATATATCTCTCGGAGAAAAATAAGCGGAAGAAAAAGTACAGACTCGCATATTGTTTCATATGTTGCCTGCACTTACCGATATTACTACTTACTTTTTATATGAGAGTACTGGTCAAAGTATTATATATTCAAACTGAATTTTGCTCAACAGAAGGGCGCAAAAACAATTATAACTTCTCAGAAGGCAAAAATTCACGATAAACGCAATAAAATCGTGTCGACGCCGTCGCAGTGGGAACGCTCGGTAACGAGCACATTTAAAGTATTTTTCCAATAACAAACTTATTACACAATATATTTTTATCGACAGATTTTATAGTTTTTAATCCAACATTTGCAAAAACTGATTAAAATATTCAAAAAGAAATAATTCACTAACACTATTACATTTTTATCATTTAAATTATGTTGTAGATATTTAAATAAATAATAATCAAATGGTGCTATATCAGAAGAATATGGACAGTCTTTTAAAACAGAGAGCATTAATTTTTTTGCGTGATTCGCAGTATAAGGCAGGCGCGTTGCCTTGTTCTCGTCGCTTAGCACACGCCTTTTTTCCACGCCTTCAAAAATGGTAACAATATTCTTTTTAACGGTTTCAATGCTGCGAGATTTTGAGCTGAGAAACTTTCTGATATCACATCAGATTTATCTATAAAACAATAACCTTAAATATTATACATACGTGCATCGACTACTAGAATGTTTCATTTTTCAAAGCGATTAATCAATAATAAAATACAAATCCTCTTTCTATAGTTTGTAATATATGTCACCAGGTACATAAAAATAAAAAAATATTTTAATTTAAGAAAATGTGTCACTGGTGACCATACGTTACTAAATATATTTTGTCATCATTTACTTTTTTATAATAAAAAAAATAGATTGCTACATATTGGTATGGTAGCATGTCCGACAGAATTAAGAGGGTAGGAAAAATTACATTGTCGTAATTTGAGATGTTTTGTATGCAGTTCCCAAAATGAAGAACCTATAAAAAGATCTAACCTAACTTGTGTCAGGTGTAAAAAATATGTACACGGAATATGTGTTGGCCAGCATAAATGTGAAGAATATGTAGAATATACTATTTTTATGACGTAAATATTATATTTTTACTTACAATAAAATGTTTGCATATGCAGCCTAAAACTAACGTTTAAGAAATAATTTTTAAAATTGAAATATATAAAAAAAAGATGTCAAATTAATTGTTCAACTTGGTTTTTTTATTATTGAAAACCATATTTTATTTTTTAAAATACTAAATAATTAATTCACGGTTTTGCCATATACATACATTTAACAACTAATATGTTTTTATTATAAGACATAAAAATATTACGATTGCTTCTGACTTAAAACAGTTATTATTATTTTTATATCCCTCTTTTTAGTTAAAAAATTATTGGCAATTCTTACATAATATGAATAAATGTATGGCACTGAAATTGTTGAAAAATAAAAAAAGAAGCATAATTTATGAAATATGATGTCGAATACTGGCTGGTGCTGATAAAATCGACACAGGCCTATAATTATCTATCATAGCATTGTTTCTTTCTTATGTATAAGGGTCATTTTCGTATTTTTTCATACATCAGGGAACGTATTTGTTTTTAACGATAGGTTAAAAACAAGCAACAGCGGTAAGGTCTTAAAATACATATAATATACATGTTTGATAAAATCTTGATACATAATTAAGACCCTCAACTTATTTTTCTGTTTGCTAAAATTTTAATTCAGAAACTCTTTCTTAGGCTACTCTTAAATGCACCGTTCCTTCTCGTGAAATATCGAAAAATCTTGGCACAAGCCAAGCAACGCCGCCTTGATAAACACGTTGTATGCGGAAAATTCATTTCTTTCGCTCGGGTTTTGCCCCCGCTTTAAACGGAATATTTTCTTCGCATAACGCCCTATGTATATAATAAAGCATATTTCTAGGCCTTCATTCGCAGTAGAAGAATGCGTATAAGCTCAGCCTCGGCGAAAGAAGTAAAAAAATCGTTTACGTATTTCATCCGCGCGCCCGAAAAGAACTTTCGCAGCCACAAAGCCGATTTTAACCCTTTCACGTTTACGCTATTGTCTATTATTGCGGATTCAATTGTTCAGTTGAAAATTAACCGAGCTTCCCAAAATCTAATAAGGGATAGAAAACTTTTTCACAACGCACCTCAGGAGGTCGCTGAAAGCTCATGTGGAGCAGCAGTTTACAGATGCTCGCCGCAGGGATTTTTTTAATTAAATACAACACTGGGAAAATAAAAATATAAAGACTCTTTATATTACATAATATTGTGTGAAACTTTTGGCCAACATACCAGGACAGAATTTTACAAATATTAGTCGTAAAAACAGCTCGTTTACATTTAAGGATTATTGGAAATTATAGATTATTGTTAAATACAAAACACTTTAAATTCCTTCTTTAACGCTGTGTTAATTACATTTACTTATATTTTTTAAGTAAAAAAGGCTTATAAGTAAATTTCTAATATATACAGTTTTATATATAAATAGTCAATCATAACAGATTAACAATAATTTCGATTATACATTTTAGTATCACAGTACTTCTTTACTATACTTTTTATTTTTATATATTGTAATAAAGTTTTACTGGTTTACTCATATATACAACATACTCTTGCAAAACATGAATTTAATACAAAAACGTCCCCCAAGGGGGTACGTCTAGGTCTCTATACCCCTCGGACATTATTCAATTACTTAGATATGTATTAGGTTATATGGTGTATTTTCCTTATTTTTGAAACGATTTTTTATTACATTTTCATAAATGTATGTTAGTAGGAAAATCATAAAATATGTTTAAATACAACACTTGAGTATAAAAATAAGGTATCCAAAAGGGAAATTGTGAACGTATTCTATTATACTTATTATTATATATATATAAAATATTAGCAAATGCTGAAATTAAATTAGTACGAGAGCAAATTGCTGCAATGTGAAATACTCGTTATTGGTTTTAATTTACAAAGCGATATTTGTTCGCTAAAATCTATAGTTTGAATTTATTTTACTCATTTGTAGCCAAAGGCATAAATCCAATTTAATGTTTGATACAATATGTAGTATGTGCATGTAATATAAATGTGCAAATAAATATAACAAGCATAAGGCGAAGGTTGTTAAATGCATGTATAAATAGTATTAAGGTGTACACTAATATTATTTTATAAAATTATTTGCTAGAGTATTTTCTATACTTGAAAGTCAGAATCTCACTTTTATGGAAAATTAGTGCAAAACTTAAAGATTTTCTTGTCAATTTTTTGTCTATTTTCAAATTTCTCTATAGCTATTTTAACTGCAATAATTATAGACTTTTATGTATTACATATTTTTTATAATCCAAAAATATTCCATTAAACATGGTATACATTATAAATCTGTGGCATTCATACGTTGATAAGATAAAGAAATATCAAGTATTTCGTAAAAAAATGAGACCACCCAATTGCATACACATTTTATTTCATTTATTTTAAGAAGCATTAAAATAACGAAGCCACCTATTAATACATTTAT
This sequence comes from Plectrocnemia conspersa, assembly GCF_051122295.1. Taxonomy (NCBI): domain Eukaryota; kingdom Metazoa; phylum Arthropoda; class Insecta; order Trichoptera; family Polycentropodidae; genus Plectrocnemia; species Plectrocnemia conspersa. The sequence goes on from NW_028277172.1 coordinate 6,045,483, forward strand.
ACATTGCCTTAACTTTAACTTTGCTCTTAAAAATGCACAGATCTCTACAGAAAAAGATTGTCTATTTTAAATAGAATAATAGCACTGCACTTACGACGGCAAAATATATGCGGTATGAATCCATTTTACTAGTAATAATAAAGCGGCAACGACAAAAGGAATTCGCTATAAGATAACATCATATTTGACAAAAAAATAATTATTAATATAAATATATATTAATGTCGACCCAAAATTTGCGTCATAAAAAAAATAATTGTGAATCATGTGGATATTCAAATAGTCTATGTTAACATAGATCCAAATTGAATAATAAAATAAACTGTACTAAAACAAAACTCTGAATAGAACGATTTTAAATACAATAATTAAAATAGAACGCAAAGTTAAATTCAACTGGAATTTATGCATTTTCCCGCTAAAAAAAGCGACAATGATAGACGGAATTTGTTAAAAATTACATCATATTCGACAAGAAAATAATTTCACATAAAAATTGCAGTAAAAACATCATAAATGAACACTGTTCTAATAATTTATTTACCCGAATATCTAGTACACTGATGTTAATGAATATCGAACTAAGGCACACAAACCGCTAATTAGCAAGACAAAAATAATAATTTAAGTAATGGATGCAATAACATATTTTATTTCATATAAAAAATGAAATGAACTAAAACAAACCCTCGAATCAAACAATTGCAAATTTCAAAAAATAAAATAAAAGATAATGCGGCTAGATTTTCTGCATTTACTGCTAATTTAAAGCTGCGACAAAAAAGGAATCCGCTAAAAGTTAATGTTACATACGACATAAAAAATGCACTTTTAAAATTACAGTAGAAATTTTTGAGCGAATAGACCATTTTATATTTGGTTTTCAAATTTCACTATGTTTGTTTTCACATATTTTAATAACGAAACAGCTTTTATAAGCGAAAAAAAAACGAAACGGATTAAAAATTATACAAATACATATGTTAAAAATCAAAATTTGTTAAATGTTTTCAGACCTTTTGTCGATTGTTAAAAAAATCGATATTTCAGCTGTGATGCGCAAATCATGCTCACGAATTTTCAGAAACTGCCGCTCTTGTCCTCGCCCTTGTCATATATTGACACACTTACGGTGGGTCATTATTAATGACCTTTATTAATTATCTATTTGCAGTGGCGGCAACATTTGTGTCCATGGTATAGAGTTTGGCATCAATATGTTCTTAGTCGGCCAAAACTCCTCATGTATATATATGGTGGGAATCTGCATGTAGATATCTATTAGTGTGCGTTAGAGTCTCCAATTACTCGAACCATCAACTACTCGAGTATCGAATATTAAAATTTTAAAATACTCGAGTACTCGAGTACTCTCGAGTATTTACCAAATGTACCAAAATAGCTATTATTCAAATTCGTGTACATATAAATAAATAAATAAAATACTTAGTATGTTAATTTTTACAATTATTTTAACTTCACGAACATACTTTTTAAAAACAATAATGCAAAAAGTGTCTCGAATTTAATATTACTGCTAACCTTTGGTTTTATTATTCCCGTTATGGAAAAAACCTTTTCCGTTGCTGTTGATGTTGGTCTTATTGTCATTTACGCGTTGGATAAGGCTTCTAATTTATATCTGTTCGCTTTTTATAGATATAAAATTTTTTGAACTCTCTTTTTATGTTCTCTTCTTTCATTCCCTTGTCTGCTTTTCTCTTATTTCCTTCGACTATAGACAAAATAGCATTTTGTAATTCTTCTTGAATAGATTTTTTTTCTTAACAATATACAATATTCTACTCCTTCTGATTAATGCGAAGAATTTAAATCTATATCCTTCGAAGATGTGTTTGGGTGAATCCCTTTCACTCTAGAGCTAAACGGTTCGCAAAGAACTGACTTTACTTTATATGCCTTTAAAACACACAATTGTTTTGATTTATATTTTAAGCTGAGGGATCAGTATAAACAATTCACAACACTTTACGCTACAACTGCATAGTCATAAAACCTAAAAAAAATTTTTGTTGATATTTCATATTGTTCATTGCCATAAATTAGATAAGTCGGGACTGTCGAACAGAAAACACAAAAGAAATTTCTCCGTCGTACCAACTAACATAGCCGACGACCGGAACTATGCAACTATGGAACTATGAAAAAATTATACCTGATAGTAACCGCTCTAACTCGGGACTTCGGGCATAAACGCCAAATAAAAGCAAGACGTTAAACTTTACCGGACCGAGTTTTTTTTTTTTTTTTTCTGAAATATTTCAAAATTTTTTAATTTCGAGTATTAATCGAGTAATTTTCAAAATACTCGATTATCAAGTACAGACAAAAAAATAGACAAAAATACTTGAGTATCGAGTACTCGATTACTCGAATTGGAGACTCTAGTGTGCGTATTTTTTATTTGATCTTGTATTTTGTTATATTTCTGTTTGTTTGTTACTAAGGGAACAACAAATAAATTAATTTTAAAATTGGTTTGTTTAAATGAATTTATTTGTTTAAATGTATTTAAGTTTATATTAAGATTTTCATTGAAAGTGTGGTTTGCCAAAGTTATCAATTCATCAAAGCATTTTAACGCGTTTCTATATTCTAACTATCTTCGTGAAATCCTACGGTTTGTCTGAATAATTTTAATTTTATCACAATCGTTACAAGAAATTTGGTTTACTCCTACTGATTCGTTATTAATTGTCTTTTCCATTCGGTAGAATGGTTTCTATTTTATAATGGGATATAAAAATTATCCTAACACCTTTTTTGTAATGTACTCGTCCTATCTCTTCTGAAATCCCTCGAACTTATTGTAAATTTGAAATACCAATTTTTTATTTATATATATTTTTTATTATTATTTTTATTCTCTATAAGCCATTTAATTTGAATACTTCTTTGACATTTTTAAATGTGTTACAACATGTTCAGCGTAGCGTAAATAGTGTTTGCTTTTAAGCAAATTTAAGATTTTTTTATTAGTATACACCTGGTGCAGTTTTAAAAAACTAGTAAAATTAAAATATTATTATTTTTAAAAGTGATATTTTATTTTAACTTGCTAAATTAAATGCATATAGTTGAACAAATGTGAAGGATTTTGGATAAAAACATTCGACACTATGAGTTTTATGACCGACAATAGGAATTGCGATTAACAAATATTAAATGAAATAAATAATATAAATTATTTATATCAAATGATAACATTTGTATTTATTTGTAAAATACAAGGTGAAATATAATGTGATGGAGAAATGAAAATATCAAAAAGTATTTAATTGTTCAACAGTGAATTAAAGTGACGAATATTTTAATAATAATAAATAATTTAATTATAAGGCAAGCTTATTGTGTGTGCAGTGCGCAAAATTTTATTTAAAATCCGTATTTAGCGAGCATGTAGCGTTTGCGGCACCGACAGGCGTCACATTTTTTTCTGTAAAAAAATTAGGCATCGGGCGCTAAAAGCGCATGTATAAATCAGGGCGCTTGTGCGAATGTGAATTTTTTGCTCTTTCCCATTGCGTGCACGTACAAAAAAGGTGGCGCACTACTGAACGGACCGGTAAATTTTCAGTGTCACACCACGTACATAAATCAAACGGTGGCCGGTTTTTTCGTTCGGCCATGTGTTACGATCTTTATTGTTCGTGTTTGCCAAAAGAGTTACCACGAAAGAGGCATTTGTCCTCATAAAAGGACCTCGAGTACTAGTGTATCGCAAAAGGCCCAGAATAACCTATGAAATTAGCTTTAGAGTAGCAATTGAGTCGTTGAGTCTCTGCCTACAAAATATTTCCTGAATAATATTTATTATTTACAAATAGTATATACACCGTTTATACAACATCCAAACTGCTCTAAAGGTGCTTCTTTATTCCAGTGTTGAAACAATAGTATAATAATATAATACAATATTCCCCGGCCGTATTTATTTTCTTATACCTAACTATCCTAAAATTATCTCTATTTCTAGTAGCAAATCTATGTACATCTTTATTTATTATTCAGAACTTATCAAAATAAGTTATACCGAAATACTAAAATATTAATATTCAATGTTTCTTGATTATCCAACCATTCCAATTTTTCAATAATACTTACTACAACTAGTAAATATATAAAAAGATAAATGCCCCGGCCGGTTAGAGTAATAGAAAATTGCAAAAAAATTGTTGCTCATTCAAATACTTTCAGTCTTCCGCGAAAATATGCATATTTTTAAACATTTGGCACGACCACCTTCGGAAAGGCTTTTTATCAGAGTTCATGTATTAAAAATTTGTAAACAATCTTCTTTCATTCCCAGACCGCTATTAAAACCATCCAATAATTACGCATATTCGACATGAACCAGCCTTTACTTATGCAGCGTTATAAAAAGAGCGGTAGGTGTAAACCTTTTAAAGCTATTCATACAAATTTAATTTTATATAATAAAAAATGCTTTTAAAATTTCACGATAAATGAGAATTCTCGAGAAATAATTCTCTAAAGAAACACTATCTGCACATATGACGGCAAATCCAATGCGGTAGGAATTTTTGCATTTAAACTGTAATAAAAAGCGGCAACGACAATAAGAATCCGCTAAAAGATAACATTATATTCGACAAGAGAATAATTGCCAAATAAAAATAAATCAATAACTTGTAAATAAAACCAATTAAATAATGCATCTATACTTAAAAAAATGTATTAAAACAGAACCCTAAATAGAATTACAATAAATAATATATACGTTAAAATTAAATGCAGCTAGAATTAATATATCACAAATAATCATAGAAGATTGGTTTAGAAAAGCATTTACTCTACTTATATTGGTCCAATTAATGTGAATTCACGATCAAATAATTAAATACCCATTACATCCACATCTTTCATTTACAACTCATTACGTTAACGAACATGTTTTATTTAGCCGTTGTCTTATAAACGCGTTTATATATAGGTGGTTCATTAAGTAAATCTAACTAGTGTTCGTTCACCGATTGACGTCATTCAAAGATTCAATTATTATACTATATTTTCATCATAGATTAAAATAGTTTATTTTCTACTGCTGCTCTCTACAGAATTTATTCGATTTATACATTAATTTTCGAAGGTTTATAACCTTGGCATTAAATAAAACACTCAATATCGCGACACATAAAAAAGCAAATGTGGTTTAACTATGTAATTATCTAAAAGCCACCCCAAGTCGTTTAAGACTACCGGTACTATATTCTGTTTCTCTGAAGACCATTCGCCGATAGGTGTGTTTATGAGATTTTTACAGTGCCCAACCAGTGTGTGTTAGGTTCTCCTTCTAACAAATATTTGATGGGGCTTATAAAAGAGAAAATTTTATAGTGGACTCGATGGGGATACATTTTCACGTTTATGCTGTTCGTGGACGTGAGATCGTACATGAATGTCGGCGAATTTTACGGCGATGCTTCACGTTTTGTTATAAATGTATTTATTATTTTTTTTCGTTGCCACACACGTACTCCTGTTGTAGAGCAAATTTCTTGAAGACGATCCCAGACTACATATTTCTCGTTCAAAGTGTATATTTGTAAATGTTAGCGCTGAATAGACAAGGCGTCTTGTCAATACACTAGTTGAATACGCGTATGTGCTTCTGTTTTCCAATTCTCGTGAGATCGATAGTCTCCATGACTTGATGTATTATATTATATTTTTAGAAATGGAGTACAATAATAATTACGCGTGTAGTGCAGCTAATGCTACTTTATTGTATTTTCGTGCTCATATATTGTCGTTTTGGGGAAAAAATCACTAATTATTATTTGTGTATTAACAGTTTCAAATCATTAAAAATGTTTACTTTAGTGTTAAATATCATCGCCAAACAGGTACGAAACATAGCATTATCAGATTACGCATTCCATAGATACAGTTAATATCACATCTTTCACTTTTTATCCAAAACACATGCACACTGGACTAATACAATCATACGTTAGGAGTTGTCTTATTATTTTTTTTATTTTTTGTGCGAAATGGGTTGAAATATTTATTTTTATATTCATATTATTTTCATATCGACGAGTCATTTAATATATCTAATGATGCTGTGTTGATAAAATTTGTCAAATATATATATTATAGTAAATTTCATGAAGAAATTTTAAAGGTTTGGAATTTACCAAAAAGCGTAACAAGCTCAGAAATATTTTGAATCATAAGCGAATATTTTATAAAACACTGTTTTGATTGGAAGTGAGTTATTGGCTTTGCACAGACGATGCCCCACCAATGCCCAGTATATTCTGGAGTAACCTCAAAAATTTGATCAGTTGCGAATGTTGATTTTTTAACCAATCACTGTGTAATCCGTCGTCAAGTGCTAGCATCAAAAGTAATGCCTCCTGAACTCCTATAAAATTTAAATAATTCTCTTAAAGTTGTCATTGTATAAGAAAACCTATTAATAGTATGTTATTTAAGCATAAATGTAATAGTATGGCCTCTAAACTAATATATATGTACAATATATTAGACAGTAACAAAGAGTCTCGCCCCGAATAATTGACATTGGTCAGAGAATTGAGTAATGGAAAAGAAGCTGGACTTTAATTCTCAATGAAATATAACATTTTCAACAATTATTTTAGGAACTTTAGAATTAAGTTGATCTGCCCTGTCTCCGCCAAGCATATTTATATTAATTATATACAACATTTTTTAAGGATTATTTATGCATTCACCTCTATATGTAATTTTAATAATTAGTCGTATTGGATAATACGTAACTAGTATCATACCGATTTTTTACATCCAGATATGTGCAACTGTATTTTTATTCTGTATTTATATTAAGGACTATGACAAATAACTAATATTTTTATTTTGTAAATAATGAAACAAATCTTTCATTTGGGTACACTAAAAATAAATAATAAATAAAAATTCAGACAGTCAATATTTAGTTGAAAAAGATTAAAAAAATTGCCGAAGAAATAGACAGATTCAAAATGTTAACCGCATCAACGGTTGATGGCGAGCGATCGTAAATACGATGACGTGTAACGGCTAAAGTTCTAGTGCGCATGCGTGACAAATTCCACTCGCGACGAGCATGACGCACGCGTATCGACTACGCCCGCCCGCTCTTCAGTCGGCGTACGCCGTTCTCTTGAAGGGAATGTATGGCCGATTTTCTGAGCGTTTGCGTTTCATAATTACGTAAATTAAAAAAAATAATAAATGATAAAAATATTTAATTTTTAGAATCGTTTTATAATCCCATGGCATGCGCTGCATCTACCGCATGTATGGACCGCACGCCACTGTATTGTACTGATTTAACAGTTACGCGTTTAATTTTTTAGAGCAAATGTATTAGTATTATAAATTATATTTTAATTTCACAATTTGTATAATGCGCTCTTAGCCTTGTCTGCGTATTGTAAAATGCAGTCGCCTCCAAAATCAGATTGAACTCTGGATTTCGGATTTTGTGGGAAGCGGCTGCTTACTCTATTTCTAACTCGGTAAATCCTAGGCGTAGCTCTGCTAATTGCGAGTTTGGATGAACTATCATGTGTCTTAATTACAGAGTGCGTTTCAGCTTTTTCCAGGCAAGGGAAAAAATTGGCAAGTCAGTGGTCGTTTTTTAATATTTCCATTTTATTAAAATTCATAGTACAATTTCATTAAATGACACGCATTTTGGGTGTTTTATTCAGTTTGGGTGCTTAAATTAGTAAACACATTAATTGTTCACGACAGCGTGTCTTTGTTTAATGCGGATTTGCATATAAATTTTAACTAGAAATAAATTAACTGCGATCTAATTACTAAGCTGACGAAAATAAAATCTTCGCGAGTACAGTTTACGCGTATGACGGTGTATATAACGCAGCACAAAACCGGACTAGATACAGTTGACTTTGATACGCTTCGACGCTCAAAAAAATTCTGTATTTACATATCTTTCGGAAATCGAATGTTAAAGCATATATAATAAATAATGCGAGAAGATTAATATCAATAATACTGTAAGATTTACAATATTTGCCAAAATATCCTTTTTATTCATAACTTGCTTTGAATATCACCCCAGTATTTCTAGGCATTATAATTTGGGTGATAAAAATAGACATAAAATCTTGTAGTTTTTAAGAAAAATATTTTAAATAATCACTAAAATCGAATAATAAAATGTTTTGCAATCAAATAATTACACTTACATAACAGCTGATCAAGCACTACAACATTTTGAAACATTGCTCAATGAAAAGATCAAATCTTTTAAAAAGACTTACCAAACTTCAAATGACAATTATACATTAATTCCAGTGGAAGACAAGAAATGTAATTTACTTATAACAAAACCCGATACCTTGGAAATATGAAAATAATGTTATTCCCTAATGATATTTGAAATTAAAACCATATTTGGACATACCAAAATATTTAGGAATTTATTAAAAAATAATTAAAAGATTATTCTAAAACTTGAAACTTGTACAAGATTTAAAATTGGTAGAAATAGTATTAGCATGAACGTGTCTAAAGCTGATGTTAAACGTTCGTTCAGGTCGTTGAATCGCATTAGATACATATGAGAAATTTGATTTCCTATGATGTACTTGCTGCACTATCAATCCAGAAAGTGTATAAAATAAATCAAATTAAAAATTAAAATGAAAATTATAATAAAGCAATTGTAGAATTTACAATTTTAAAAGGGGACAATATTTAAACTTGTTTTAGAAACAATATTTTTATTAGTTTACAAATAATAATAATAATAAACTATTATGATAATCTTTCTTAGTAAATTGATTAGTGTTTTTATAAATCGATATATTATTCTATAGTTTCGGGTCTCTGTGTATATGGACAGTAAATGGATCTCTTGGTGCAGAGGTATTATATTCGGTTAACAATATTTACTTGGCGCACCATACCAATTAATTGTCATAATATTTAAGATTATAATAAGATTCGTATTCATTATTTGCATCAAATATTAGCATAATCCATCTTGTTTTAAGTGGTTAGATATCATTCCTACTACTATTACTGTCACAGTAATAATAACACGGTTAATATCAAATTCATCGTCACTTCCTTAAACATCCATTAATATATGGATAATTTCTAAAAATAAATCAATATATGTACAATATTTATAAATAATTAAAACACAGATTACTAATTCGGTTTTACATAACTTAGTAATTTACTAATATTATTATTTGAGTTGCCGCTAAAAATGTCGATAGTTGTCAATCGCTGATTTGAATAGTGCGAGCGAGATAGCGAGCTCTGCTTGCATCTCGCTCTTTTTTTCCGTCTTACTAAATTTTATAATCTATTTATTTAATAACAGACACACAATATTAAGTAAGAATTATGCACAATTAGAGCATATAATCCCGTTTCATCCCATATTATAAAAATATAGATACCCATTGAAGGAATAATTGCCAACGTAAAACTGTCAAGTAAGCGTTATGCGGTCTTAAGAGCGCTTGGTCCGGCCATGTTCCGATGAAAAATTTTACAATAAACTTACACTCGTAAATTTAAGATTATTCACTTATTTGCATAAGTTAAAAATTCAATAATACTTAAATGTAAATTAATAAATTGAAATTGGCAAAATTAGCTCGAACACAAAGCCAATAAATGCATTGAAAATTTTGCCGACGTTCGAGTGCAACGATTGGAATTTTACAATTGTCGACTTAGAAGCACAAAGGGTTAACTTTATTCGAAAGACACAGAAAATTACAAAGGCATTACCTTGTCCTCGCGGGTCTCGCGCTTCGGCGTGACGGGTGGGTCCGCGGCGTCGGCGGCGGTTATTGACCCCGGCGCCGCGCCGCTGCAACGGCCTTGCATAGGCCCACATAAACACTATTATATACACTAATTTGAATTATACACTGCTTAATTCTAACACATACACTAAATTACACTATCACTTTATAATTAAAAACATCGAAAGGTAATTATTATAAAAACACTTATCCAACAAAAATGTAACACGACCGTTAATGACCATTGTCATTTAGCTACTGAATTTTTTTTAATATTTCGAGATGCATAAACAAGCTCAAACGAGTTTAAGGTTACGCTTCGTGTTATGTTCATATAAACCATAACGATTAAAATGTCGTGCATCTCAGATTACAAAAAAAAATATTTTTTATCAAAGGTTGACAATTTGGCTAGTTTTAAAAGATTTATCTCTAATTCGAATTATTTTAATGCAAGTTGTTTGTTTATTTTTTAAATATCTATTTATCATTTGATTTATTTTAATGCGAGAGTGACACGAAGGTCACCTTTGCTATTGTTGTTGTTGTTGATCTTCTAAAAGTATAATGTCGATGATTTCAAGTTTATTTATATGAAAATATTATTTTTTAAGATATTAATTTATATATAAATTTAATTTAATCGACGCTCCTTCTTACAAAAGTCAACAATAACTGCATCATATAATATATTGTCTTTCTTTAATTTGTCGAAAAGTTTTTTTCGATTGATATTAATGCAAGAGCTGACAATCTATTCTTACTTTGACTATTTCTATTAAATGTTTTAATTATTTTTATTGTCGAAAATGATCTTTCTACAGAAGCACTTGTCGCCGGTATGGTAAAAATTAATTTTATTAAATTAAATACTTCCGTTAATGGCGGCCAGTCAAAAGAACGTGCGTCAAATGAGCGCCGTCATATGAGCGCTGCATTATACGCTTACCAAAGTAGCGCTGTAACAAAATAGCGTACGTCAAATGCGCAGACAGTCATGAGTGCTTGAAAAAAGAGAGCACGTCATAAGAGCGTAAAAACATTCACAATTTACTTATATAATATTTTTTATATCTAATTCCTAAAATATTCATTATTTGATTTTCTCCAAGTATTTTTGCGCTCTTATGGCCGTCTACGCATTTGACGTTCGCTATTTTGTTACTTTGGTAAACGCTCTTATGACGCAACGCTTATAAAGTAGCGCTCTTTTGACGCACGCTTATTTGTCCGCGCACATTTGTGACGTTGCCGTCCTCATTATATGTGCTCTTTGTTCTTAAAATATATCAGATAACGTAACACTGATATGAAAGGAATTTAAAAATATACTATGACCCTCTTTGTTGACAGGTATTCATTAGTTTGAGTACTGTAGCATTGTTTTTTACGTCTTACGTTATTATATATTCTTTCAACACATTGCATACTATGCATTATTAAAGCTGGGCTTATTTGTGAAAATTAAAACCTAAACACTAAGCAAGCAATAAATTGTTAAATTATTATTTTTGTTACTGTTTTGTAAATCTACTTTTTAAATTCCTCTTGAAGCTCGAGCTAGCTCTTTACGACTGAAGATTTCAACCTGGCTAGACCAAATCTTACGACTGAAATGGAAATGGTTTCTTTCTTGCATTTCGTCTATATTAATTTCATGAGAGCTTTAGTGATGCAAGCTCAAGATATAAACTCTAGTGCAGGGGTTCTCAACAGGTTGATAATTTTAGAGTTATTTTGCTTTGTTTCGTTATATTTAATGTAAATAAAATAAACCCATATCAAAATTCAGTTGCTATTATTTTGAAAAAAGTTTCTATGTAGTGCAGCTGGAATTATGCTCGTTAATTTCAACAGCCGGTCGTGATAACTCATGTGCGGCTAACGCTGCATTATGTGATATTTTCAAAGCATCACTAATTTTGAGTATCCTCAGCGAGAGCACGTTTCCATTACGTGACTCCAGAATGGAGCATGTGGTCGATGGCACCGTGTCGTGAGTCTCTACGTGGCTAGTGGCTCTCGAGTAATTAGCACCTGGTGTTTTACGTTAAAAGCCCCCACAAAGATTTTTAGACCAGTCAACCTTTAAAAAAGATCTAAGTTTTAAGCATCATTTCCGTTCTTTATTTACACGAAAATTTAAGGATTAGAGAAAAATGGCAAAATATGTCATTTTTTAGTGACATCCAAATATATATCAACAAAAAACATGACAAAAATTTTTCTTACATTTACAAAAGTCTTTAGAAACTCACTCTAAAATATAAATATTATATATAGATGAGATTTTTACCCAAATTTCTGACGACTTTAAAAAGGATGATGTTACAATAGGTGAAAAAAATCATCCGCTGATCTACGACGCGTATCATTCCAACGGACTTCACTTACAAATAATCCACCCGGCTTAACAAGTGCGCATTACTCAGACGGCAACAGTGAACATATTTTTATAAATGTACAAAATATACTAAAAAAAATCAGGTGATTTTTTAAACTTTCCCATATTTATTTTTAAAATATGTTTAATGCATCTGATATTATATTTAATAAAAAAAAATATTTATATATTTATCAAAATTACAAATCTTACAAGCATGACTTTAGAAGTTTTTCCAAAGCGTCATATTGCCTATCGTACATACAATAATTATAGCATTTTATATTGAAAAATAAAATAAAAAAATACCGAAAACATCCCTGTGTATAGCAAGCTCATTTATAAACTAGATGGCTCTTGCAATAGGAGCGTTCCCAAGCGCTGACTTCCTGGCCGCGACGTCAAAGAAAAGGGGCGCAATCGCGACTCTTTAGAGCACAAATTAAATTCACTAAACATAACACGCGTGCTATATGTGACGCGAATAAAATTTTACTGTCACGTAAATGATTTACAGTGCATATTAATTTATAAATAGTGCTAATAACAATTAAATTAAATAAATAGCATTTTTCATTTAAGCTAAGAATTTGAAGCTTAATTAAAATATTGAAAATATGATATTTTTTCATATTTTTTTTTAAATACAAACTAAAATATCGGTCTATGGGCCGCAATGGCAACAAGCTCTTTAGAGCAAAGTCCATATGTTTATTAAATTTGAACTTTGAATCAGTGTGTAAGCCCAGTTATTCAACACTTATTTTCCATTTTACGATACTGCATTCTTCATTAAGAATAATTTAGAGTTTGTCTAAGTTTTGTTAAGATAATTTCTATTTTTTTAATTCAGTTAGTTTTAATTTTTCACCTCTCAAAAAATTAATTTAAGATTTTTGTTATTTATTTGCGACTGAATTCTTATAAATTCTGCTCTGTATTAATTTGGCCGTTCAGCGAAAAAATTTTTTAAAGATACTCGATTATAAAAAAATAACTTTCTAAATAAAGAGAGAAAAATCACAATATAAATAAAAATAATACATTCAAACTAACAAATGCGTACAAATATTCAAAAAAATGCCGATTTTTATTAAATAAACATGTGATGAATTCAAGGACAAGGAAGAATATACAAAAATAATTTATTAAAATAAACCAACTTTGGCCCTGTAGTAAAGCGAAAATTTTTGTAATTGAGCCATATTAAACAGGCGGTAAAGCACGGTTACCCTAACTTTCTTATCTCGTTCCAAAGTAGTCGTCCGCCGCTCGGTTGAATCACGAATCCATCGCCGTTTATTGTCCATCCACATTGTCGTTACATCCTTTCAGGAAGTTTCTCAAAACCAGTTCCAGGAATACTTGTCTGCCACGGTGTCCATAATAACATTTGTACAAAATGGCATAATCAATTTTAGAGTCCTGCGTCCGGTGCGATAAGGAATCGGCCGCGTTAAACCCAAGGTTTAAAGATCGGCCCTTTCTGTGGTAACACGAGGTACGACACAAAAGTTCAAGGATTGTGTTTAAGGTCTATGATTTTTTGACCACGACATCCAAATGTAGCTAAAGCCGAAACCCATTTAAAGTATACCATATTTAATTAAATAAAAATGATAATGTAAAAATGAGGGTGCTACGTATAACTCAAGACAATTGATATTTTTTCACGTAATCTCATCCAAAATCTTTAAAATTGTCTATCCAATGTCACTATTCATTACACGTATCCTATATTTGACTGATGTCGCTTTGTATATATATTAACCCTTTGCGCTCGTAAGTCGACTATGTGTCGACATCGTATTTCAAGCGTTGCACTCGAACGTCGACAATATGTCGACAAAACTTTGAATGCATTTATTGGCTTTGTGTTCAAGCAAATTTTGAAAATTTAAATTGATTAATATTAAAAAGACTTCTGTTAAACACTTTTCAGTAATATTGAATTTATTAACTTATGCAAATAACTCAATAATTTTAAATTTACAAGTGTAAGTTTATTGTAAAATTTTTCATCGGAACATGGTCAAAGCGCGCGGTGTTAGGACGGCATCGCGCTAAACTGACAGATTTAGGTTGTCAATTATTGCTCAAAAACTGATTTTTTTCCTTCAAAGGGCATCTATATTTTTATGATATGGGATGAAACGGGATCATATGCTCTAATTGTGCATAATTATTACTTTATATTGTGTGTCTGCTATGAAATAAAAATAAAATTTGTAAGACGGAAAAAAGAGCGAGATGCCGTTATGCAAGCAGAGCTCGCTTACTCGCTCGCACTAATAAAATGAGCGATTGACAACTATCGACCTGGGTACTCAACTCAAATGATAATATTGGTCTCGACACATTTAATTTATTTTCGAGCTAGTAAATTATTAAATTATGTAAAACAGAATTAGTAATCTGTGTTTTAATTATTTATAAATACATATATTGATTTTATTTTTAAAATTATCCATATAATTACGAATGACGATATAATAATGGAATTTTAAGGACGTGACGATAAATTTGATATTAGCCGTGTTATTATTACTGTGACAGTAATAGTAGTAGGAATGATATCTAACCACTTAAAAAATGAAAAAATCAATAGCAAAAATTAAAAGACTTTAATTAATAAATTGCCTACGATATTTGTGTTAAAATTTAAAAAATAAAAAACAATACACGTAAACTTTAAAAACAGAATCTTATGAAAAATAACATAATTAATAGTTAAAATTAATAATAAATAAATAATAGTAGATAATGCTGAGTGTGGAGTAACATCTGTAAAAAAAATGTAAACTCCAAGTCAGTCAAAATAAAGCAAAAAATATTATATATATTAAACATTTTTATACTTAGCTTTAAAAAAATCATAGTGTATTACTAATACTAACAAACAAAGAACATTGCTATAAACATAACAAAAAATATTATGCGAGACCATATTAATCGGAAACTACGATGAAACTAGCTTTAATCTTAGTTTAAACATAAAATGCCTATTTTCGCATATTTTATTTTAGATATTTTATATCGTATTTAAATTATTGATTAAATTATTGATTTTTTTATATATGATTTGTTATAGCTTATAGTAAAATAATAATAAGTCTTCGAGCTTTTTCATCACACATTCTATAGTAGTTTGCCGCCGAATCATTATAAATAATAAGTTCGCTTTATTGGCCCATGAAAAGATATTACCCTGTTAGTTAATGGCGGTAAATGACGCCGCACATGTACGATACTTTGCGTTTAATTCCTGATTTATGTTTATTGCGGCCATGTTGCCCCGGCTGATAACACATAAACAGCCCTGGTCTTCTTTCTGTGCCCCTTTTTTCACACTAGTATTTTTTCAACGCACTTTGCCGGTCGTATCCAAACGTTAGTGTTAACGAGACGGTAATCTATTTTGGATTATGTTGTTTCATTACTGCCTCAACTAATAATCTAATTTATACTCTTGCCGTATACTGATATATAATATTAACTACACATAACTTAATGAATAGGTAAGATTACAATAAAACCCTTGATGTTCCTTTAAGTGGGGAAAATTACTTGGCAATAAGTCCAATAGACTTAAATTAAATTAAGACCATCGTGACCTAACAGGTTACCTTAATGCGTCACCATGTTAAAAAAAACAATTAAGACTGAAAGGGGCCTTATTCAATATAACTTTCGTCAATCCTCTGACAAAAGAGACAGAAGAAGGAAATAAAGATAGATTTTATGGAGAACTTCAAAAGCAGTGTGGAAAAGTCCCTAAACATGACGCATTAGTAATTCAATGCCAAAGTAGGCAAGAAATAGATATTTAGAAAAGTTGTAGGACGATATTTTTACACAAAAATATAAATGAAAATGATGAATGACTATACTACTTTGTGGCAGCCAATAATCTAGTAATTAATACACATGCTTCCCACATAAGAACATTCATAAAGATACGTGAAAAATATTAGGTAGCACACTATGCAATCGAGTAGATACACGTTGTCAAAACATAGAGGAGCAAATTCTGATTGACACCATTACTTGATAAAAGTTAAATTCAAACAAAATATATCTATCATTCAAGAAAAAGTGGCATATTAAAAAAGACGATAATGAACAATTAAAACACACTGGAATAAAAACTAAATAGAATTAATGAAATGGAAGACTTCAATGCTATTTTCTACCTGGGAAAGAATTCAAGAAAAAAAATAACTGAAATGCAGAATGAAAAAAGAAAAAGCACACAACGACGGTTTAATTTATTTGATAATAAAAAACGATTTTTGATTAATGATGTATATTTATAAGAAAAAAAAATTATAAACAAGAAAAAAAAACAATTTCTCTGAAACTATCTCCTCTTATTCTCGATTAATAAACCGTATCCCTTTATACACTTATTTACTATTATAAATTTGATATTATATTTAAATTAAATATTATACCAAATTTATATCTTTCATATGCATATGAATAGTTAGAAGAAAAGCATGATGGATTGTTGGAAATATGACCTTTCATAACTATCGTAGACTTGTTAAGGCAACCAAATCTGACGTTAATGTATTTGTTTAATCTAAATGTTGATTTATAAGGTTTCTTTTCTAGATTAATTTTATTTTCGAAAATATATTTGCAATATAAAAAATATTATTATATAATAAATAGACTATCGTGGTACATTATTATTCTTTAATATGTTTCGATCAGTAATGTTATGTTATGTTATATATTAATTTTAAAATTAAATGGTAAAATCAAACATAATAAAATTTATATTAGGTCTACTAGGCTGTAAGAATAATGTATTAAACAGATGATAGCGAATCTTTAAGAACTATATATGTGTTACATAAGAAAATAGAACCCTATATTTTTATTTAGGTATGTTATTTTTGGAAAATGATAATGAAGAGAGCAATAAAGAACCAGTTATCACAAAAGAAGAATCTGTTGAGCCAGATGATGTACATATATTATAGTGAAAATACACACTTATGCTGAAATTGTGCATATTAAAAATCAAATAATAATAATAACAACTTTGTAATTGTGGCATTGTTTTTAGTAGGAATATGCAAGATAAAATACACAAAATACACTTTTTCTAAAGTCCAATATTTGAAACTTCAATAAAAAATTTAAAAAACTTTGATAATGACATACATGTTAAAAAAAACTATACTGAAACTAACCAGATGGCAAAGTTAAAAACAAATATGCATCTTACTACCTTTGCTTTTTATCGTGTACTTTGAATCAATATTTTAAGAAGCTCTAGCTGAAAGCAATCTGAGGAACCTTAGATTTACGGATCATACTTAAATGTTTTAAGATAAGCTACTATTTCAGTATCATTAATTTTAAAAGTAGAGACCTTTGAAATGTGGATTTATAGATATATACTCAAAAGTTAAGTAGACTATTGTGCTACAAGATAATAGACTTATTTGTAGAAATCAAAGTGAATGCGAGGGCGACAAAAGATAAAGGTGTGACAAAATTGCCTAATTGCCTAGAATAACCCCGCTCACCGTTCGTCAAATCCGATTTGTAAAAATTATATTTTACACATACTTATTCGTTGAAACATCAGTTGTTTAAAACTGTTACACAAGTATTTTACGATCAAAATATTCAACAGACAGATCCACAAACGTCTCACTGGCTGATAAAGTTACACTAACTCGCTCGTAAAACCCAGAATTGTAAATGATGTTTATTGATCAACAAGGCGTTAAAATTTGCGTACAGCACTCGATAAGATGGTAGTGTAATTTCAATCCACATTGTAATTCGTCAAACGCCCGCAATTTTATCTTCACCCACCCGAGTATTGGGAAAATTACCATTGTCGATAAAAGCCTGTCAACGTTTCCGCGCACGCACAGGGCAAATCCCGAAACCCTACGCAAGTAATTAATCACCAGAAGAATAGGGGGGCGTCTGAAAACGCTGTGACACTACGTTTTTGCAATTTGGTCCGTCGGGACGTTTGAAAAATTGTTTTTCCTTTTCTTCTACTTTCATAGGCCATTTTTAAAAGAAAGCGTTTTAAAGCCCTTTACCCTGTTAGTTTATATATTATAGTAATAAGAACGAGCCCTTCTTTCTTTCAATGTGTTAATAGATTATTATTATAAACTGTCTGTGTCACCTGGGCAATGTAATGATATCATCGCTGAGATAAATAAAAATTCCTTCAGTCAAAGGTTTTTTGTATCTTTATGTTATTAATATATACATTTTATAGAAGATAACAATACTTAAAATGTGAAAATGATTTTCAACAAATTTGCCATAATAAAGATCGACAGAAAATTATTTTACTTCAGTCCTTAATTATCTACGTTGTGCAGCTGCATAATCATTCCATTGTTATTTTTACTTATTTATTCGCTCGTTCAAGAGGTAGTCTCGAACATTTTATTGCCGAATATGACGTTATCTTTTAACTTTACTCTCCTGTTTTTTTAGCTATTTTTATTAGCTATAAAATGTATTGTGTATTTATTTTACTACTCGGAATTTACAATCGTTTTATTTAGGGTCAGTTTTGCTAAGTTGCATTTTTTTGGTATAAATTGAGTTAATGTTTCAATGCATTTTTATTGTGGCTTCGTTATTTGAATGCTTTTACTTCAATCGCTAACGTAACACGCAGTTCTGGATTTTGTACGATATCCTTTGCCGTCGACATACTTTATTTTTAAATATATTAATTATATTTCTTTGTTTAGTCGACGTTTTGTTTCATGAGCATTTTATGAAATTTATGAAATTAACGGATCTTTCGCTGCCGTAGTATTTAATAAAGTTTATAGGTAATAGTGATTGAATGTCGTAGTCAACCGAATAATGGTGTTACTCTATCCGCCGCCAAATCAGTGTTGTTGCTTGACTTGTGGCCAAATAAATCGGCTCAACATTTAATAATAATAACAAAAATAGTGAACGGGCTTCATAAAATTACGAACGTGAGGCATAAAATATTTGGTGTAAATTAAATCTCCCTTGCCTTTACGTTGTAAGCAATAATGAACCAACTCTTAGTTAAGAAATGAATATAAAATAATGGTCCGCACCCCCACTTTTTCTCCCACTTACCCCTACCTCTCACACACGTCTGTCGTTTGGTCCAAATTCAAAAGAATCCAAATGGCGTCACTCATTTGTATGCGAAGTCCCTGTCCGGAATGAAAAACGAAGTTTTCGCCACGAAATGAGAATATTTCGTTTTAATATCATTGCAATAAAAAATATTATGCATACGTGAGAAATTTACGCAAACCTAAAGCGGACCGTCGTTAAACTTTTTTTTATATCATATCGATATTCTTGCTCAGCGGTCTCAAACTGGCGGGCCGCGTCAATTATAAAAAATTGCAAAAAATATTTTTTATATTAAAAATATAATATTAAAAACATACTCATTTTTTTAGCTTACGTTAATATGAAAACATATAACTATATTTAGTATAGTGACGTCAAGTATTTGGTTACGCAGGGTTTGAATAGTAGTCTGGATTCTCGCTTTCAATCAAAACCTATGATAATATGATAGAAGAGGGAATTTTTTTACGGGTTTGGAAATTTAATATCTGTAAACGACCCATAATCGTGTGATATTAAACGCTTGGGATCCATTACATTTCAATATCGATACCGACGAGCGTGATCGATAATGGCCGATTTTTGGCCCAAACGACCGAGTAAATTGCTTTACCTAAAAACACTCCCACGTCTCGTTATATCATTTCAATTTTCGCCGAGCGCTAGTAGTACAATAATTCGAGTCGAAATCGATATCCTTCGAAATAAACTGACAATAAATTATTTTAAATAAAAAAAAAATTACGCTATGCGCAGATATTGAAAAGGTTTTTGAGCTAGTATTATATTAACACTGCATCGAAAACATACTCATTATATTTTAATAACAATGTCTGGAGAAGTTTATTATTTTATTTGTAAGAAGTGTATTATTTTTCGTGAAAAATTCACTCAAATCTTACATGTTTTATTTCGTCGGCAAATTGAAACAATTTCCACTTTAAATTGAAGTTCAAAACTTTTTCACTTATTTTTAGGAGTATATTAATATTTATGTGTTATTTTATTTGCATGTAAGATTTGTGCAATAATGAAAATATGTAATCTCGCCATATTGCTGCGTCGCGTAACCTCCAAGTCATATTAAAGATCAAGTTGAACTCTTTTGTATTTTGTATTATATTTTTGTTTAATACAAATCGTATTATACTGTATTACTGCGTAACGATAAGTTCGACATAAATAAAATTTACAACGCCATCATTCAACAGAATTAGTAATACAGGAATGCTTGGTAGCTGTTCGCAGCGCATTCCTTCGCATTCGTCGCCAACCTTTGCCATTGTTAAAGTAATGTCATATTTTCTTTTAAATAATAATAATAGATCCAATCGCTCAGATACGCAATAGCGTTTGTTTATGCCAACGAAGGTATGTTTTCTAATTTCATTTGACATTTGAGTTTTTATTTTTCGTTTACATAGTTTAATATCCGGTAAATAAATATAACACGGTAATTAATACCAAGGCTTCCCAAATTCTTGGAAATAATTCATATACTGTGACGGAACCCGAGAGCCAAATTATCGTTATTTCAAACGCAGCGTGTCAGTTACACGATTTAAACTCGCAACTGTCTGTGAAAAGCTAACTTATAAGTACATTTTGTTTTATACCGAGAATAATTTAATTTGATATATTAAAACTTTAATTTAATATATTTAAAATAATATTATAAATACATACCGCATATATTAATTATAAATTTGTATTTAAATTCACTAACGAAATACATGTATTGAAATTGAATAGCAAAAAAACTTTTGATTATTACAACCTAAGGAAAAAGATGAGATTTCAAATTTTGCCGGACGACTTTATAAATTAAATTTCCCAATATCGCAAAAGTTTCGACTTCTATGTTATTTTAAACATCAATGTTTTCCAAAAACTTTGATATAAAATAAAGTACAATTGATCTTATTTTTCATTTAAAACATTCCACAGAGACAATTACAATTAGTGATTAATGATTGAGCAAAATCATTGTAGCAGTTTTCTTGGATTTCAAGAGAGCTTTTGAAACATTAGACAAGAGTAATATTAAAAAAATTAAAGATTATAGGTATAAGTGTAATAGTTTTATGATGGTATTTATAATCTGTCTTTTTTATATTCTGTTTATGGTGTGTATGTTTTAATCAAATTTGTTTAATCTATAAACAATTACCTATATTAGCTCAATTAATTAATAAAGTAATAATAATTATGTATTGCTTATTTTCATAGGATAAAAAAAAACGTTTTTATATTAGTCTTAAAATCACTTATGATTTGTATAATGACTATAGACACGCGTTGTTCTTGTAGACTTGTCTGCGTCACGTAGTCTCCAAGTCATCTCTAAAGATTGTGTTGAACTCTTGGACTTCGGATTTATTTGTGCGTATAGAAAGCGGCTACTTTCATTACCTTTTTGGGTTGTTTCTGTTGTTACTTAGCACTACTAAGCGTAACATAGCTTAAGTTGACTTCCAAATCGGAAGTAAAGTAGTAATAATGCCAAGTTCTGATAAAATTATATATCAGAAAAGTATTTTAGTTAGAAATATCTAATGGCAGCGCTTATATACTCTTTTGTACATAAACATGAGGTAAGCTGAGGTGCCTAGCTCTCTCTTACTTTGACCGTCTAGCCAATAAGATGCTTCAGGGCAGAAACAGACGATGATATTGTCTGTTACTTATCTTTTCAAAATTCCCTTTGCATAATGGTCATAATTTAAGGACTAGTAATCTGCGTATCTGCTATGTACATTTCACTGGCTTTGACGGGATTTGTATGGACAAGTATTTATCTGTATTAGCATCAGATTTACATTTCTTTGTATACGTATATTTAAAAGTAGTCTTTATCCGCCAAAATATACTGTCGACACTGGCGGTTTTATAAATCCAGCGCAACTAATAAACTTGTTCTGTAAATAGCAAGTAACTGCGAGTAATACTGTGGTTCTAACAAAAAATATTACAATAATAATATTACCTTATTATTTCTGTTTAAATTTTAAAGGATATTGCTGACTTTGATTCTAAATGCTACTGTCATTAAGGTATGGCGAAACTAATTATGAATCCCCATATGGAAATTTAAGCCACCATTTTACGCAAATTAGTCGAATAACTCGGGTTGGATTTCTTAACGCGCGCGCGTCCCTAATTTAATAGTTGAAGTTTAAACTTTAAACCTTCGACGCAGTTAACCTATTAAGCGTTCGTCGTTCCCGCGGGTGTTTTCATTAAATCACGTTTTATTAATGCTTCATTGTCGTTTTTATAACGTACTGCCGTCGTTACGTTTACGACTACGGATCGTCGTAATTTTTGCAATTTTACGGATTGGCAAAACATTTCAATCTGATAATGTGGAAAGGAATGAAACGATTTTCAAATTACTTTATCGTCGTAAAATTGCTTGGTTAGAGAAGCTCAATTACTTAATTATTAACTACTTTTTACAATAAAGTTAACTTAATTAGTATGTATCTTTACACGAGATAACCTAATTATTATGAATATTTTTAGCTGTATTATCCTTTTTACTATAAAATGTCTAGTACTAGACACTATTCTTTTTTTCTTAAAAAAATAACTAATAAACACATTTGCATTATCAACCTATTAAAAAAACATTTTAACACTAAACTAATTTTTTTTTTGTATTAGAAAATACATCACTAAAACAATGACGCTTAATAAATTAACTCAAAAGAGATAACCCCCAAAAGTATAAATTGCCCCTAAATTGTGAAATGCAAACAAAGAATGTTTACGAGACTGTTAGAAATTTTTTTAAATTATCACCTGCTAGCAATAAAAAATAAGTAAAATTTCTTTAATATATTTATAAATGTATTGGACGTGGACTAATCATCGACACTTGAGTTATGCTCTTCAGGCTATTAAGAATTAATTGACTTATAAAATAGATTTATTATGTTTTTTAATATAAT
Organism: Plectrocnemia conspersa; assembly: GCF_051122295.1. Lineage (NCBI taxonomy): Eukaryota > Metazoa > Arthropoda > Insecta > Trichoptera > Polycentropodidae > Plectrocnemia > Plectrocnemia conspersa. The sequence continues at coordinate 6,068,750 of NW_028277172.1, forward strand.
AAATAATAATAATCATGTGAGATCGAAATTATCTATAGAATAATATTAAAATATACACTGCCTGCCTATTTTCAATTTAATTAATATAATATTATGTAGTAACATCTTTGGCACTAAATGAATACGTTACGATAAATATGCAGTTTAACCTGTGATTTGTTATATGAAGTTGAAATGACGAAAAGCACAAAATTGTGCACACGGTATTCAATGTGTTAAAATGACGCTACCATCGACTTGATACGATCTCAAGGTGAAGTTAAATCAACCTTGGTAGACGGCCATAACCGAATAACCATCGGCCATGATCTCAACAGCTTATATTTTTTAATCAAAATTTTAGAGATAAATTGCGTCGTTAAATCGCCACGGCGGTTTATCACAATTTCCCAACAGTAAATAAAAATAAAATGGAGGCATATTTGAATAATGCCCCGTAGCGTCGTCGAATAACTCATACTTAGGCCGTCAAATTTTTCCAAGCCGGGCATGGCCGTTACCGGCGCTCGTTACGACCAACCGGAACGTGAACACGTTCGAATACCGCTTGATCCGAGTTTCGATTGTGCAGTGGCACAATAAAAATGCAATTCAAAATATCACGAGAGCATTTTCTGAACAGGAAACAAATTCGGTATTAGTTTCGGCAGACATTGATTTTGCACGTTTCAAATAAAAAAGAATATACATACATATATATGTTTGTACATGAGACTAAAAACCAGGGCTGTGGAGTCGGAGTCGGAGTCGGAGTTGGAGTCGTGGAGTCGTGGTGTTTTGGCCGGAGTTGGAGTCGGAGTCGGAGTCGTGAAAAATGAGCGACCCCGACCATTTTTTATATAAAATGCATTTTTTTAAATTATGAAATTTTAAATGCGTAATAATGAATGTGTATAGCGTATGCATATAAAACGTGTAGAAGAACACCAAAAATACCTGATAAAATTAAACTTTTTTGAGTCGGAGTCGGAGTTGGAGTCGGAGTCGGAGTGGAGTCGTGTTATTGGTGAAAATCGGAATCGGAGTCGGAGTCGGAGTCGTGTTTTTTTTTAACGACTCCACAGCCCTGCTAAAAACAATGAGACCATCAATCCGTGAAAACCTTGTATAGTAATTTTCTTAAGAAATGAAATATTATTTAATTTTAAATGCATATTTTAATTAAATAATATTTCATTTCTTAAGATTAATTATAGTGACTGATTGTCACTATAATTTTATATAATGAATGGTGACTGATCAAAACCAAAACGAAATGTTTGGTTGCTATATAACACTCTTATTCAATAAAAATAACATTATCAAAAAATATTATGTTTTCATACGAAAAACATTATAAATTTTGATCATTATTTAAATTAAGCATTGATTGGCATTTTACACGTGGTTCTTTTTAGATTAACATATTTAATTATTCCAAGAAAAGGTTTGCGCTAAGTGACTTCTCTAAATTATTCAGATTCCGTTCTATTTTCACATAAATATGAATATATTATGCTTCTGTAACCACAGGAAGGTTTTAGATTCAAAGATTAAAATAAATATCATAATTTTCAATTAAGGCTTATATTCCTCCTTTGTGTTTATGGCAAACCTTATCATAGATTTTACGTTTTTTTAAGGTAACAAGAAAAAATATATCGAGATTTAATTCTAAAAAAATGGAATAAGAATAAATAGCCAAAAAATATAGTGAAGAAAAATATTAAGTGTAAACAATGGATTTGCATGAAAATAATATTGATTACACCAAAACATGATTAATAGTGATCAGGTTTATCTTGCCCAATTTGGCTGTATGCTTTTTATGTCATTGACAACGCACATTTATAAAATTATAATACGGCAGCACCATAATTTTTAACCAGGATCCGCGACTATATTTTTTTATTTTTTTAAAGAATAAAATTGCGTAATTATAGAATTATAAATTTGATTTTATATTTTCTTTTAATAAATAAATTAATTAAAATGATATACAAATAAAACTAAAATATTATTGTTGAATAGTAAAGAGGATAAAGAAAAATATATAAGAGGAATAATAGATAAATACAAGATAGAACTAAAAAGGATTACTTAATTTTTTTTTAAATATATAGTATTTTATGATAGATTAAAATGTACATAGGAGCGTAACTCGGGAAGAAGATGCTAGAAAATCCCGGGCGGCACAATACTGGGGGCGACATTTTTTATCCACTGAAGCGGTCGGGGTACCAAATAATATTTTTTATACATTATTTTCATTTTGTTCCTAATTATGCGTAATATGTTTTCTTTTTTCAATGCTGCTTTAATGTTTTTTTGCTGTTTTTTCTGTGATTGAGACGCAGCACAGACGCCACTAGACGTCCATTAAATAAATATTTAAAAACAACCGTTAAAATATATATTAAATTACCTAAAGCAAGATAAAGTAGGTAATAAAATAAATAATTTCAATATACATCATTTTAGTCTAGACGACCAATATAAATATATAATCTGAATAATAATAAAAACATAATTGCTTTATATAAATGCCGCTTGTGTGTTGCCATAACAAAACATTGCAGCCGTTGACTCGAAATTAATTAAGCTAGCGATCAGCGTCGGATATTAATTAAATTACTGTCAAGACACGCTCGTTGATATTATAAGACATATTTTTAATAGTTGATAATTTAAATCGTGCCTCAATTTATCAATTAAAATTCACTTTCGGTATTATCTTTTTTAAGCCCCCCCCCTCCCCTTCTTTTCTACTTTTACATATGATTGCTGAACGATCCACTAAAACGATCCACGGATGAATAAGCGCTGAAATGCAATATGAAAAAAGCTCATTCGGCTGAATTTTACGATAAGAAAACAGACGAAAAAGGTTGGTTTCAGAAAAAATCTTCTGCTTCATTTCGTTCGAGCTTTCAGCCGAGAGGCAGACAATGTTTCAATTCCTTCTCGCGATTGGCCGACGCTTGAACGGAAAGCGGATAAAATTTGTTAAATTATTTTTATACAATGGTGCACGCTCAATAAAAAAGCTTATTTATATATTAACGCTAACGTTTAGCGTGAGAAAGATAAATTTAGCCTTTTCATGTCCGAAACAGAATTTAACACCAAAAGGGTCGGTAGATAAGTTTTATTTCCATCTAATATATACAATTGTACTTACATAAATTTTGTGCTTATGCATGCATGTTTATATGTGAGAACCAGTGCTTGAAACAAGTTACCCCTAACGCAAGACGCGCTTATTTTTAAAGCAGTAAATTTCAAAGAGACATACTTGAATTTCAATATATAATTGCTTGTAAGCTGATATACTAACAAATGCACACAAGTTATTAGCAAAAGAAATCGGATTACTATATTTTGGCACATCCTGTATAAAAGAGTACAGTCGACCCCTTCGCAATGTTTATAAATGCTGGATTATATGAGCATGCAAAAAGGGTATAATAATAAGACGAGATTAGATTAGCATTTAAATGCTAACTGAAGTCAAAAAAGTGCTACCTATTCGAGGAGAATTTTCGAATGTGCAAAAAAAGGGTTGCAATCGTATAAATTACAGCTGCCATGGCAATGGAACAGAGCAATTCCTATAAAGATAATGGCCACATAACACGTGACCCTCAAAATGCGTTTCGGTCGCATTCTGTAGACGGTTTTATGTTAAACGAGTTATTCCTAACTGGAATACATCGATGTTCCTGTTCAGTGGCTTCATCTATCCCGTTTTGTGTGAAGGTAAATAAAAATATCGACGCTCGGTTTGACGCTTAATGATTTAAAAAACAGGGGTCAAAGTGAGTAGATATTCTTTAGAACGTCGTTCCAATTAAAATTACGGCATTTCTATCCGATATAAAACTTATTTTCTACTATTTTTACGTTGTTGTACTATGATAATACTATGAGAATAAAACGGGTTTTTTATTTTTCTACCTCAAAGTATTTGTGTAAAGATACTTTCACATAAAACTAACGAACAGTGCGGAACAGTCCATTCTTCACTATAACTCAACGCTTATCTGAAAACAGATATACATCATGGTTGTTTTATATTCATGACAAATTATCGTATATAAATATTAGGGGTACCCAAAAGAAAGGACGTTTTTATACTGAATAACTTTGACGGTCAGATGTGACTTATTTGCCGTTCGGGTCGCATGTCTTTCTGTCGGTAGTGTTTGGATTTACATCTGGATAGTGCGTTACGAACATAACAAAAAAAAAACACCCTTCAATGAAAGAGTTCGGTCCGAGTAATGTGTTTTTACGCACTTGTATGCTGTAAGAATTTCACAAAAAAATGGCAACCACAGCACCCAAAAAAATTGTGCCATCTATGGTTAAATTGTACTGATTCGTCTATTTAAAAAATAGTTGAGAAAAATTTAAATCTAAATTTTTTTGTTTGGAATACAAGCTTAAAAGTGGAACACCAAAAATCATCGATGATGATCGCATAGCTGCAGAAATTAAAGCCAATACAGAACTGTTGATTCAGGAGTTAACAGATAAGACTAGATATTCATAGTTTAACAGTCAAAGAAGTTAAAAAAATATTGGGTAGGCGTGGAAACAATACATGCGAGCTCCACACTCACTAAGCGACGAGAACAAGGCGACGCGCTTGCCTCATACTGCGAGAATCACGCGAGAAAAAATTAATGCTCTCGAATGGAAAACTGTTTGTCACCCTCCATATTCTCATGATACAGCACCATCAGATTATGATTTACTTAAGTCACTACAACATAATTTAAATATTAAAAAAAATAATAGTGTTAGTGAAGATAAAACATTTCTTTCTAAATATTTTAATTCACATCCAGTCAGTTTTTACAAATGTGGGATTAAAAACTTGTCTTATCGATGAAAGAAGGTTGTATCTGGTAAAGATTAGTTTGTAAAATAATATTGTAAAATAAATTTGTTATTAAAAAAAAATATTAAAAAATCGTCCTTTCGTTTGAGTTCCCCTAATATTTTGTTTTGTAACACGAATTGGTAAAGGCGTGAAGACGTTTGATTCTAACATGTGTTATTGTAAGATTAAGCTTGAGGGCGGATAAATATTAACTATGAGCTGTATTTTTTGTAGCACAGATAGGTTTAATTAAGAGCATTTTTGACTCAAGTGTGTTTAACAATTTATCGCGCAACGTTAAAAGTTAAGATATTTCACTCATACAAGTATCTGGTTTCCTGTCCCTGTCAAATTGAGTTTCACGGATATTTTAGATCAGTATTTAATTTCACTACTGCCTATAAGTTGAATTATATTTTTGCTAATAGAAATATATATCTACTGGTGGAAATATTGTTGGATTTTACAAGTAAAATAAAACTTCACTGAAAAATACACATTCACTGTAACATTTTCCCCGGTAAAAATATATATCTACCAGGGAAAATATATTGCAACATGATTTCACTGAAATGGGATATTTTATAAAATATTTTTGGGATAGATTCTATATTGTATTTTTTAGATTTTCTTTGAGGGTTTCGTTAGGATTTATAGTGTTTAATTAAGATTCATATTACTTAATAACGATTCATAGTATTAAATTAAATGACATTCTGGCCAAATTCAAGGAATAGCAAATGCCTTTTGATGCAAAGGCACTTTTGCAGATGTTAGAGCCAAAAGCCAGAGAAAATGTTCACAACAATTTGATTTCTGAGCATGACGCTGATATAATTAACAAGTATTTTTAATAATAATACATGCGATTATTTACGCTATTAAATTTTCTAATATATTATTTTTTATATCCACGAATGTAAACATCAAACTGTAAATATATGGTCGAAAAAATTGGCGTTAGAGCCAACGTTGATGAAGAAAGTATTCTTTATGTCAAAACGTCATGTTGACAGTTATTATATGAACGCATTATCTGCGCGTTATTTCCAGTCGGAGATCGCTTCGCTCGTTTTAAACCAGCCTATTTCAATCATAATCACACTTGAAGAACTTTAAAATGGGAAACCAGCTGGTGGCGGTCGCCCCGTCACAAATTTTACCCGTCGAACACTATTTGACAGATCATCATGATTTATATTTTGATCAGAGGTGAATTCATATAATTTATTTTCATGACGTTGTTATTGTATTATTGTATTGTGCATCTTGACTAGATCCACCACATGACATCATATGTTCTTTTCTACCTTAATCATCCTCCATCTAGGCAATCTCGCTGTTGATAAGTCCTCTTAAATGTACTGCATTTATCTGAAGCCTTTTTATGCTCTTTTAACTTTCCTTCACTAACCTACTGCCGGCTCTATGCTGTCCGCTTCCAACGAAGTCCTGCTTTCTTCTGTCATATTTTCCATTTCTTCCCCACAGTCTTGCAAAGTGTCAAAGATTTAATTTGCTACATCTCTCACCTTTGCCAAGTCTTGAGTCTTGGAAAATATTAGTAGTTCAATATTTTGTACCATGTTTCGATTTTTATTTTGAAAACATTTGGAACATGATTACTGCTCAGTTGTATAACCTTATTTCATTCTTTAATTTGTTCCTTAATATAAAATATACTATTGACTTCCTAATTAATAATTTATTTTCTGCAACTGCCAATGAGCTAAACGTATTCCGATATTTCATTTTAATTTAATGTATTGATGTAAAACTACTCTCCTATACTATATGGAATCGTAAAAATGTTAATTGTAGTTGCAAAAGATGCAAATAACGAACAAAGTCACCACTGACTGATTCAAAAATGCCAAGCAAAGCTCCACTTCAAAATATTTTTTTTTAACTTTTGATTAACGGCCAAGTCACAGTGTTTATTCACGTTAAACATTGATAGGCAACTCATCCAAAAGATTTCTGATTAAACCTAATTGAATATTAGATGTACAGTTTTTATATTCAAATTTGTGTACTTTTTTATTACAATAAATATCATCATTATCGAGTGAAAAATTGCCATAACTTTATATGATAAATTTCAGCTTGGGATCGACCAGATTCTTCAAAGTCGCCCGAGCAAAATCTCAAGAGGGCCTGATAGTAGTGAAAGTATTTGCAATACAGGATCCTTCGCTTCCGCTAAGTATACATAGAGAAAGACTAGAATACATTAGAACTCAATTGGCAAATGCTTCGAACTGTTTGCCTTTTCAAAAGATTGTCGTAAGTATTCTTTCGCTTATTTATATATAAATTATAAATTCAATAATAATAATAATCTGTTTACAGCTAACCGAGAAGGCTGGATTAATAATGAGAGAATATGTTAAGTTTAGTTTATACGATCGCATATCGACGAGACCGTTTTTATCGCCTCTCGAAAGAAAGTGGATAACGTTTCAAGTGTTATACGCTCTATATCAATGTCACAAGCTGGGAATATGTCATGGTGATATAAAAGTACGATATACATATATAATTTATTTTTTATGACCTAACATAGTGGTTACATCCAATCACTCACAATTTTAAAAAAAAAATTATATTTTTTTATTTTTTCCATAGCCGCCATTTTTAAACATTATAGCAGATCAAAAATATATTGAAAAATAAAACAATATTTGCCTTTCTTGATATCAAAACTATCCATTTCTGGTTTAAAAGTTAAAATTGCCAACGAATGCTACTTTTCTAGATATACACGTCTATACAACTTTATGAATTCATAAACTAATATTCCTTGTAAAAATTTCATATGAAATTGAAATGATAGTATTTATTTAGAAACTAGACAAGAAATACATGTCTGATGATTGTGTGCAGTGTACACCATGTGATTATACAAACTATAACTAATAACTTTTCATTTTATAAAAATCGCGAATAATTAAACTAATTTTTTAATAAATTATTTTTTCACTTGTTTTATTTTAGTTAGAAAACATAATGCTGACTTCGTGGAATTGGGTTTTGTTGGCCGATTTCGCTTCATTTAAACCGACTTTTTTACCTGAAGACAATCCCGCCGACTACAGCTACTTCTTCGACACCTCCAGAAGGCGATTGTGCTACGTGGCGCCTGAAAGATTTGTGAAAACTTTAGGAATGGACAACTTTGCCAAATTGACGTCTGACGATAAATTAGGCGGAGGATTGCTCTTGAACGAGTCACCGTGCAAAGCTGGTGATTTATTACCGAGCATGGATATATTCTCTGCAGGGTAAATTAATATTTTGATATTTACATTATATTTTTTATTGCTGTTATTAATATTTTATATGATTTTTTTGTCACATAGGTGTGCTTTGCTGGAACTTTGGAATGATGGTACACCAGCTTGGGATTTATCTGGTCTTTTAGCCTATAGATCCAGCGATACTCCTCACAACGTTAAGCTGCCAAAGAATTGCGATAAAAGATTAGCCGATTTATTGACCTCTATGACGCAGAAAAATCCACAATCTAGATTGTCAGCAGAAGTTTATTTAGATAATGAAAGAGGAAAGTACGTAATTTTTATTTAATTATTCTTCTTTTAATGTCTTAATACCTAAATCACTACAGGTTTTTCCTGCATAATAAATGCTATCTTATTTTTACATCCATATCTCGTTGTTCTTTCATTGACGGAAATATCTTAACCCTTTGAGTATTGAGTTTATTTATACACATTTGTTAATGTGTTAGTATACACCTGGGAGTGGGTTCTCAATCATTCCTAGTTTTTAACTATTCAAGTATTCAAATATATTCGTAATTTTTTTCTCAGTTTTTACAGATTTATTAAACTAATAACTGTAAAAAATCAATTAATTGGATGTGAAAAAATATTTAATTAATCAATAATATACATAACACAATGCTGTGCGAATTACTGATCAGTGAGGGCGTCAAAAGGAAAATGCTTAATTTATTATTACATACTTTTTGGTCAGGAACGTCATTTCAGTGTTTTCACATCACCAGAGTTAAGATCAGTTGCGATTTAATTAATTCAGCAAAATTTATGGAACATTTTAAATACATAATTTTATCGAACTTATTGTATGTATAATAGCTAGAAATTTGGAACGAATTTTATATGCATAGAGATCGGATCCGTATCGGCGTTTGTTTTATGCAAATTTGCACATAAATGAAATAGCTGGAAGTATATTAATTGTGATCGAATTATTTAACTGATTGAAATAAAATCTTAGCGTCTTGAAACAACAAAAACATAACACAAACTTCACCAAAACTTGCGACGCACACTTGTTTTTTAGATAAGTATTAAACGATAAATTATGTTGGACTTTTCAAACATTTTGTTTCGTTCAACGAACGAATTCTGCGAATTTCGGTCGCAGTATAGACGGCCGATAAACATATTTTATTCACAAATGTTTTTTTCAAATGTGTAAAAGCATTTTTTTGTTGAGAAGAAGCATCTCATTGTCCCGCAGCAGCACTAGTCACCCGGGTACATTAAAAGAAGAAATAACTACCCACAAGTATATAAATAGTTTCATTTTACGATATTTTTCACATTTCATTTAAAATAATACAAACGAATATTCGTCAATTATTTGAATATATTTATATATAGTTGAAAATTGGGCAAATATTTTGAATATTTGATTGAAAACCCTATCTGAGAGTGAGTTAATTTTATGTATTTTTCCATAATTATTTATGTTGTTATTTGTTTATTATTATTTTATATTGCATTTATAGTAAATTATTGGAAAAAAATTAGTGATTCTCAACGTTTTATTGCTTTGATTTATTTTAGTGTTTTTTTGTATTAGTTTGTTTTAAAACTTTTTTAATATTAGATTTTGTTTATTTATTTTACATATTTTTATATATTATTCGGCTTTTGTGATTTTTTTATATCAATTCAGAGGCTCTCTATTTTTTTATAAAATGAATATGAAATAGTTTTGTTACGTTAATTTATTTCGTATTATTTTCTATTGAAATCATTTATGATACATTAAATCAAATTAAAAAAGAATGTTATATAAATATTTATTTTACAGTGAGAGTGCTCAAAGTTAGCTCATTAATATTAAAATAACAAGCCTGCTGATATTTTAAATTTTTGTATTGGACGTATATATGCGTCATCAGCTCTTAACATAATTTTTTTTTAATTTCAGATTGTTTCCTGAATATTTTTATTCATTTTTGCAATCGTATATGTTAATATTCTCGCGTCAAACGATACTACCGCCCGATGAAAAAATATCCAGGATATACCAAGACATTAGCAACATTATAAACATATTCACAGAGAACCCAAACGAGAAGAAAAATTATAAAGACAAAAGTGAAAATAAATCCAACGTTACGATCGACGTGAACAATGAAGGTGTATCTAAGACGATCGACAACGCCAACAAATCTGGAGAAAAGTTCAAAACTATAGATGTTAATACTATCAACAAATCCAAATGCAACGCCAAAGGCTTCAGCGATAAGAAATATGTTAATCCGGACAGCGAAGGGTTAATAATCATAACTTCTCTGGTCACGTCATGTATCAGAGGACTTCATCACTGCACTTCAAAGTTGAACTGTCTGGATATTTTGTGTCAGTTAGCCGAAAACGTCAGCGCCGAAAATATCTTAGATAGGATCATACCTTATATTATACATTTGACGCACGATGCGTTGCCTAGGGTCAGAGTTAGCGCCCTAGATACGCTGACAAAGTGCTTGTCCATGATCGACATCCTTCCTAAATCTGATCTCAACGTATTTCCTGAATATATCTTTCCGGAAATTGCGGCATTAGCAACTGATTCGGCAGTTTCAGTTAGAGCAGCATATGCCAACAATATAGGTATGTATTGTATAAATAACTAATCTCTGATTTCTATACAATAACTCATTTTTTATTTACATCTGACAATCACTATTATCTTACCTTATTACAGAGATCACAATATTACTCAAATAAGTCTATGCTTAGTTTGAAAAGGGTTATTTTATTATATCATATTCATATCAACGGTTCGAAAAGTGATTCTTCAGAAAGAGTAGACAAATATAATCATACTCAATATCAAAGCGATTTAAACTATTAATTTCAATTGAAGAGCAACCACTTTTATTTAAAATGTGTTTTTTTGGTTTATTAATTATATTAATCGAAGAACTCTCGAGTATAAAATGTAAGATGTTAAAAAATCACAACTGAATCACTTAAATGACTATCTGCGACTGATGTATTTTTAAAATTTAAAATGCAACTGGTCAGAGATTATTTGTATATGTTTCACATTTTTTCATATTTTATTTTTTTGAGTAACGTAATAAATTAGTGTCTTCTTGACATTTAAGAAAACGAAATTTTATTTATTTAAAAGAAAAATGATATGCACGCACAGACCAGAGAATATTTGTTCTGTGTATGCACGTGACGCTTTTGCTCTTGTGTTTTTGTGGCGTTTTTGTAATACAAGCTGCCCAATCTCCTGTGTAAAAAAAAGAGTACAATTTCTGCAATTATACATACATATATCATCTTCTTAATGCCACTCTTGTGTCTGTGACCAACTCTCATTTAACAAATACAAGGAATATAAAACTTTTTGTACAAAAGAATTTATATTTACACAATATGAGAAAAAATATCTTATTGATTATTTTAACCTTTTAAAATTTTAAGGAAAAAGACTTACATAAATTATCATTCAAAGTTTTAAATTAATACATCTATTGCTTAATCAGTTTAATGTAAAGAACCACCGATGTTCAGGACATTAGTAATTCGTCATAAAAAATGTTTGGACATTGGTTGTTTTTCCAAAAGTGGTGATATTTTTGGCTTTAATTTTTTTTTTTGTGAGAATGGTGGTTTTACGATTTTTTTCCTTAGCAAAGCTTGTAGAAAATACCTTGAACTATCCATTTTGGCAATAAAACAAATTTCAAAAAAAGTGGACATTGCGACTTTTTCATATAAGGTCTTCAATTGCAGACTTCTATTAAACACAATGGAAAATATTTTTCTCATAGTTCTAGAGTGCCGTTTAATATAGGGAGGAGATGAAAGAATGTTAGCGATTCTTTCATCTCCCCCCTATATTAAATGTTTCTACAAAATCAGTTAAAACTACCTGCTACGAATATTTTTACCAGGATTATTCACTTAAATCAAGAGTATCTCATTATTTAAGTATTCTGATTTTTTTTATTTGATTTTAGCACTATTAGCCGAAACAGCATTAAGATTCTTAGATCAAACGCAAAACTTGGACAACCCAAAAGAATCCGTCAAGATCAATTATGAATCGGAACTATCCGCTTTACACGAAATGGTATACATTTATATGAACTATATTTTATAAACATTATTTTTTTCTACGCACTCACAAGCTTTTTAAAATCAGGTGAGACAAACAGTATCAAGCTTACTGACCGACTCGCAGACGCTCGTAAGAAGAGTTTTGATGGAGAGTGGTATTACAAAATTATGTGTGTTCTTCGGAAAACAAAAAGGTATTTTCTTAATCTTAAATTTATTCTGCATTCTTAGTATTTAATATATGAAATTATTTTAGCCAACGATGTCTTATTATCACATATGATAACTTTTTTGAACGACAAAGAAGACACTGCACTCAGAGGTAGCTTCTTCGATTGCATCATAGGAGTGGCAGCGTACGTCGGCTGGCACTGTTCTCACATATTAGTTCCTCTATTGCAACAGGTAACAATAAATAAAAGTTACTCTATAAATATTTACTCATTAAGGATTTCTTAAAGCTTTATTTTTATTCTAGGGTCTGACTGATCCATCCGAGTTCATAATCGCCAAATCTCTACGAGCTACTACATCTTTAGCGGAACTGGGCTTGATACAAAAGCCGGCTCTGTGCAAGTTGATAGCTGAAACAGTGTGCTATTTGAGTCATCCAAATCTATGGGTAATTAATATTTTTTTAACCAAATGTGATCAGTTTATAATAATTTATATATTTTTTGAACAGATTCGCCACGAGATCTGCGGCTTAATATCCTGTGTAGCAATGCTGTTGAATCCAATCGACGTAAACTGTAAAATCTTACCGTTAGTCTGGCCTTACCTTACTTATAAACTAATTCAGGTAATTTATAACAAGATTAATTTTAAAATGAATTTATCTAATCGTGTTTCAAAACACAGGTTGACAAAACTGAGCTGTTACTTGAAAGTCTAATACAGCCAGTACCTAGATCCATATTCGATTCAGTCATTCGATATAAAGATATCAATCAACTACTTCAAACGCTTCGCGAAAGGAAAGCGACTAGAACTAAGGTATTGATTTAAGAATTGAAATGAAATTTATTTATGGTATAATGTTCACTGAATTAAATTTATTTTCAGGTAAAGTCAGGCACTCTTCCTCAGTACTGCGAATTGAGCCAATCACTTAAAGTCCTCTTCCGGCGTCTCGTCTCCGACGGACTGACTGATCAGATGGAATCGCAGATATTAAAGATGAGCGCTCATTTGATCGAGATGCAAGGCGTCAAGACTCAAAGCACTTCGAGCCAATCTTCCAACGACTCTCCCGGAAGACTGTGTCTTTCCGGTTTTTCCTGCATTTCCAAGATGGTCACACTGGACAGTAACTTTATGGACGGCAGTGCCGATAATAATCATCATGCTGCTGTTTTAAAGTTAGTATTTTTGTCATATATTATATAACTGTAAGAATATGTTAATTCAGGGGTCGGCAAACTTATTTTGTGAAAGATCGTAAATACGTTAGTCTTTCAAATTTTCAAACGTGCAAGTTTTATATATGAGCACTATTTCTTCTTGTAGTTTTAGATAACGTCCGTTAAGAAATCCCATAATATCTGTGCCAAAGGTTCATAGGTGTCATTTGGGAGGGGAAGCTGGGGGGGCATTTGTCCAGAAAAATGCATATTATTCAATTAAATACTATGAATATTAACACTGGGTGTACCGCACACTCGCACGAATAAAAATAAACATTGAGCTGGCACCTTTTCCCGCAATCGAAAGAAGTGCTATAAAAACGTAATTTTCAAACTTGAATATTTAAAAGTACATTATCAATAATTATAATAATGAATATGGATACTGAACCAATAGTATTCTTCCTAATCCTTGAATTCAGGGATTGTTAAACTTCTGGGTTCCGCACAAATAAATTCGAAACACAAAATATACATTTAAAAAAAAAATTATTTACACTTATTATATTACTATTATTTTATTGTTCATGTTATTATTATTATTTTGACTATTGAGTGTAATCATATTATTTGTATGTTTATTTAATAATTTACGAGTGTATGATATTTGTCAAAACCTTCTCCTAAATGGAACTGGCATTTTAGATTTAAAAACAAAAGTATTGTCGGCTCTTATCATAAAATACAAGCATAAAACCATTATTACTGCTGCATTTTATAGCTCTGAATGAAAAGTATCATGTGTGAAAATTCGACATGGTGCATAGATTAGATTGTAAATATTCAACTTGAGGGAAAGCAAAAACCGCCATAAAATGACAACAGATATCAGAAAGAATTCGTTGACGACAGAGATTCGAAAAAAACATGTTCGCAGCTCAAAGGTGACGTAAATTTGCACCGCTAAGATGCAAAATTTTGGCAAGATCAATTCTAATAAAAGCATATTTCACTTTGGTATGTTATTATTTTAAACCTATATTATTACCGAAGATATTCGTCAAATATAAACAAAGAACTCGAAACGCTAATAATTTTTATAATTTTATTTTGTATAAATGAAATTTATAAAATGACATCTTCTGGTGGAATTTGTTGTTTTTAGTGGCACATAATATAAATTTATGATGGTAAAGGTCTCATATTCAACCAAAAATGTTAAACAGAACCTGGAACCACTAATTAATTTTTATTATTTAATTTTGCATGAACAGAAATAAAAAAAGTGGCATCTGTTAAAGATATGTATTCTATATACTTATTTTAACTTGCTGCCATAAAATGACAACAGATGCCAGAAAAAATCGTTAAAGTCGGAGATTTGAAGAAACACGTTAACTCGTTCCTGGATCTAGAGCGACTTACATTTGAAAACAAGTTAACTTGTTAGCGACACACAGTGTTAATGAAATAGAAATATTAAAAAACTGAAATGATGTCCCAGATTCTAAAACAGAAATGTTCAAAGAAAATCTAAAACAATAGTCAAATCTACCCCAAAAATATTTTTTAAATTATATCATTTCAGGTGAAATCATATTGGAATACATTTTCACCGGTAGATATATTTTTTTACCAGTGAAATCTATCAGGTGCTAGTAAAATTATATGATTTTAACTTTTCCATACCTTATCATTATAAAATGTATATGCGATATATAAATGTTAGAGTGAATGTGTATTTTTCAATAAAGTTATATTTTCACTAGTGAAGTACAAATATATTTTCACCAGTAGATACATATTTCTATTAGAAAGAATATAATTTAACTGATAGGCGACAGTGAAATTATATGCTGCTCTAAAATGTATAAAATTCAATTTGCCAATTGCGAAATGTCGATTTTCTGTTCAAACCCAAACCTAACCTAACGAAAGTTCTAAAACTAATTATAGTTTTATAAGTTCAAATATTTCTCTCAGTAATAAGCAGAATAAGTAGTACAAACAGACGTCGCATCTCATATCGCTACATAGTTAGTTTGCATTTCTATATTACACTATGTTTTAAAAATATGATAGTTATCTTTATCAATATTACTACGTAATTTTGATATAAGAATGTTGGTTAAAGTATATTCAAATCGAATTTCGCTCAATAGGAGGGTTTAAGAAACAATTATCACTTCTTAGAAGTCGAAAATTCACGTCAAAAGCAATAAAATCGTGGCAGCGCTGTCGCAGTAACGAGCGAGAAAAATACTTAAAATTATTTGTTTTGCTATTTAATTGCCTATTGATATTACTCACAATGTGCTCTGCTGTTGTAATAACAGTTTTCGCCGCAAGACTAATAAATTGAAATAAAACTGTGTTACCGGAACATTTCTTCAGCTGCAACAACCAAACATGACTTTAATAATTTACCATCAGTAATAGTCTTTCTTTTATTAATTAATAAATAAGCTATAACTGACATTAGTTGTAGCTTCATGTCCTTTTTTTATTTTTGCAATTAAATTGTTATAAAAATCCGTTTTAAACTTTTCTGATAAAATTGTCTTTATTATAGTATTTTATAGCGTTTCGAACAATGTCATACTATTATTAATTGCTATACTTCTCCTGAAAATTTTAAACTTTACTATAATAACTGTTTCTTTTGTAGAAGAACTCCTAAAGCGATTGCCGGTAGTCAATCCACATTAGAAACTCACAGTCACATGAACTCTGAATGGCAACACATGTTCGGCGACAAAACTTCAAACGAAGCTTCCGCTTTACTATCTAGAGGTATTTTACCGATCATCATATGTAAAGGCAGGACTGTTCTAGCTTATTGTGCATTTACTACATTTATCAGCATCTAGCATTTATTGATATGTTTAAATAATACATGAATATTTATTTCATTACAGATACCGAAATGTCTACAACTTTAAATCCCACTCACATGCTCACTCAAGTATCTACAATGCACTACAGTAGCAGCAGTAGTAGTCAATTCTTACAAAGAGCACCGTCTCCGATATCGCTGGACTCGAACGTAACTCATCTATCTTCGCTTGTCGAGCAGAGCTTGCAGGAGAGAAGTTTTGTTCAATGTACATTTTTTTGTTAATATACATAGATGAAATATTTTAGTGAATAGATTATAATTTTGTATATTTAATTACAGACAGCATGGCACCGTGCCGACAAGAACTAAAAAATTTATCTACACGCCAACAACTGAAGTACACAAAAGCCTTGAGGTATTATTTTTGTTTTGTCCCTCCGTTTAAACAAGATTACACTTTCTACTAAAAATCTTGATACATGGCAATGTCAATAGAAGATCTCCTTATATCTATACATATTTATTATAAATCTACATGTCTCAACATATTTTAAAGATTCTTATCGAAACATTTATATCGAATATACCGGACCCTTACTACCATTTCCACGCTTCACATCCAAAAAGTTCTATTAATCTATTTAGTACATTCACTGCCATTCGGGCAGCTTTATAAAAATTACTTGCGGATCTTGGAACGCCAGACTTTACCCTACACCTGAAGGGAGAAATCGGTTGCGGAAAAGGTTTTGAGCTGAGCAACCTTATCATCGATTAACTTT
Source organism: Plectrocnemia conspersa (assembly GCF_051122295.1). NCBI lineage: Eukaryota > Metazoa > Arthropoda > Insecta > Trichoptera > Polycentropodidae > Plectrocnemia > Plectrocnemia conspersa. The sequence goes on from NW_028277172.1 coordinate 6,085,945, forward strand.
TTTTCATTAATAGATCTCGAGAGTGTGCTATTGAGAGTTGCGGTAGTAACTTACCACCTTCGAACTGGAAGCCAGGATCTTCGCTCATGGCGCAGCTACACGAGCATAAGTTAGTATATACAAATATATATAATATATATATATAATTATTTCATATGTCTACATACATAACTTTTAATAAACATTTTAAGATCGACCGTCAATCGCTTAGTGAATCTATCAACTAGTCCACATTCCGTTTGTTCTAACACCAAAGGATTTTTTGGTTCATGCTCCAACGACGGAACGGTCAGATTGTGGGATTTGGCAAAAATGGAAACCGTCAACATTGTCAATAAGTAAGATTTGTTCTTTAATATGTATTATATAAAAATGATTATATTCAAATTAATTGCTTGCGCTTTTCAAGATCAAAATCAATGTATAACAGAGGTGCAGGACCTGTTATCGGTATGGCTCCGTGCGAAAATTATCAATCATTTGCTGCTGCCACGCAAGATGGATCAGTGTTCATTTTAAGGTATTTATCCTTAACTATATATAATACACATATAACAATAATAAATTGAGAGTGAATCTGTTATATATAATTCATTATTTAACTAAATTTTATTTGTTTCTTATTAGTGAACCTATTTTAACACATATTAGTAAATTAGTTTCCGCCCTACTAAATATTAAGAAATCAATAATTATGTTAACGATGTTTTTTCCTATGCATTTTTAAACAATGAATTTAATATTTTGCGCAAACGACCATTCCCGCGTTAGTGCGTTAGTATATTAGCATAATATGTAACTAATGCTATAATTATCATGTAGGATCACTATATGGGCCGCAGTGTTTGTCTCATTACATAAAAAATGTCTAATTGTTTGCGAGTCGCATAGAGCCACTTTGTAGCCCACAATTAGAACTTTAATCCAAATATTAGAATACCAAATATATTTGTTATTTGAATATTTTTCTAACTATTCATAAAGTATGAATTTATATTTTTAGTTAAACATTATGAAATATTTAATATCAAAAACATCAAAAATAAACCAACTGCAACAACACAGTTGTGTTAATTATATCTGAAGTCTTTGAACATTTAAACAACGCAGATTGTCAATTTCCCCTGATGTACCACTGCATTATGTATAGCCCATTTTTGTCCTTTTCTGTGAAATGTATCTTCTTATCTTTATGTGCTAAAATTAACTATAGTCATTCGTGTAGAGTTGAGAATTATGGCTGACACTTTTGCACAAAACTGTTTTTACGCGAAAGAATATAGATAGACAAGTTATCGTAGTTTTGGCAAATTTTCATTGTTCAGTTTTTTTTAAATCTTCTTTACACAAAAAAATTGTTGATACTCTAAGGTTAATTAATAATAAGTTATTACTTACTGCAAAACACAGATATTCTCAAAACTTCCAAACAAACGTCTGCAAAATACGTCTCGACGGATCCGAGTCCGGGTACCCGTACTTGAAAATCCCTACTCCTCACTTTGCAGGGATTTTACCAATATTTTATTTTTGATTTCAGGCTTGATTCTGGATCTTCAAAGATGGTTTTATCACAATGTCGTCAACTAGATCCAATAGATGATGGTGGAGTTATTGATGTGGTGTGTAATGCTCATTGCATGGGCGGAGACAATATCATTATATACGCGACTCTATATGGCGGAATAGTTGGATGGGATTTAAGAGCACCAGGTATGAAATCTTATTAAGTGCGAATGAAACAATAAGAACACATTATAAAATGTCAACCATTAGGAAACGCGTGGAGACTGCAAGGAGATTTAAAACTCGGAGTCTACACTTGCATGTACGCAAGCAGCTTAGGATGGTTGACTATCGGTACTTCCAGTGGTCACGTTCGTGCTTGGGATTTGAGGTTTAGCTTACCCATAACTACGCTATCGCATCCAAAAGGTATGTATAAAATTTATAATAATTACTCTCTTAGTTTATTGATACAGACAGGGGCATTCTTTATTTAGTCCGTCTAGTCCTTCTATCGAATTTTTACAATTTTTTTCTTTTTTATAGAAAGTAGAATTCGTAGTATTAAGCCACATCCAAAAGAAGACTGTTGGGTTATCTGTGCTACCGGAAACGAAGCAGACGTTTGGAGCTTAGAAAGCGCTCAAAGACAGCAAGTGCTTTGGCCTTCGGATAAGCCACCTTTGACTTACACAGTGGTATTTTTTTTTCACTAAACAATTATTACTATTGCTTAAAATTGTACTGTATTAAATATATTTTAATTACAGCCCTGCTCTCACTACATCGGTGCCTTGTACGGTGGTATCATTGACGACTCACCGTTTGTTCTGACGGCCGGCTCAGACCAGAGAATAAGATTTTGGGATTTGGATCAACCTGATGACTCTTACATACTAGTGGGTGCTGCTAACGACCAATATACTGCCAGCACAGCTTCCGTTTCATACAAGTAAGTGGCTTAAATTGTTGATTTTATTGAATTTGATACAAGTGTCAGTATGACTGTGTAAGATTCATAGAATATCACAATCGTGTAAATCGAGTCTCTCTGGTCTCTGGTTCTGAGTCAAGTTGCTATCTAAATTTTTATCTTTGTTCTAGAAATCGTATCGTCGACGCTACTCCTGTGATCCAAGAATTGACGTCTCTCACCAGTAACACGAGCAGATTGTCAATTGAAGATCAAACATCAAGATGTGGACCAGAACTCAGAGGAATACATCACACAGCTTCCATCACAGATTTGACAATGGTCCAAGCGAACAAGTGCTATTTGCTAAGTTCATCGGCCGACGGTGTCATAAACGTTTGGAAGTGAATTAAGTTTGCCTGTGTATAATTTATATTAACATTAATATGTATCACGTTATACATGAAGAGTGTAATTAGTAAAGAATTGGCTCGTTGTATATGAAATATTGATTTTTAATATTTTTACCAACCATACATAACAGTGCAACGTTCAGAGTGAAAGCTCTTTTATAATATGAAACATTTTACCTGTTTTTTTACTGTTAATTGTAAAGTATTACTTTTAGGGTGTGTTCTGGGATTTTTAGAATTATATAATTCACATAAATTTTCATCTTCAATTCACCATTCTCTGAGACGCTGTTCTTTATCTCGTTCCTAGAAACAGTTTAGCGTTACAAACGGTCGCCAGAGAAATGATTTAAATATATTAAATAATATATGCATCTGGTATTTTTACATTTCAATCAACATCATAAAATTTTGTGTTTTTTTGTCTAAATATCTTGAAACTATAACATTATCTTGCCTTAGCTTTTCACAGTATCGACTAAAGTATTCGATACAAATTTGATAATTTCAGCAAAGATATACTTTTTATATTTTGTATATTTATTTTAAAAAATATATTTTATTTATTTATTACATATTGAAGAACATCGGTGATAACACACATCCTTGTCTTACATGATTCATGAAAATCTGTAAATATTACAGTATAGAATTTGTTGAATATTTCATATACAACGACTCAATAGCTCTAAATATAATACGATTCAATTATAATAATAAATTATGTATATATCGATTTGTTATATTATTTTTTTATATGTATAGAAAGAAATAATGACACATTTTTATGTAGTAACAGATTATATTTTATTTCTTCAACAATAAACTTAACCTCTGTGAGTATTGATAGTAAAGTTAATATTACATATACAATTCCAAATTATAAAATAATGGTGAATAGTTTGGAATGTCATACATAACAAATACCTAAAAGGTCAAAGATAAAAACTGATATGATAAATGATTTTCTGCTCAAACATATAAACCCATAATTAACAAATATAGTATCAAGGAATGTTTAGTTATTAATTATATAATTTTTATACAAAAATAACGAAATTAAAATATTTTTTATGTTATATTTTTAATATTTTATGATTGATTGAACGATAATATCTGTCAGCCGTTCCCTTCCTTTAAGATCTTCTAATTCAATAACAGTCAAACATCCCAGGACGTCACACTGACACTGTTTGAGCAGTTTTACAGCTGCTTCTACGGATCCGCCTGTGGCTAGTAGATCGTCGATGATCAAACATTTAGTACCAGGTTTCGAGAAAGCAGTTTTCTTAACCTCAAACACTGCCTAAAAATGAAAGAAATATCAACATGTTTAATAATATAAAATCAAACTAAACATTTAGCGATTTTTATATCCGTCTTAACTTATATTTTGTAAGTAAAAACACACAATAACATTTGTATTGTTTATGGGATAAATGTTATTGATGTTGAGACAGTAAACAACGGTTTTTCAAATTTTGATCTAAAAACAGCTGATGAAAAGATGTGATAATAAGTTCAAGGTGATAATTGAGAATCTCCATTTGAATACTAGGGACATTGTTTCAAAGATAAGTATCAATAGCCGGAATATTTTTAAACGGACGTTTTAAAATATCCCCTTTATTCTGCAATCCTTGCTCCTTCTGATTTTCACCCATAAATCTACGGAGGAATTAAAAATGACATTGGATACATTATTTACTCCTAAACCATTAGGTTTATTTAACATGAAATGTTCACGATAATTTATAAATTTTCAAGATAATCACAGAAAGGGCACAAACTTGACTATTTTAAAAAATTACAATAAACATATAATTTTAGAATTTGAGTTTAAATAACAATTTTTTACTTGTATATTGTATAATAAAAGATTAGCTATTAAGCTAAATAAATTAATAAAATAATAATAATAATATATCTTCAAAAAAGAAATAAATAAATTAAACACAACTAAGGTTTGCTATACAGGTAGTACTGATTTCGATAATATCGGTATTGGAGCAAAAATCGACCTTTGCTACTACCGGTATTACAAAATGAAATACCAGCAGTACTAAAAAAAAATTTTTTTTTTTCAAATTCCTACATTTTATTTGTTGAAAACGATATCTTCATGGCTTGAAACTACAAAAATAACGATGCTTATATTGTTTGAAAGTAGGGGATTGACTGAAGTAGTGTTATCGGCATAGGATATCAAAGTAGAATAATATTATACAATATTTACGTATTTTTTCAATTTAATTAACATTTAACATGAGTAAAAAAAACTAAATATACAAGAGATAAATCTTTCGAAAATAATTATTCAATATGCAATAATTCAAATAAAAATATATAAATAAATCACATCTTAATCATATAAATATCTCAATCATCAAGTCACATAAATCTGTTCTTAGAAAAAAAAATATGAGTTGATTCCTTGGATTTTTTCACAAAACAATATATTACAGCATAAATTTAGCAATAAAGCATTCAGCTTGACTTTGAATGGATGGACATTTATCAGATAAGCCAACTAAACAACGTTTAAAGATACTAAACATGACAGTTGGGTATAGTTGTAATTTATTTATAATGTAATAAAAAAACAATTAAAAAGCAAACAAAAAATCTACAAGTCACAAATGCATAATTACCCGCGCTGTAAACATTAAAACCATTAGTACCAACTAATTAAAATAATAATAATGTCAACACTGGTATTGACCATTTTTTCTCTCGGTATTACCAGTATTATTATAATCCCTAAACAACACGGATCATTTTAATACAACATTTTCACATTAACTTAATTAAATTTAGATTAGAAACCATAACATTTTTTATCTATTCAAGTGCATATAAAGTGCAGATAATGTTATAAAATTCATGTTATTACAAATTATATATGTATCTCTAATAAAGAAATCCAAGACATAAAATCCATCGTAAAAAGTTTAATTAAATCATGGAAATTGTATAAATTTAGATTAAATTAAATTTTAAAATAATACCGATCCATATTCCAATTCGTACGAATACGAAAACACTTCTCCAGGTAGTTTTCCACTTTTTCTTATTGGAATACAAGCGACTCCAAGTTTTGCGGCCGTAGAGAACGAAAATAAAAATCCCCTAGATTCCAATCCTATGATAGCTTCGACGCCTGGAAAGTATTTAGAAACATACTCGACTAAAACGTCTTGCAGAACAGTGCACACTTGTCCGTTTCCGATGGCTGAAAAAATGTCTCTGAAATAAAAAATATATTTTATAATCCCTGTTAAAAGACAAATAAAAATTAAGTTACATAATTCATACCTAAATAAAACGCCTTTCTTAGGAAAGTCTGGATATGGCACTATGTGCTTTTCGATAAATATGATCTTTTCTTCCGTATTTGCAAAGGCCTCCATGTTGAAAATCTAATATAAATAATAATAAATAAGCACACAATAGAAATACTATGACACAAATGAGTAACTAAGATAAGAATTTATGCAAGTGATGCAGTTGTGACTATAATAATCAACTATCAGTTAACACATTTAAGTATGCATGAAGGTCAAATTAATAAAACATTCATACTTTATATCACCAATTTACATATTTTTTAATTTAATTTTAAAAATAATAACAAAATACTAAAAGTTAATTTGAATACATATATAAATATAATACAAAAGTTTTTGCGTTTATTATTATCATTTTAGGTTATGTTATTACTGTTTTAATAAATTAAATTAAAACATTTCTAAAACTCAAATTTTAGAAAAACAATCAAATTAAAATAATACTTTAATTCATACTTTTGAAAACTATAAGCGAACCAACCAACAAGGCAAGCGCTAAAAAGTAACTGACGACCGCTAACGGAACATGACAACTCAACTGCAATGTTGCCCTAATAAAAAAAATATTGACGACTTCTGGTAGAAATTACTAATATAGTGACAAGCCTAGATCTAGAGGAGAGGTAAAATTTCCATTTGCCTGAAAATTTGCAAAAATTTATACAAATACAAATAAAATTTACAAAAAAAAATTAAAAATTTTAAGACATAAACGTGTTATTACTCTGCAGGTATTTAGGAAGTTGGGTGACACTGATGAAATCGACAAATTATTGCAGACGTTTTAAAATCAAACAATAACCGACGGTCATTTCCGGCGCACATACCCGACAGTCATATTATGATGACCAGATTTAAAAAATATCATACAGGACAGGGACGTCATTTGGAAGATGGTGGTATTTGCAAACTTTTTTCAAAGTTGCCTAGAAAATGCACGTAATTTAATGAAATTATGCGTCTTAGTAAAATCTTTAGGGGCTGTTGGTGACGGGTGGCAATGAGACACAGATTGAGCCGCTGCAGTAATATCTATTTAAGGTTACAGTGATTACATTACAAAAATGGGGCGGACGCGCGACGGCACGCGTCCGAACCCTTATACCCGCACTTCACTCTCCGAAAGTTGTCCTAGTGGAAGTTCGACCGAAGTCGGTCAAGGTCGCAGTTTTTCGAATAGCGTTCGCACAGCCGGGAATTTCATACGCGTGCACGCTTCTCAACCTCGCGTATTATAACTACGTGCGTGTTTTAAACACAAAAAAAATTAAAGCCAAATGGAGAAAAAGGAGATGGTGGATGATTGCAATGCACCGGAATAGATCAATGTTAGTAAATAAGACATTTTATGTTGAATCGAGGCTTCACTGTCACTAATAAATAATAAACAGGAAACGTTCAAGTGTGCAACTAATGAATAATTTCTATTATTTTTTAAGGAAAAGTATGGAAAGTCAATTTGCTGAATTGAGATTTTATATACAATATATAGCTTAGGTCTTTCTCTTTATGATACATGCAAAATTGACTGCGGATTTTTGCGGTTTTTAACACATTGCATACCTTAAAAATGTATTATTCTTAAAAATGGGACGGGGCTTAGTCGCGAAAGTTACGACCTAAAAATTTGTTCAGAATCACCAAATATACACATATTTAAAAAAAAACGATACCGGGTATGATAAAATGCTAGTCAAATACTTTTTCTTAATATAAAACAGCAAATTTGTGACATATACAATTTTTTTTTTTTACGCTACGCGGCTAAATTTTTTTATTACGCTACGCACGGCCGTTAAACACGGAATTCCTCTTCCTCGGGCCTACAATTAAAGAAATGTTAACGTCAAATTTAAAATACAGTTTTGTAATGATTGTAATTTTTTAATAATATGGTTACCGTGGTAAAATCAGTAAACGTCAAATTGTGGATCGCGTACTAATGAAATAAAATAAAAATTTGTTTGGAATGACTAAATATATACATATTTAAAAAAACGATACCGAGTATGATAAAATGCTAGTCAAATACTTTTTCTTAATAAAAAACAGCAAATTTGTGACATATACAATTTTTTTTTTTACGCTACGCGGCGAAATTCGCACGACCGTTCAACACGGAATTCCTATTCCTCGGGCCTACAATTAATATTATATATTTGACTAAGAGCACTTATGGAATCAACTAAAGTGGTGAAATAATTTTGGCCGTCCAGATCGGGCAAAAATACCAAACAGTGGCGCGATCGTGAAGACGCCCATATTAAAATTGAATCGTTCTATCTCAGTTTGCGATAAACCATCTCTATCTCTCTCTCTCGTCACGCGAGAGAGCGAAAGGGGAAGTATCTCGCCGCTCGCGCTCGAAGCGTCTTCGGGTATTACTTTCGGAAAGCGAGGGAATTTTTGGAGGCGACGAAGTCGGCCGCCTCGACCAAAATTACCCCCAGTTTACCTCCCGTTCGCGGTGACCTCGGAGAACTTGCGAGAGATTTTAGCGCGGGGACAACCGAGCTCGACCGAAGTAAGCCCGAATTTTCACATTATATTTCCCGTCCTTGGCCAACTGTCGCCTACTTTCGGAGAGTGAAGTGGAAGCATTACAAGCTTGCCGGTCGAGAGAGCGAAAACCGTCACAACACTGCCACTTCAGCGCCGACCAGTTTTGGTCATAACAAATCTATATTGGCATCCATACGGCTCCGGCCCTAGCAATTTACAATTGCGAACTATAACCAGGGGAAGGTATGGGGGCCTTGGCGCTGCTGTTGATTAAATGCTGGCGACACAAAAGTAGCAAAGTCGTGACGCATGGTGTGGCGGCGCCGCTTCTGGGAGCGCGTGTAGGGCTCCATGAGGCGTGAAGGCGCGGCCTCCAGTGACGCGCGGCGTGCTTCGCTCCAAGCAGAGTGGAACACGTGAAGACCCAGGTGGCGCGTAGGGCTCCAGGGGCGCGAGAAGAACGGGCATGTCCGGGAGCACCTTTCGGGGCCCTGTGGTGCGTCGGTGCAGCTACACAGGGCGCGCGCGTGACGGGCTCCGAACATGCGGTTCGAGCTCGGAGTCGCGGGGGCGTAGCCCTACGGGTGCGTGACGGGTCACGCGTGGTCCACTCGAGCCTGGTCTACGGCAGCACTTCGGTGGCTTCTCGCTGGAGGCGCGTGGTGCTTCCTGGGTCACGTGGTCGGCGGCGGCGGCTGTTAGCGGCGACGGTGGCTGACGATGGCGGCTCATGGTCGAAGGCGCAGGCCCATCGTCTTGGTGGTCCGCCAGCTCCAGTCTGGATCCAAGCACCGGCGGGGTGGCAGCAAATAGCTCAGCAGCGGCTCGGCTTTTGTACTGCAGCGGCGTCTGTGTCTGTCATTTTGAATCTGACTCCATGTGTTCCGAGTATCACGTCGGCGTCAACAATTTAGGGGCTGTGATGATGGCGGTTGGCAATGAGACACAGATTGAGCCGCTGCAGTAATATTTATTTAAGATAAACGGTTTACATTATAAGAATGGGGCGGACGCGCGACAGCACGCGTCCGAACCCTTACAAGCTTGCCGGTCGAGAGAGCGAAAACCGTCACAACAATGCCACTTCAGCGCCGACCAGTTTTGGCCATAACAAATCTATATTGGCCCCCATAAATCAAAATATTAATAAAAAAAAAACAACCACTTACTGGGCAGCTTTAGCCTCTAACAGAGAAAAAGCTAAAATTACATCCCAGGTTCTAAACCAAAAATTCTTGGATTATCTTTCAAAAGAAATCAAAAAGAAACATTATGGAATCGATTCCGAAAATATATTTTAAAATATGTCATTTCAATAAAATCATATCGGAATATATTTTAACCGCTAGATATACATATATTTTTTACGGAATACATTTCCACGAGTAGATATATATTTTTTACGGAATACATTTCCACAGGTAGATATACATTTATTTAATTGATTATAGTTTTAGAACTTTCAATAAATCAAGTCCAAAATACAAACAAAGCAAACTCAACTTTCAGGGGGAAATAAGCATCCTAATTATAATTAGTTAGAACATACATTAGTCTTTGGGGCAAGATGGTGACGGGTACCAATTAGTCACAGATTGAGCCGCTGTAGTAGTATTTTATTGAAGTATTAAGGTTGCATGGTGTTTATATTTTGGAAAGGGTCACGAGCCCGCGACCGCGCGCGAACGGGCCGAGGGCTGCCAAGTTATGGCCATAACAAAATCTATATTCAAATATAAATAAGTGTAGGCCTCTTACAAGTCCAAGTTAAAAATGTTTCTCTCAGGGGTAAATAAGCGGAAAAAGAAGTACAGACAGTCTCATCTTGCATATTACTACATAATTTGTCTGCACTTCGATATTATACCATGCTTTAAAAATATGATAGCTATCCCCATTGATTTACTACGGACTTCTGATATAAGAGTGTTTGTCGTTGTATATTCAAACCGAATTTTGGTCAATAAGAAGTTTCAGTAGAAGATTTCGTATCAAGTAAGGTGATTTTATGAATTTCACCAAAAAAATCGGCAACCACAGCAACCAAAAACATTTGTGCCGCTTATAGTTAAGTTTTACCGGTTTGTCAACTTAGAAAATGGTTCAAAAAATTTAAATCTGGATTTTTTTGTTTGGAAGTCAAACCTAGAAGGAGGACACCAAAAATCATCCATGATACCGCATAGCTGCAGAAATTGAAGTCATTACAAAGTTGTCGATTCAGGAGTTAACAGATAAGACCAGATATTCATGGTCTAGCATTCAAAGAAGTTTTAAAAATATTGGGAAGGCGTGGAAACAAGGCGACGCAAGAATCACGTGAAAAAAAGTTAATACTCTGTATATTTGTTCAAATTGAAATTTTTATTGATCTAAAAACTCTACATCAACAAAATTTAATATATTTCTTTCAATCGATTTATTTTTATAATATATATATAGTGAAAACAATATTTTCCTTTTCAGTTTTAATTTGCAATTGAAAGGGTAAATAGTTTATTGTTAATGTTTTTTGTTGTTTATTTAAGGAAAATATTTCTTTAGACTTGTCTGCAGTACTATTAGATACTCTTTCATAGCAACTAAAATATCATCTAGTCTAGTATTACTTAGCTATAATTGCTTTTAGGATAATATCCAAATAAAAGTCAACTTAATGTAATTGATTTGTTAATGTAAAGCTTTTTTATATAACTATTTTATGTTTAAATAAGTATTCTCATTTTTTATAATAAATTTATTTATTTATTTTGTCGAATTTTATGGTGATAGTTTTTAGCGTTAAGACCAGCTAATGAAAATTCGTTCATAACCTCTCGGCTGTCACCCTAAATATGGCCAAAAGTTTACTTAACGTTTCTAATTTAGCACTGACGTGCTTTTACAGAAGTTATGCTGTAAAATCAACTGCATCTACAGGTTATATGATGATACTTATCTTCTGCAATGCAGCAACATAATCTATTCTAATATATACAATATACTTATATCCAGCGCTGATGGGGCTTGGAAAGGGCAAGAAAGTTGGACCTAAGGGTGCTACAGTAGAAAAGATCAAACTTCCTGTAGAAACCGATACGTACAAGCTAGTCAATTATTTGTGCGGCAGCAATTTAAAATCCGAAGGGGGAGAAGATCTTCAGGTATGTTTTTATATGGTACATTAGTCAATGTATGGATTGTCACTTTTGTGTATTCAAATTAAATAGACTGCACGATTTTTGCCATAATGATAACTCAATTACAAGTTGTATCAACTTTTTTTTTATAATACTTAAAAACGATTTTTAATTAAAATTTTATTTTCTGTTGGACCCATAGCCCTTTGTGGCAAATATCTCTTTATAATGTGGACTCATTTTATGGCACATGCCACTAATGTTGTAGCTTTTGAATTAACTATATAGCATTAAATATTATATTGTTTTTTTAAGAATTGCGTGTTGCGCGTAAGTAAATGAAAAAGAGGATATCAAACTAAAATAGTTCGCATAATTTATTACTTATAAATTAACATTAATTTCAGATAAAACCTGATAGTGAATATCCGGACTGGCTGTGGGAATTAAACATGGGTAAATCGCCACCGTTAGAAGAAATGGACCCAGAGTCCAGAGAATATTGGATCCGAGTAAGAAAAATGGGTAAGCATCGACAAGATAAACTTAAAAAGATGAAGAAGCAAAGATTGATATAAAAAATCAGTAAAAGGATGTATCTGTATAAGTTTATAACATAGGATAATAACAAAACTGTTTAAAAATTCTTAATGTATTTTATTTATTATAATGGAGTTGTTATGGTTTGAGTTCCCCATCCGATTGAACTGCTTGCTTCGGCTAAATGCTCTCGTACTACTCGATCGAGGATAGCCTGAAAATGTATACAAAAATATTCTATTTATTTAAAATCTGATCGTTAATACTTTAGATAAAGTGTATGTGCCACACAACCCGTAACAGTGAAGTGTCTTGTTATTAGCTAATCAAAATTTTACAGATAGTACATTTATGTTTAACTTTATAGAAAGGTCAAAATTTATTAATTTCAAAGGTTGAACTAATTTTAAATAGCTTCATACCTGAATATCTCTGCATCCTTTGAGAGCCGTTTCTAACACTTTTGGGATGTGATCATTATGAAATCTCTGCGACATTGTCAGCAATGCAATACTGCCTGAAAATTTAAATACAACTTAGTATTTTATTATTATTTCAAAATCAATATTACATCTGAAGAATTCTGTTTAACATGAGTCCAACATGAATTTATTTTTTCCCTAGAACTTTTTAATATTAATAATATTAGTACTCGAGATAAGTCAATGTATACTAACATTTTGAGTATTGGTAATGTATCAAGTAAAAAAAGAAGAACGATGCTCAGTGTCTATGAAATAGATATTATTTGGTAATGCAAGAGCATCTGTCGGCAATATAAAAGAATTCTTGAATTTCTTAAAAATGCGAAAGAAAACTTGTGCAAAGGAGGTCAGTCAAATTATACCGCTAGTTGGTAGTGCTGCAACTGTGAGTGTCGGTCCACCGTTTATTTCTTCGCGATGTGTAATATCTATGAGTGGAATGTTTCCACTGGCCAAACTTGCCGTACAAGCGCAAACATACTCCCTTATAGGTATTCCGGCATCGATTAAAGCGAGCGTTGCGGCATTTACGCATGCACAATAATTCCCGCCGTCGGCCTGAAATTAAATCAAATTGTAGTTTAAAAGATACAAAATTCCTTAAGACATGAAGCCGTATTTTACCTGTAAAACTTCTACATATATGTCGATCTGTGAGCGTGGATATAGCTCGATTTTAATCGCCGCGCTTAAAGCTTGCTTGAGATGCAACGACATCTCTTGAGACTTTCTATCCCCTCGTGGACGGTTCTTTCTTTCGCCTGAAATTAGCAATTGAATCGTATAATATAAGAAATAATAAGAGTATGATTAAGGTATGTGGCAATAAAAAAATTAACCCATCCCGTACGGAAGGGAGAAGAATCGCCAGCGTTCCGAACGGGGGTTCATTTTGTCCCCTCGACTATTCTCGAAATTATGATACTTTTTCAACAGAAAATTATTTATCTAATCATCTAACATGTGTTTCCATACATATTTACTTTTATAAAACGAATAAAATCTCTTTTTATTAAAATTTTTTGCAAATTATAGTCATATTTTTCGGCGACATCTCTGACCAAAGAACGATCGGCGATTGAGGGGTGTCTACGGTGTTTACATGTCAGTGCTTGTTGCAGCGTTTCTTAAACACTGACTAATAAAAAATATTTTAGTAATAACATACTATTTATATATAACTTATTATTGTTAAAAATAATATTTGCACAAGAAATAAAAATAATTCACATTTTTTTTTTAAATAATGTATTTATAATATAAAATACAAAATAACAAAAATAATATATTTATATTTAGGATAATAATATAAATATTTCATTTATTCTATGCGTGAATCTTGTAGACAATTTGGACATGACAATATGTTCAACTGGTGCTTGTGAACCGTACATATCGCTTTTTTGCAGGTGGTGCAAAAAAATCGAATCTGTCCTGATTTCTAGGGCAAAAGCTGCACTTACTTCTCCTAACCTCTTCAACGCGATTTTCACGGAGTATTGTCAGTGGAGTAACAGTTTCAGCGTTAGTTGCTTGATCATTAAGTGTGAAACCATATTGAAATATTTATGAAACGATATCCCACTATTTTTTCGCAAATTTTTGTTCTCCTTAATAAGCTCCATGGCTAATTCTTTAATAAAAAATTGATGTCGACTACGATCATTTTTCCGCCAATCTGGATACTTTGTTATCCAAACTATATATGCGTTTAAAACAGCCATATCTATTATCTCCATGAAAAATCTGAACAGCCATCTTCTCGAAGCCCTGACATAAGAATATAGTGCCTTCATTCTGTCACCTGTATCCTACGCCTCCTTTGGTTCGATTATAATGCAAAATTATTTCTGGCCTCTTCCTCGCATTTGCTTCTACCCTTGTATCGCGGAACTCTGTTGTAATTATTCAAACAGACTGCTTTAAATTTATTAAATATCGAGTGTAGTGGTTCAAATTTATGTTGCGATTGTTGAAATCGTAATTGTCTGATGTTTCTGTCATCAAAGCGAATTTTACTGTATAAATATACGAATCTGTCCCTTGAAATGACCATAGAAAAAAAGAATTGCTTAAAAATCTGGTTAGATGTCCATATTTCCTTTAGTGGTAGTCTACTGCCTTTGCATCTTCCAGATTTTATCAATACGCTGATGAATGTTTCTATTTCCGGTTGGTTGGTGTGGTCTTGATTGTCATTTCTAAAGACCCGATTAGTCTCCACTACTATTTCTTGAATCATCGCTGCAGTCATGAAGAGAGCGAAGGTTTCCCTGATTGTAGTCACACTGCTAGCCTCTGTTTCAAGTCCTGAAGAAGACGTGACGATATTCTGGACTCGCGTTCTGGAATTGTATTGTGGAGTTGAATGCCATTCTAGACCAGATCTTGACATGAACGTGGTGTCTTCTGGTGTAAATTCATCATCTTCGGTTTCTTCATCTTCTGATGAAGAATCGTCAGCTTCGTTATCGATTACATCATCTACATCGGTGGCATCTGAATCCAACTCTTCAAAGTCGATATCACTGTCTAAAGATTCATCGACATTGACATCATCTTCACATTCGTCTAAAAGTCTTTCTGTGTCTTGCCTGAACGACATATCCCAATATTTTATCACAATTTATACTGCAAAAAAATCACCAAATACATATAATATAATATACAACAAATAACAAAGTGTATTACCTGAAATAAAAGGTATCAGCTTTGCAAACAACGAAACACGGCAAAAGTTCGGGAGACACCGATTCGCCAGCACGTGGCTTTCTCCATACAATGATTCGTTCTAAGAAGGTATACCAACAGCATATAGCTTTCTCGTTCTAACTCATTATGGAAACCGACTTTCGACAAATTCATAACTTTCGAGTGCGAATGAACCCAAATGTTATCCTCTATACCTGCCCTTCTTGGAATTACAAAACTGATGGTCAACTCGCAAATAATAGATATGTTACCACAAATTTATATTTTAAATCGTTATACGATTTCGTATAACGGTTTAAAATGACTAATTACAGGATTGCATAAGATGTGGGTCTATTAATGGTAGTAATTAAAAAGTTACAGTGAAAAACAAATTCTTGGGGTATTTTTTGGCCCAGGAAGGGTTAATCAAAACAATAACGGTTAATAGTTTTTTTTTATTCGTATCATACGAAGTCGAGATGAGGAAAATTAAAGAGGAATACCGTGGACTGCAAAAAGAAATAATCCATCATTCGTTGAAGAACTTTAGATTGCAAAACCTATCTCAGAATAAAAATTTAAACATGGTACAAAAGATTGAGCTACTATTTTCAGAATGGAAACGGTAGAAGACTCGAGATGGATGGGAATTAGCTAATGAGATAAAGTATGCCCAAAAGTATCTAAAAATCAATAAAACACGTTGAATTATAGCAGACAGGATATAAAAACAATGAATTACCTGTTGAGAATGTAGCCATGCTGTATTGACAATTCACTACCGCTGTTTCTTGTAAGGTTTTATTCTTACTAGCTACCTTTTAAACACAAAAATGATTATCGTATCAGTTTACTTAAAACAAAAACAGCTATTTTCTTAAATGGATATAGGTGTTTTTTCATTTTATTAAGGTGACCAGATTTCGAAAACATGTTTGAGAACAAAATTTTGGAGGGGATCAATCCTCAAGGTAAGACGTCTGGTCACCTTAATTCTATTAAACATTGTGTATACTTCGTGCGGTCCATAGACGGCGACCAGAACTTTTGTGTTGCCCATTTGCAGATATGCGCTTCCGTCAGCCTGCGTGAAAACTCCCATGTGGCATTTTATCTGACGCAGTTCCGTCGCTCGTCTGCCGTCTTTTCTCAGTCCTTGCTCAGATATCAAATCTCTGTCGCTCATATTGCTATAGAAAAATAGGAAAATAGAGCTTATATTGCACTATATCAATGAATGAGAATATATCTTGAACTTACGCTGATAAAGTATAGAAAGACTGCTCAATTGAAAAGCGAAGGCTAAGGCAACAAGTTTGACACTTAACCTAAGAACAAAACCGGGCGGCTATTGTTACCATTTGTTAAATGTGTTGTTCAGTATTACCCCAATTTAATATAAGATTACAAAAAAATCTACATGCATTGATAATAATTGTATTGTATTTGCAACAATAATTATTTTGGTGATCACTAAAAAAAATATGTTTTTAAAAAACAAATATATATTAAAATAATACATACGGAAAATATGAACAGTATTAACTTATATTATATATAATAATGCCTAGACCACAATGTGTCCACAGACTGCGGGTACCTTGATGAGAACAAACTAATATTATCCGACTGATGATTAGGAATTCGTATAGCTGTGTTCATTAGTATTATCTAGTACTCTTGCTCTTGCATGTGGTACTTACATGTGGTAACAATAATTGAGAATTCTTGCTTGTGACATGCAAAAACAATGTTATTTCGTCATTTTAAAAGCAACCGAAAAATCATATCCCAACATACTTTAGTGGATGGATAGTGACGGGTGGTAATTAAACAAGATTGGTTACTGCAGTAGTATTTTTTGAATATGTATTAAAATATTTACATGTTTGTTATTGATGTAAGAGATTGGCGGACGAGGCTCCGCCGGTTTTCGTTTTCCCATCAAGGAGCATCAAATAACGGGTTGCTCTAGGCCGCCATCACGTCAGTGCTACCAGAAGGCCGCCTAATTTTTCCCATATTTAATATAATGGATTCCTTAGGGAAGCCTAGTGTATCTTTAATAAAGCCGTTTTCCTAAAACAAAATTAAAAGCTACCCGCCGCGCCACGCTGGAATGCCAGCGATCTCAAAGCCGCTAGAGGAAAAATATAAATGTATAATTTACTAATCCTTAATATCCCAGTGTGTGATTTATTTACAATATAGGCTTATGCATATCTAGTACATCTTCTATTATTATTATACAGAACTTTTGAAAGAAATTATTTAGCAACATCGCTTCCACACCAACACAAATACATACTTTATACTACCTATAGTATTGCTGCCTTTGTAAATCAAAATAATTTTGATTCTGTGACGTGACGTGCGGGGGAATCTGGCATGGTGTGACACCTTGTTACATAGAGGAGAGGGGGGGGATTAAAATTTCACGAAAACCCTGTGACATAATTTATGAAAGCCAACTAACCACCAGACGTTTCGTTGCAACTGGAGACGGTTTTTATTATTAGCGCATTTTTACAAATAAAATTTGAGTCTACTGCTTTAACTCGAACTGATTTACCTGTCTAAATCTTACAAATTGGGTTACCAGTCTATATTTGAAGCTCCTGCAGCATAATTTAAAGATGCTGCAGGAGTTTAAAAAATGGTTCGGAAATTTTTGTTTCTTTAAAATGTCTGTATTGTGTTTTGAACTCCTGCCAATAATCACGAACGAACAAAAATTAACGATATACGTTCTTTTTTAGCTCCCGCAGCATCCCTAAACAATAAAATATTTTTGGGGTGACATTTTTTTAGCTCTTGCAGCATCTGTCAATAAACAAAAATGTTCGTGATGACCTTTTTTAACTCCCACAAGCATCCGGCATACAACCTAGCATATATTTTTTTTAATTATATATTTAAAAACATAAATTGGTTCGCGGGCTGGAAAAATAAATATGTGAGCAGCCAGTTAAATAGCGCTGCTTGGGCTTATATAAAAGTTCAACACTTCTAAGTAGTTGGCGCCCCGAGCGACATTTTTTATACTAAATTGTAATTTATTAGCGATTGATTATATGCATAGATTTTCAACAGCAAAGTTTGTCTCTAATCCTTAATAAAATATATTTTAATATGTGGACTGATTAGTTAATAAGCTCTAAATACAAAAACGGTATAGTACTTGTGCTCAGCGATTAACGGCCAACGATCGACTGACTTACAAAACGTCAGTCTTCCGAACGCTGCAAGACAGCATTTGCAATGGGTAATCAGCGATAAGTAAGTGTAACCACAACAATCATATTAAATAAAAAAAAATGTTTTATGAAAGTTTATTAGTATTTATTTAAAGTTATCGTGAGTTGTCCTAATAATGAACAATTTTTCCCATGAATTAAGTGAAATCAACTAATTACATACCTATATTTTTATTTCTACTATTTTCAACATTACCTGCTCAAAGTTACATTATATTTGGACCAAATAGCAAGTCTCATATTTGACGTTTGTCCCGCTTCGTCGTTGCAATGGCGTTGCCACATTTTTTCAAAATTGGTATTATGTCAATCCGTTTTATGATTCTTAAACATGTTTTTTATTCATAATATCAATATATTATACAATATAAACTTACACTAATACAATTTAAATGGAGAATTATGTTTTACCTATGTATTTTGAATACATCTTGAATGAATAACAATAAGTGACAGTAGAATGCTGCTATTTTGCTTTTCAGTAGCAACAGAAACCATGCTGTTAAACAATATTTTTTAAGTTATAACATATTGTATATACAGTGGTAAAAAAAAATATATTGTGCAATTGTTATCTTCGATGGGAATTTTACACTTATGGAAACTCCAAACCGAATATTCACATACCGAACTTATCGTCCATATTTAAGAGAAGAAGAAATTAGAAAGAAAAGAAATTAACTTTGTTATTAATTTTAGAAATATAAAAAATAAAATTGATCATTTCCAATTAACTAGATGAATAATTGATTGAAAAAGCTGCTGCCTTCATTTTGAGCGTCCGATTTGGTTTAGCTAAGCAGTAACCTGAATATTCTAGAGCTATCGATCTTTGATACAATTCGGATACTTCAACGACGTAGTACTCCAGCAAGAACACACGTGTATATATTATTATAGCACCAAATGTACAATGGCTATATAACTTTGTAATTATAAAAATAAATGCGTGTTCCGTCCATCCAGATTCCGAACGAATCTATTTAAATCAAGAATTTTCGAATAAGTGTTTTATTTGAATTAGATATTCCTTTTAGATATTAAACTTCATTTTTCCAGAACCTGATATTGAAGACGACAAACAAACATTTGAATCCTTTGACACGATTGAAAGTAAAGCTGAGGTAAATTTAATTTAATAAGTAATCACATAGTATGTAACACTTAAATGTTTTCTTTCTTTATAGTTTTCTGTAAAAGGCGAATATTGTGACAACAGTGAAGATGCGTGTATAGATAATGTGAACGACATGTTCGAAATAGGTATATTGTATACTATTACATTTTATTATATTATTTTAAGTATTGACTATGATATGATTTCAGAAACGCACGATGTCAAAGATAATATACATAAAATTAATACAATCGGTGAAAATTTTTCATCTCATCAAATTTATAATGTCCAAGTTGCAACGCATGTAATAGTATAATTGGTACAAATTTCTATGTATTTAAATATTTACAACTTTTCTAAGAAATAAAATTTATATTTTAGAAACGAGAAAGAGAAAGAAGTGATACGCTCCACAATTCTTATAAATTTGAGTGTAACAAATGTGGAAAAGCATTCAAATTTAAAAGCAAACTCTTAACGCATATGCAAATTCATAGCGACGCTCGTAATTTTGAATGCGACAATTGTGGAAAAACATTCAAATTTAAAAACAAACTTTCACTTCATATTCACACTCATTATGACACTTGTGTGTTTAAATGTAATAATTGTGAAAAATCGTTTAAAAATATACCAACACTTTCACAGCATATGAAAACTCATGCTTGTAACTTTAAATGCGAAACGTGTGGTAAAATATTCAAAACAAATAAAAAACTTTTAACTCATACGAAAACTCATGGTGAGGCTCGTAACTTCGAATGTGAAAAATGTGGTAAAACATTAAAAACTATTCAAAATCTTCTGAACCATATGAAAACTCATAGCCATGCTCGTAACTTTGAATGTGAAAAATGTGGTAAAACTTTTAAAACTAACAGTATACTTTCAGCTCATATGAAAACTCACAGCGATGCTCGTAACTATGAATGTGAAAAATGTAGTAAAACGTTCAAGTTTAAGGGAGCTTTTTCACAACATATACACACACATGCTAACACTCGTGACTTTGATTGTAATAATTGTGAAAAATCATTTAAAAATAAATCCTTACTTACTCGCCATATGAAAACTCATCTCGATGCTCGAATCTTTGAATGTGAAAAATGTGGTAAAACATTTAAAACTAAACAATATCTTTCGCATCATATGAAAACGCATAACGATGTTCGTAACTTTGAATGTGAAAAATGTGGTAAAGCATTTAAAATTAAGAAATATCTTACAAAACATATGGATACTCATAGTGACGATCGTGTCTTTGAATTTAAAAAATGTTAAAAAGTAATCTCTAATTTTGTTATGATAATTAATAAAACTTAATTATGAAAAATCATAATAATACCTTTACACTATAAGTAATAAATTTGGTAAAGATAACAAAAAGTTTCTAATAAGACTTAAAAAATAAATCTGCAAAAACATCACTTTTTTCACAAATGTTAATAAATATGTATTTATTTTAGGTACATAAGCTATTGTGTCTAATTGTGGAAATCTATCAAGATATATTGGTTATTTTTTGAATAAATACAATAAATAAAAATAGTGCTTTCTGTTTCTATTAACCATGCGTAGAAGGTGATACAACATTCAAAATTAAAGGGAATATTTTAAAACATATTAATGGTATTTAACATGCAAAACTAAAAAAATATCAATATAAATAGGGTAGATTAATGTTTATAAAACAGTGTTCAAAAGGATTTTTTATATTGTAATTTTATTTTATTATCTACTGTAAATATTTTTGATCTCTACTTTTTTAATTATAAACAATATGACCAATAAGATTGGAAATAACGAACTTGATCGAAATATTTAGAAGTGTATTTTTAAGAAAGATTTTATATAAAAGTATTTTTAAGAAAGACTTCGATATATAAAAGTTTCCTGCAAAATATTATATATTTGCCATATTTTTGTATCATAATAAAGTGTTGATATCAAACTGATATGATGCAGATGTTCTGTGTTTTCATTTCACTCCGATGAATCTGACATATTTGATATGAACTATAAATAATAAAAAATTGTTATTAGTGCTTTCATAATAAATAATAATTTGGAATATAAATGTGAAAAGTACTTATTTCGTAATTACAATATTCTTCGTCTGATTCCGATTCGAACATTTCAATCACGTCTTCGTTATCGGAGAGAAATTCTACATCCTCAAATTCAAGATCCGATTCATCAGAATCATTATTTCTTTCGGCTATCGCTATAATATTTAAACTAAATTTAGTTTATAATAAAATAATTAAATGAAATAAAAATACAAAATAGCGTTGTTAAATTGAAACATAATTGAGAAGCGCATGAAGGCAAACAAATATTGACGCACGATTAAAACGCCGTCTGATGCGTACGTCAGAACGTGAGGCCTTACCCTAGCTTTCTGGCTTTGCCATACGCACTTGTGTATCTCGCTTGCACACCTAAAAGGGAATTCGTGCGAAAGAAAATGGGATATACTCACCCATCTATTTCTTGCGAAATTATCTGACAAAGTGGTACTACATGGGCGCATAAAAATTTAAAAAACTATAGCATTCAGTGATTTCTTGCGAGGTGCAAATGTTTTTTTAAATTTTCTATAGAGTATATGGAGTATTGGACAAAGCCATATAACCTAAAATTAGCTTCGTCTGTAAAGATTTTTTATTATTAAAATCAGAAACAATTTCGAGATGATCTGGATAACAATTCAGCCAACTAACGACGATAACAATTCAGCCAACTAACGACGGCTACAATAGTATACAACCTTTGAAATCTCCTAAATCGCATCGCCCGACAAAAAAATGTCAAGGGCATTTAGAATATTTATTTTTTACTATAGTATAACCCATATTACCAATGAATCGATTATAATTTTTTTTTTACAAGAATAAGCAATAACATATTATTTTCAATGTAAATACTGAGTTTGTTTTTCGGTATTATTTCATCAATTTCTGGTTTAATAGAGAAAGTAGTGAT
This sequence comes from Plectrocnemia conspersa, assembly GCF_051122295.1. Classification (NCBI taxonomy): domain Eukaryota; kingdom Metazoa; phylum Arthropoda; class Insecta; order Trichoptera; family Polycentropodidae; genus Plectrocnemia; species Plectrocnemia conspersa. The sequence goes on from NW_028277172.1 coordinate 6,108,823, forward strand.
CCAGAGAGTATCTTAAAAATATTTTAATTTCACTTTTTGTATGCTATACACCGAAAAAAATTAACGTACTCTTCAACGAATAGATCATGAACGTTGAGTGTCAAATATTTTTAATTTAACAGTTATAAACTTATGAACGTGCAAAAAGTCTACTTGAATAAGTAATAATTAAAATTTTAAAAATCCAAAGATTTACTTTACATACTTTACATACACAAACAATTCGTTTCATGGAACAAAGTATTTATTTAAATGAACATATCTTTCAAAACAACTCCCTGTTAAACTGTATCCATTTTTTAATGGCTCGTATTTTTCGGGTCAGAATTTATATTGCTTCGATCAGAATTTCTATTAAATGGTCAGAATACATCGGTAAGAATAAATATTAGATTGACATAATTTATATTAATTGGTCAGAATTGTAATCAGATCGGTCAGAATTAATACTAAATGGTAAGATTTATGTTGACACATGGTCAGATTCGCTTTTTTCAGTTAGCAATAGTGTTATCGTTTAAGATTGGTACAACTGTTCGACGGCGTCCGTCGTTTACATCTTGACAGTTCTGACACGTCAACGCTGAATCAACAGCTCTTGTCAATGCCAACTATTAGACCTTTGCTAGGACCACCACTACGGTGAATGATAATCAAAGTGTAACATTCTAAAATATTTGTCTATATCTAAAATATGGTTTTCATGTATTAATAAATACAAATTTATATAGGAGAAGGGAGGTGACTCGCTACCGCTCGCGCCGACTTTCACTGTAGAACCAAACAAACTAACCTTTTTTTAATGATATTGTATTGATTTGTTTTCATTACGGTATATCTTGTAATTGTCCAGCATCATCCAATCTATGACTAACTATTCAAAAAGCGAAGACCCATATGTGAGTACCACAATTGGAATGAGATAATAAAATATGTCAACTTCAAGTTTCCTGCGTAAAATATGTGACTATGGCAGCAAGTTACTTTATTATGACCATGTGTTATTTTATTCTGACCGTTTATTATTTTTATTCTGGCCATGTAATATTTATTCTGATTATTTTGCTAAGAAAATTCTGACCGAAAATTGATTTTTTTTCTGACAAAAATTTAATTTAAATTCTGACCATTTAATTACAAGTATTTTTCAATATCTTTTTCTTTAATAAATAAATAAATATTTTTTAAATAATTACAAATCTACTTTTCTATGCTCACAATTCATTATGTTAAGACCTCAACATCGACAATTTGACAGTTCGATCATACAACATGTCATTTCCACATTTGATTAAGACTGGTAAAATATTAATTATCAATTTTATTACTTTAAGCTGTTATTTTTCTTGTAAATATACTATTGCTTAATGAAACGAACCTAACGCGTTTAGAGTTGCCAACTTTTTCACAACTCATTTCCACATATTATCGGCATTGAACTTTTAAAATCCCTAAACCTGATTTCAAATGCATTTCTCAACATTGAGTTTATTATTGAGTAAAAATTGAATTTCGGATGAGACTGAACCATTTTAATTTTTAACTTTTGTTTTCAAAGTTGTAGTTTTAACTTGGACACTTACCATTTGATTACCCCTCTGTAGTTTAATATTATGTTATTAGTTATGAACGAGCTACGTGATGTCAACCAAAAAATAGTTACAATTTTCTAGTTTATATTTAAAAACATTATAATTTCCTTCTCGAAATAAAAAATGCTTTCAAAACAATTGAACTTTAGTGTAATATGCAATAAACTGATCCAAACTTTTTTAAGAAATGGGCCAAAATGAAATTTTGAAATGTAGTTGAACCGAGCTATAAAATAGTTTAATTGAAGTTTTCATCTGGACGATAATTCAGTTTGTAGCTTTTGTAGCAGAACTGTGAAGTTGTTTAAAATTTAACTAACTGATTTTAATAAGATTATTTTTTGCCAACATATAATTGATAGTAATAAAAATATTGTCAATGACTTTCAAATTATAAAAAAATAAAAGTATTTTAAAAAATCTAAAAGCCAGATAAGAAATGTTTTGCAGGAAAAATCGAAAGATTTTACTTCGCCCTTGACTAGCCAGGTCTACACATCTGTATCCACAGAGAAAAATATGGATGGGTTTGTAAAAGTACCAATTAATCTTAAATATGATGTAATATTGACAGAAAATTTATTTTAGGTATGTAAATTGCTTTAAATACATAAGTAGTCAAAAATATAAAATAAACTTATTTTGCGCGCTAATGTCCTGCGCACTAACGTCGGGGTTGTACTGCCGCTAATATCCCACGCGCTAACGTCGGCGCTCTAAAGTCCCTCGCGCTAATGTCAGGGTGCCTTGCGTACAGTAGTACGATAATTGATGGTTGTGTAATAAACTGATATATGTTGTCTTTGTAGAACCAGGTGTTGAAAATGATGATGTAACATTACATTCTATAATTAAAACAGAATGTTTAATTAAGGTAAGCGTTATTACATTTATAAAATAGAAGATATTTTAATTGTTCTGTTCTGTTTTAGGATGAACTCGATCGCCCTATTGAATATAATGTAGGGGAAGAAGATGACAAGTTTGAAACAGGTTAGATGATATACATATAATATTACTTTATATAATGTGCAAGTCTTTATTTATTATATAATTTTAGAAACACACGATGTTAAGGATGTGCTTATTGAAAACAATAAGAGTTCAAACAATCATATAGAAACACAAGTAATAGAGGAATCAAATAGCATCTATTAGATTGTTGTTAATCTATTATACGTTTTAGGAAGACGGAAGAGGAAATTTTGACAGCTATTTAGTTGACAATGAAGAAGAGCAATTTCTGTGCACTCATTGTCACGAATTCTTTACCGAAAAGAGAGCTCTTATAAAGCATCTTGCTTTACATTCAAATTTGTTAAACTATAAATGTGAAAAGTGTGAGAATGAAGGCAAACCGTGCATTTCATGCCAAACGAAACTTTATAAAAAATACTATGATTGTGATGTCTGCGAAAATGTATTTGAAAATAATTATGATCTTTCTCAGCATATGAATGTTCATAACGATTTTAATAGTTTGGAATGCACCAACTGTCGAAAAACATTTACGACGAAAAGTACCCTTTCACGTCATATGAAAATTCATACTGCTAATAATGATATGGAATGTACAAACTGTGGAAAAACATTCAAGACTAAAAGCTACCTTTCACAGCATATGAAATTACATAATGATATTTGTGATTTTAAATGTACCGACTGTGGAAAAACGTTTAAAACCAAAAGTTACCTTATACGGCATATGAAAATACACAGTGATATTTGTAATTTAAAGTGTAACACGTGTGGAAAATCATTCAAACATAGCTCGAATCTTACTCGACACATGTATATACATAGTGATAATACTTATTTTGAATGCGACTATTGCCAAAAAACATTCAATAGTAAGGATAACTTGAAAGCACATATGCAAATTCATTGTATTTTTTTTGATTTTGAATGCAATACATGTGGGAAAATGTTCAAATATAAATCAACACTTGCAAATCATATGTTTGTACATAATGATGATTGTCAATTACAATGTAGCGAATGTGGAAAAGCTTTCAAGTCCAAAGTTGACCTTTTACGCCATAAGAAACTTCATATGAAAAATTTAAGTTTAGAATGTGTAAAATGCGGAAGAGCGCATAAGACTAAAGGTGATCTTTCACACCATATGAAAATTCATAGTAATATTTATGATTTTGAGTGCAGAATTTGTGTAAAGGTATTCAAGACCAAAGCTTGCCTTTCACAGCATATGAAAACTCATAGTGATGTTTATTATGTTGAATGTAGAATATGTGGAAAAACCTTAAAAAATAAATCTAATCTCATAAAGCACATGTATTATATACACAGTGATAATTTTGATTTTAAATGTAGCAAATGTGGGAAAATGTTTAAAAGTAAGTCTAATCTTTTATCACATATGCATATACATAATGATATTTTTAATTTTGATTGTAACATATGTGGAAAAATGTTCAAATATAAGTCTAATCTAACACAACATATGTATAAACATAAAGAACATTTTGATTTTGAATGTGGCAAATGTGGAACAATGTTTCAAAGTAAATCTAAACTTACGTCGCATTTGCTTGTACATAGTGATAATTTTGACTTTGAATGTGAAATATGTGGAAAAATATTCAAACATAAATCTACTCTTACACAGCATATGTGTATACACGGTGATACTTTTTATTTTGAATGTGACCATTGCAGCAAAACGTTCAAATGTAAGGAAAGCCTGAAAGTTCATATGCAAATACATAACATTGGTTTTTGTTTTAAATGTAGTAAATGTGGAAATGAGTTTAAAAAAAAATCAAATCTCACACGGCATATGTATTTACACAGTGACAGTTTAGATTTTAAATGCGATAAATGTGGAAAAGCTTATAAGACCAAATATGATCTTGCTCGCCATTTGAAAATTCATTGTGAATGTAGCAAATGTGGAAAAATATTTAAAAATAAGTATTATCATTCAAAGCATATTTGTATACATAGTGATAATTTTGATTTTTAATATATTTTACCACTATCAATGATGACGTGAAAGTAAATATCGCATTGAGAAGAATCTTTCTAAGGAATTTATCATATATCGTATTCACATCATGGGAGAAGATCGTTAACGTTTATGGAATTCTAAGATTGCACTAGTAAACATAAATCAATTACTATTAAACTTCACCCTCAAACAAAAAGTGTTCTTATTTATATATATTACTCAAATTTCAATTTCGAACTATGATTTAAATTTTTTGCAAATAAAAATTATTTTATTATTTCAATTGAAGTTTTTATTATTGTGAAATAATTTTTTACCATACATTATAAAATCCACTAAAAACCGTTACTACTCCACTAAAAAACGACATTCTTAAGTGTAAACCTCGGATTTCACTAATAAGGTAGAATCATCATTGTTTTCCATTTATAGGCAATATATAGAGAATCATTTTAGGAACACTGTCCAACTAGCGGTCTGTTAAGAAAATCAGATTTGCACTTCACATATTTTATTTTGAACATTTTATATATATTTTTTAGTAGTTGAAAATAATTATTAATTTTATTTTCTTCATATAAAAATAACTTTTATGGTGACAATAACTGATTTTTCAATTACCTGCCCTTTTACTTGGCCCCCGAAATGTTATTGTGCTATATAAAAATGACCCGCAATTTAACATAAGTTAGACAGCTCTGATTAAAGTACAGCGAATATACTATGTTTTAAACAGATATATCAATAATCAGAAGTTTACTTAGGCATCTAAAAATTCTTTAATTTTCAGAGAACAAAACTGAAGAAGATTACTGTTTTTCCCTAAATTTTTGGACTCAATTATCACTAGAACCAAATCAACTTTATTTCGGCTTTTGTGGTGACGGGCTAGTAATTAAACATAGATTAGCCGCTGCATATGATTTATTTACGTTTTGAAAGGTATTGTTTTATTTCTCCCCTAGAGAATAAGTCTTGTTACTTTTGCGACCTTGTCATGAAAAAAACATCTTACCAGTACTCAGAGGAAAGCCTAACATGTGCTTGGCGTTCTATGTTTCAAAAAAATCATACGGTTCTATTGCTCCAGAGGTCGGCAAAGTGCGGCTCCGGAGCCGCATGCGGCTCTTTGGCCCCTTAAGTGCGGCTCTGGCACAAATGTCCACCGGCATTTACGCGCCGGATTTAAAAAACAAGAAAATATGGAGCTCTAAATTTGAACGTCTTTGTGTTGATTTGGAAAATTATAATAAAGGTTTGCTAAATTAATAAATAAATTTGGCTCTCATTTTTTTTAATCGTTGTAATGTACATATTTGGCTCTTTGGCTAATAAGTTTGCCGAACACTGTATTGCTCGGTACAAAAGATTTTAACACAGTTAAGGCAGCAAAAAAACGACCACCGGTAATTCATTTTTATAACATAACTAAAGGCAGAGTTGATCTAGGAGACAAAATAACTCATGAATATTCTTGCGTACGGGCGACAAGGCAGTGGCCATTCAGAGTACTTATGGAGCTCATTGATATTATAGCTTTCAATGCCTATAAGATACGAATCCATAATTATTCTGAGTGACGAATCAACGATCGATGCCGTCAAACGTATTTCATACGCCTCCTATCGGTAGATTTAGTAAAAAAAACTGTAATTGAACGACTTTTGCCCGCCAAAGATCTTCTATATCGTCTTCACCTAGGTAGTAGTACATACTTGTAATATTGAACGTACGTGTAATTTTTGTTTTGGTAATAAAATTACACGTGTATTGTGTTTTGTTTGTCATACAGAGCTGTGTGTCAAATACATAAGGTAATAAAATGCCCTGATTGCTAGGCATTCATATTTTTTTTAATTTATTATTTTTGTATGTTACATATTTATAGATGTACGTTTTATTTTAAATAATTTAGGTTTAATTTTTATGAATATGTTTGTTATCATTTATTTTTTAATATTATTATTTGTAAAAAAGTTAGAAATGTGTGCGTGTATAAACAATGACAAAAATGCATAACAAGATCTCGTACTATGCTCGATTAAAAATATTTCAGTCTCTCGACAGTTAAAACTCATTAGCTATCTTTATTACACGCTTAAACACATTCTTTGCCGGACTGCTGCAGGAGTTTGACGACCGGCGGCAGTAGCGTAGCCAGGATTTTGTCAAGAAAATAGGCAAGATAATTTTTGTAATTTAGATTTATTTATCATAAAATGCCGCTAAGGGGGGTCCAGACCATCACTTTGCTACGCCACTGACCAGCGGTGCCTCGTCCACCGATCACTCACATCGTTTTAACATGTCACATAAATTATAAACAGCAGCGGCTCAAGTTGCGTCTAATTGTCTCCTTTCACCATCTGTATAAATTTTAAAATACGTTTATGATGTCAGATTTTAATTGTAATTAAATTTAAAATATAATTCATATTATTTTATTAAAATCTACCTAGTATAAAAAATAATAATAGCAATTTCACTATTTTTACAATGCTCACCATATAGTATGTTTAGACGAAACCTCAACACAGTTTGACAGTTCGACTCGACAGTAATAATGTCTTTTCAATATTCTATTAAGACGGGTAACATTTCAATAATATATGTTGTTAGTTTGATTAAGATGTATTATTACTATTATTGTACACCTACCGTTGCTCAATGACAGACAATAGTCTAATGCGTTACAATAATTATCACATATGAGTGGATATTGTAACACTCAGACTGAAAGTGATATTCAAGAGTTTATTTATATTAATTAAATTTGTTTTTTATAATATATCATAAGTTACCACAAAGCACAAACTGGTTTTGAGTAATGCTGTACCGTGAACAAATAAAAATTAAGCTCATCTATGAGCTATATGATAATGGCAATATTTTGTTTTTATAGAACCAGGTGATGAAAATGTCGAGGAAACATTACATTCTACGATTAAGATAGAATTTATATCAAAGGTAAGTGAGATGACTAATAAAATAGCAAACATTTAATCAATAAAATATTCCATCTTCTCTACATGCAGGTTTTTTTTACAAAATTTCAAATAGTATATTTGAAATATAATTTTTATATCTTGCTAATGTACAAAATATCTTTTGAATTTGAAAATTTTTGCTAAGGCAGTAATGAGTGGTGGTAGCACATACGCTAATATAAATCGCAGCATTTTATTTATTAAATTGTATGAAGGATAACAAAAAATATGCACACACTAGAAACATATCTTGGTTTTCCATTGTTACATGCATTTAGGATTTTTTTTACTAAATCAACTTTTAACCCTCTGGACACGAAAATCGACTAAAGTCGCCCAATTCATTTTTTTTATCTCTTTACGCAAAAATCAGAAAAAAAATGTTTTTAAGAAAAAACTTATTTTTGTGAATAAACATAAAATATCATTTTAAATAAATAAAAATTAAAAAATTAGAATATTTAAACACAGTAACAAGGTAAAATTTGCATTTAAAAAAAAAACAATTTTATATTTATTTTTGATTAACGCGTCCAAAGGATTAAGATGTATCTTTATTACACATATAATACATAGATATTGTTTAAGTGCCAGTGTCAAAATGAGTCCAATTGAATTAAAGTGGTGTAGCAGGTTGTGGAGTTAATAATTTTAAGTAGAGTAGTAATTATAGCAAATTTTTCGAAGAGCTGGTGCTACTGCCTCTTGAAGAGAGTAGGAGTGTGTTTTTTCAATTCTTGCAGACACTTTTATAGGTTCCCTGCGAGCAGCATTGATGAACGGGAAAAGGGTTTATTGAGATAAATTAAGTCATATATAAGATAAATTGCTTCTATAAAATATTTTGTTGAATATGGCGGAAACACTATCAACAAACCAAGATAATAAAAGTTAGTCACAAATGTAAATTCAAGAGGTAAAAAAAAATAGAATATACGTACATTTGGAAGCGGTAAACTTCTCCGTGTTAATGTTAGTTCGATCACAATATTCTCTATGTTTCATATATTATATGTCCAAATATAAATTGCTTAAAATAAAGTAATTTTCCCCTATCGAATATTTTATAGCATAAATTGAAGCTTTAGATATGCGGTTATCTTAATATAGACGATTATCTCTTTTATTTTCAATTCTGACTGCTTTCGACTCTGCGGTCCTGATTTTAAATTTCAATTTTGGTTTTAGCGTGAACATGATACCACTGGTGAGTGTATATTAGAAGAAGTAGATGACAAGTTTGAAACAGGTTATATATAAAATATTACGTTATGTGATGTATGAATTATTAAATTATTTATCATTTCAGAAACACACGATGTTAAGGATGTTCTTATTAAAAATAATCAGCATTCAAATAATAATATGGTAAAACAATTGATACTAAAATTTAAGCTTTTGGGAAGTGTTAATAAATAACATTAAAATATATTCTATATTTTAGGAAAGAGGAAGAGGAAATTATGACACTCGTTCAGTTAATTTTCAGCTTTACAAATGTGAAAAGTGCGAGAAAGAAGGCAAACCGTGCATCTCATGCCAAACAAAACTATATAAAAAGTATAACAATTGCAACATATGCGGGAAACTATTTGAAAATAGTTATGATCTTTCTCACCATATGAAGGATCATAATGTTTCTAACGGTTTGGAATGTACAAACTGTGGAAAAACATTTAAGACGAAAGGTACTCTATCACGCCATATGAAAATTCATAGTTCAATTAATGATTTGGAATGTACCAACTGTGGAAAAACATTCAAGACCAAAAGTTACCTTTCACAGCATATGAAAATTCATGAAGATGTTGACGTTGAATGTAGAATATGTGGAAAAATCTTGAAAAATAAGTACATTCTTTTAAAGCATATGTACTATATACATAGTGACAATCTTGATTTTAAATGTAACAAATGTGGAAAAATGTTCAAGACCAAGTCTAATCTTAGATCGCATATGCACGTGCATAGTGATAATTTTGATTTTGAATGTAGCAAATGTGGAAAAATGTTTAAATACAAATCGAATCTTACACAGCATATGTATAAACATAGCGATAATTTAAATTTCGAATGTAGCAAATGCGGGAAAATGTTTAAAACTAAGCCCAATCTTACCCAGCATTTGTATAAACACAGTGATAATTTTGATTTAGAATGTAGCAAATGTGGAAAAATGTTCAAAAATAAATCTAGTCTCACACAACATATGTATAAACATAGTGATAATTTTGATTTTGAATGTAGCGAATGTGGAAAAATGTTTAATAGTGAATCTTCTCTTGCACAGCATTCATATATACATAGTGAAACATTTTATTTTGAATGCGATCATTGCAGCAAAACATTCAAAAGTAAAGACAGCCTGACGGTGCATATGCAGGTTCATAATGTTAGCTTTAATTTTACATGTAGCGTATGTGGAAAAATGTTTAAAAAAAAGTCCTATCTTTTAGAGCATATGCTAATACATAAGGTTAATTTTGTTTTTGAATGTGATAAATGTGGAAAAACATATAAGACCAAATACGACATCACACGTCATTTGAAAATTCATAGTGAATGTAACAAATGTGGAGAAATGTTCGAAAATAAATTTTATCGTACAAGGCATGTGTGTACGCACAGTGATGATTTTGACTTTGAATGTATTTTGCCAGTATGGACGATACCGAGAGAATAAATATTTATAAATATCAGATTTTATTCAGTAAAATATTAATATGATATTCTAAGGCTTGGAAAAAAACCTTCACAATCTAAAAATAATAATTTTGGTGCTTTAAAAATGCATGGAAGCATCGCTCCATATATGCTGTCACTCGCTGTTTTTTTTTTAATTTTCGATCTTTGTCTTTATATATGTGTAGATAAAATAATGATGATCATATAAAAGAAAAAGAGCTTCTACTCGCGGAGAAAGAGAGAGATGAAGCTTGAAATTTCACAGTTGCCATTTATAAACAACAAGCATTAAATCAAAAGTTAACGTTTTTAATAGTACTGTATACCGACTGCAAAGTAATGAAGTTAGGTTTGGCAGTAAGGAATTATGACTTTATTTGTCAATATCTTTATATTTTATTATTGTGAAAATTCTAAAATACTTAGCAATATCTATTCATTTTGTTTTATGACATTTTTATTTTGAACTAATGATACTTTGACAAATAATTTTCTCATCAACCGTAATGCTATTGAAAAACAACCTTTTTTACTTTTAGGGTCACAACAGCATAGTAGAACGTGATATGTACACTTCAACTAATATACTATATAACACTTAAATCGAAACCAATCACAAGTTTCAATAATTAAAGATTTAGGCATAATTTTTAGACAATACATAAAGAGTATGATCCCAAAGTCCTAAAAGAAGTCTATTTTATATCAAGGTTTTAAAAAATGTAATTAACGGAATGGTTATGTATTGTATTTTATCTTCGAGCAGAATTCCACGGTTTGGTGTCCATATAATAAATCTTATATTAAGATTTTTGGATCTTTTCAACGAGATATATTTTAAGTAAAACATCACCGCAATTTTTTAGTTTAAATACAATTACAATTCGAAGAATAAGAATTGATATCCTAATTCTATGCAAAATCATAGAAAGTGTTACTTAAGATAAACAAATCTTTATAATGAATTATAATAATCCTTATTTTTTGCATTCTCCTTTACATGTGAAGTTTAAAGTTTATTTACGTTGTAAATGTGTTTTTTTTATACATATATATAAAAATTTGTGGTAAATAACTAAATATTGATTAAGGTTTTATATTTTATTTTATTTTGTGTTATTCTCAAGAAATTAATACATAAATTTATTTTTATAGTTTTGTTATGTAATAATACATACTTTTATAATTTTCTTTAAAAAATCACTTTTTATTGCCTTTTTGTTTTCATTGTATGTAAATATAAATGTGATATTTTTAAGTTATAGTGTTTTTATGTTATTTTTGTAAATGATTCTGAAATAAATAATTTTTAACCGAGTTTTAGCTTATTAAGATATCTAAAAAATTCTATGTAAAACTATTTTTCAAACCTATACTGGGTCCATTGCAATGACTCTACATCGCTTAAATTGTGAAAAGGATTTAGTAAGAAATTGTCAAATATTTGTGGGGGGGAAAACTAGCACGCATTCGAGGTTGTCATCCGCATATTCAATACATCATAAAACATGTATAAAAATAGGATTGCCATATTTATGAAACTCGGAACTGAGACCGCTAACAAATAAAAAGATTACATCGGAAATTTTAGGATACTGAGATATGTGAAACCGGAGAATCCTGGTAAAACCATAACGTATGGTAAGCCTATACGTATAGAGATAAATTTTATTTTTCGCTTTAATTGACCAAAATTCGGTTGGAATACACTTGGACCAATATTCTCGTATCATAAGTCCATACGAATATCGGTAAGGATAGCTATCGTATTTTTAAAACATAGTGTAAATATTAATAAAATAAAATATTAAATTATATGCTTCTGTTTTTAATTTGTTAATAAATTTTAAGCAATAGTTTTTGAAGAAAAAATATATAAGTAACGTAACGATAACGTAACGATATGGTTTACGAAAATAATGGGAAATGATAATAACATATTTATAAAAATAATAATTAACTATTTTAAAGAAGATATGGTTTATTTATCGGAATCTTTTAATTTGAAATAATATAGTTAAGGATCGATATTCGTAAAAATAATAATAATAAGTATGATGATGATATTAATTTATATTTAAAAAAAAGAATTATGAAAGAATAGATCGCTCATCGAACCACGCGATTCGATGTAGCATTGAATATATTAAGGGACGAGCCGTACAGGTCGTCACCATTTTATTAAGGGACGAACATACGAAGTTCGCCACCATTTCGTCATAAAAAATATGATTTTCGCAATAAATAAATATTCGCATCGATCCTTACTATGTAGAAAAATAATTCCCATTATGGAAATTAAAATTTATAAAAAGTATATTTGAAATAAAAATAAATATTCGAATTAAAATAATAAAAATATAATTTGTTCAATGTTAACCTAATTAAAGGTATTTTGCTAAACTAAAGAGTTTGTTCAAAAAAAAAGGTCAATGCCTTTTTGCATTATAATAATCACTAGTATTAATAATTAACGATTAATTATTAGTGGTAATTTTATATAATAATATAAATAATAATAAAATTCACGTTACACTATATGATGAATAATCTAAATATTATTTTATACTCTTAAAACTTCGTTATACAATTGTTTAATTAAATTGATTAAATTGTCTGATGGTCAAATATCGTTTGTAAAACTAACAAATTATCGTAAAAAGTATTGTAAAACTAACATGAAATATCGAGAATGTGAAATTTAAACTTTGAAGTATGTATTATATGTTTACGTTTCACATATATTGTAACTTTAAATCTAATCACATAAGTATAACTAAGAATTATTATAAGAATAACAAATTATTATTTTATATGTTACTAACAATATTGCTACAGGTAAAAGAAAAAAATTGTAAAATTAACAACATTTTAAAATTAAATATGTCCAGGTTTATAAATTGCTAAATACAAAATATAATTTTGATGAATACTTTAAAACGTGTATAACAAATTTGTAAGTCAGAAATTGTAAAACGTGCGTCTTATTATAAATTTAAAAAATTGTAAAATGTAAAAAATGTAAGCAATGTGCAAAATCAGTATTTGGTATTTATCCAGTAAGGGAAAATATTTAAATAATTTTTTTTTATACAGATTCACTAATTTCATCGAGAAAATTAGTTCATTCTAAGGGTGGGGGTGTTATATATTGATATGTATTACAACTCTTTGTTTATGTGGGATCAACGAACTTGCATACGAGTTTTGATCCAGCGGGTCTTTTTATGGACTAAGACGACGGGACACCCCTTTCTTACATCTAATTAACATAAATATATAAATAGGGGAATGTCCTTTGTTCGTCAGCATTCTTATTAATCACTTTAAACCATATGGTCAGTCGTCCGTCTGACGACGACCGACCCCTAAATACTGATTTTCATCGAGCACACGCGAATATATAACAATATAGTATGTAATATAATTTAGTATTACATATTTGAGATATTTTAAATTTTATATGTCTAAAAATACGTTATTTAATGCTAATGTAATATGTTTTTTTACATATGTATTTAGTTGTAAAATCAATTATACATTGGTTAAATTTTTCTTTTCGATATCAATATATATTTATAGCTATTTTTCTTTACGATGTTTTGAAACATTTGCTCTATTGTTTATTTATTTATTTGTAAATTAAAGAAAATTATTTATTTATTTACGTATAGATACGGATTAATTATTTACACATGTAGCTTTAAAATGGAAATATTTGTAATTTGTTTTTGATAATTATTTTTCTTAATGGTTTGTAAATATCAATACGTTCTTAATTATCCACAATTATAGATAATTACGTACGAGAGTAGTATTTCTTATAAATGAAATTCCTTCCTATTTAAATATAATATATTCTAAAGCTTTACGGATGCTATTACTTAATAATATAAATACTTGGATCAATTATCAGGGAGAACAATAATCGGTGTACCAGTAAATATATACATATGTATTTAAAACTCTTATATATATTTTTTTGTTAAATATATATTGTTTTTGAGTTTTTTCTTCATGATTATTTTTTTTACATTTAATTTATGTAGATTTTTTGTTTTAATTAAGTACGGCGTAATACTAAACTTAGCCAAAATTTGTCCGAAATAATCACTAAACCTTAAAAAGGTGTCAGTCTGTTTACTATATTTTTTGTCGCCTAATTTTTCCATCACCGTTTATTCTTGCCTAAAATTTCGGTTTTACCCGGGAATAAATCGGGGATTTTTCCGTTGGCACATCTCTGTTCATGGTCGTTATTATTGCGACCGGTGCGTTCACTTTGGGCCGATCGGTCGAAGCTGACTGGCGTGCTGCGCGCAGTCTGTGGAGGAAATTATGGACGCTGTGGGTATTCTGTAGATATTTCGTGCGTTTCAATGCATCTATTTATTAAATACGCTTTACATTAGGAAAGAATGGATAATAGGCAAACGATGTTTAAAAAACCATGGCCTCACGGCGAAAGAGGTGATAGCCTGCTCGCGCAAAGAAAGGGTTCGGATATCGAGTATGTCGTCGGTAACGTGAAAGTTTATTTGAAAACTTTGTTTTTCGCTGGGCATGCGCAATAATGGTAAGTTTCGTACCTCTTGTTACTTGCCAATTAAGAGCACCCGTTTTCTTAAATTTTTTTATCACGTTTTAGAACGAGAACGACCTTTTCAAAATGGCCGCATTCGAATGGCTTCATATTGATACTTGGAGGTAACGCGACTTGAACTTCTCTAATTGAATGTGAGTATGCTTTCGAGGCTACTTTAGTATCATCCCGTACACAATTTAATAGAAAATTATTTCAAAAGTATTTGTTGACGCATTACAATAACAACTAATGAACGTTGAATATATGAACTGCGCGATAGCGTAGCGAACAGGGTTGCCAGATTTCAAATTTTCTAATGGACAAAAGTAAAAATAATGGCGGTTTTTACTTTATTTTGGCCTGTAAGGCCGGTTTCACACGTGCCGGATGGATTCACCAGGCGTCATGTAGTGGGGATGGTGTTGTATGGGCTAGTACCTACCATTTCAGACGTGTCGGACGAATCCATCCGGCGCCGGTCCGACGCTGCCTATACAACACCACCCCACTACACGCCGCAGGCCTGGTGCCGGATTGATTGATTACAACAAATGTATTTGCTTATAATGATCCGAATATATGGAATTCCGAGATTGCTTTTTTTTTCTTAGAATTGACCTGTTTCTATCGTGTGCCAAGTACTTGTCATAAAACATTGATTTCAGATCCTGCATTTGAATTTGAAATAGTAAAAGTATTCGATAATTTTGAACCCTTTGTAGTCCAGTTTTTTGGTAACTGTCCCCTCCGCCCCCCCCTCATAAGTCCATGCCATTTTGAATATACTTGTATCAACAAATAAAAATTGTGTACAGATTCAATGCGGGCTAATTCTGTATCCCTATTGTGTTAATAATTAAGTTTTCTTATTTATTTTATATATAACATTAGTAATTTTATGATATAATATTAAATTACATTTAGAAAAAAAATCCGGTAAAAATACATACATGTGAACAAAGGACTCCAAAGGGTTGAATTAAAAAAAAACATACACATCTCTAATCACAGTGATTGCCTTTCAATATTCGTTATATTTGCCATAAATCTTTCTAGGAAGATATATTCTTCAAACAGCGACTCTTGATCTACTTCCTTTTTAAATGTGTTAGTGATTTCTACGATTTCTTGGAATGCTGTGATACTATGCAGATATTTTTATAGAATTTTATATTTGTGATCATTAAAAGGATACCATTTTTCGATGTATTTTATAGCCATATAAAATAAATTAGTTGTTTCCATTTTCAACTGCTTTGAAGCATCTCTACTTATTACAGTTTTATTATCACATACATACAAACAAGTTTACATTAGCAATGTTTCATTATTCATTGGTAGGGTTTGATTATAATAACATTTCTTTCTTATACATTCACTATATTTTATATATTCCTTATTTTAAATTATACTCGACTTTTCAATATAATCTTAAATCAAACATGCACAACTATTCCAGAAATTTTATAAGTGGTCTTATAAGTACTGACAACACCCGAAACGCTAAGCGCAGTTTATAAATATTAATGCACGCCACAAATAAAATGTTTCTCCATCTATGCATTCATTTAATGCTCATTTCTTATTATTGTAATGCATAAACAATAAGTTTTATGGAACCAAATATTTTATGATAAGCTCATTTAGATTATTAGGCACTATTTAGTTACAGTGCAAAGTATTTCTTTAGAATGTCGATGCCAATTATATAAATTGCAGGTTATATAAGTTGGCAACAAGATTTATTTTACATAAATGGTGTAAATGTTCTGACCAATAATCCAAAATGTTAAATATATTTTTATATAATAAAAATCTACTTTATATACAGTAGACCTCACAATAACAATAAATTGGAGATGTGCTATTTGGATACGTGTAGTTGGGGGACTGGAAAATACTCGAGGTTTTTTACAATACATACGTACGAATCGAGCGCTTATGAAGAGATATCTTCTCTTTGGCTTGCTTACACATAAAGTAACGGACACCCAAATACCGCTTCCCCAATTTTCCGTGTTATTGGGGGAGGTCTACTGTACATTGTTTTAGTTTTTAGCGTTTTCTTTGTACTGAAATAAGCAAAAACAATTTTAAATGCTACAGACATATATATATATATATATATATATATATATATATATATATATATATATATATATATATATATATATATATATATATATATATATATATATATATATATATATATATATATATATATATATATATATATATATATATATATATATATATATATATATATATATATATATATATATATATATATATTAGGGGTACTGGAAAAGATTCCATTTTTTTTTACATTCCTTGTTTGAGATCAGTTTGACCCTGGACACGGTGGAGTGAGCATCTTTGTATGTTTTTTTTTCTATAGTATTGTTCCTCGGCTTTCTTTTTGCGCCATAAATATTTTTTTAATCTTAAGGGTAAAATTAGCAAACTAGAAGCAATCGAACAATACATACGGCATTGCATGCTACTTTTTTTTCGATCAAGGCTGGAAAGCAACTAAGGCAGCTAAAACCATTATTGAAAGTTATGGAGCAGTAATAACAGCAAACAGATGCCAGTTTTGGTTCCGGCGATTTAAATCTGGCGATAGGACCTTAACAGACGTTCCGAAATCAGGACGACTTTCGAAATTAGACGATGAACTGCTGAAGGTCATTTTGTAATCAAATCCTCGTTAAAGTATCGAGGATTTATCCTAAAAACTTGCTGCTCCGTGGTCTACAGTGCAAGAACACAAAAAAATTCGGCAAAACTAATCGAATGGGTGTTTGGGTTCCCCGTGCGCTGTCCGTAGCGAACAAAGAGGAGCGAATGAACACGTGCGATTCACTGTTGTCAAGAAACAGAATTCACCCATATTTGGATCAAATTGTGACTAGTGACAAAAAGTGGATAGTATACGACAACGTGGTGCGAAAAAAACAATGGCTTTCAAAGAAGGAAGTACCTGTTCCGACCCCTAAGCCCGACCTCACCCTTCGCAAGTCCTATTGTGTGTATGGTGGGATATTAGTGGAATTATCCATTATGAACTGTTAAAACTGGGTGATACGATAACTGCAGAAGTTTATTGTCAACAACTCGAAAGATTGAATGAGAAATTAAAAGTGAAACGTCTGAATTTGATAAACCGAAAAGGAGTGATTCTGTTACACGACCACGCGCACCCTCTCAGTGCAAAGATGACCCGTGAAAAAATATGCAATTTAAATTTTGAAGTCTTGAAGCATCCTACATATTCTTCAGACCTCGCTCCTTCTGATTTTTATCTCTTTAGATTTATGGAACATTCATTTAGGGACAAAAAATTTGAAAATCTGAAGGAAGTCGAAAATCATTTAAATTCGCATTTTAATTCGAAACCACCAAATTGTTATAAAGCGGGAATCCAAAAATTGCCTAAAAGTTGGCAAACAGTTCTAGATAACTATGGGGATTATATTTTATAATATGTAAAATAATATGAAAATAAAATTTCAATAAGACCTATGATGTTTAAAATAATGGTTTTCTTTCCGGTACCCCTAATATATATATATATATATATATATATATATATATATATATATATATATATATATATATATATATATATATATTATACTATTTTAGTACAAACAGTGTAAATAACGAATTTATGAAACCTTATGTGCAACACGATGAAACAAAGGGTAATTTAGGTGCAGGGTGATACCAAAGTTTAACCATACCAATAACCATCTGCGAAAATTATCCAGTTTATTGACGTGTTTGTGATTTTAGATTTTCCACGTGGAATCTACGTAGAATCCTGACGTAGAAATCTGAGAACGCGTTTCTACACTGCTCGAGGTAACAAAACTTTAATTTATACAACGAAGAAGAAGCTCTCCAAGACACTTACATCAACTGGATTAGTACTTAAGTTATTTATTAATTTACAAATCCTCTGGTTGTGTACTTTTACGTTACAAACTCGTGGAACAAAATTATTGTCTTCAATCTCTTGGTTAAGGCATATATTTGCGTGATTGACAATATAAATTGTCAGTGTCGAGAGTATTTATACTAAACCTAAATGAAATTTAAATTGATGTCTAATCGCTATTTTGGAGTAGTTAAATATGATTAAACATATAATTATAAGGTTTATATTATATTTCAACAATAAGATTATAAAATGGATTATTTGTTTAAATATATAATTAATAAGTTGATATTTTAGTACAATATGGCTAATAGTTGCTTATTATGAAATAATACAGAATTATTACACTTATGGCCTATATCGGAAACTCAATTACTTTAACAGAATTACTATATTTTTTTATAAGGAATCTGCGGAGGGCAGGTCTTCACTAGAAATAATTTTATTATTCTTTAGTAAATTTTTATTTGTTCAATTTTTACATTTAACCCATTAGCGCACAGGAGTCCACATGGACACACATTTTGTTCTATAAGTAATATTTTTTTGTATATATATACTAGAACTGAAAGTAAAAACAAATTTTCTGAGAGTTCCCATTGCACTGGTGTATTTTTTTAATTTCACGAACACGAAATAATTTGATTGTTTTAAACAAGTGTTTTTTTATTATAAAATTGTATAATAATGAAATAAGTGATGCACAAACCAATATTACATTTTCCACATTGAGTTTGAACCCAGAACTTTGGTATACAAAAGCTAGCCACCTCTGGTTTACATTAATAAAACGATTGTCGTTTATCTTAGAAAACATTTCATAATTAATAAAATGAAATAAATTAATAATTCACGGATTATTTAATAAATAATTCACGGATTATTTAATAAATAATTCACGGATTATTTAATAAATAATATTTTTGAACTTGGAAATCGTTCGCGTGCAATCCAAATTCTGAAACGTGCCACCTTGGGCACGCGTGCCCCCTAGGTTCGCCATGCCTGGTATATAGGGTTGTAAATTTTTTTGTTTAAAAGTCCTAGTACACCAGGTATACGTAGTCAGAGAAACAACAGAACACGTTGTAAAAGTTCGACTGCCGAAGCACAACTGACCACTCAAAAGCGATAACAAAAAGACGACATTCTTTTCCGGTACACCTGGTATGAGGAGTGTCCAACCAAGCTTTAGCCGTATTCAACGTGAAGTTGTTAAAAATCATCTTTGAAGTTGTATTCAATTTTTGGAACACGCGAAACGAATTGAATAAAACAATGTAGAAGATATAAAAAGACTTTCTTCGTCCTTTCAATGTCTTGCACTTTTATCAGTTTGTTGACATTTGGAGGTATATTTGCATTGTCAGAGAAATGCAGAAAAGACATAATTTGCCTAAATCGATCTCATATATTTGTTAACAATTACATTTATTGACGTTCATTAGATAATATAACACTAGGATAATCTTCAAACTGACAAATTCGTTGCTTGAAGTGGTTCAAGGGTGGAAGCAGCAGTCATAGGTCAAAGTGGAGTTGTAGTTGTTGTTTTCCCTTCTTGTATGTCCAAACATGTCGTTTCATATTTTGCTAAAATGGCCAAAAAATCATTTTTGGCCTGTAATTTATGTAAAATCGACCTAATGTAATTAGTGAATGTAGTGTCATCGTCATCAATTTCTTCGCTTATTCCTTGCATTAATTTATTCCGACTTTTTTCTTTCCTTGATAAACTGTCGGAATTCATCATGACGTTTTATGATTCGTTTGGGTCTGGTCATCGGAGGTGAAGGTGACGGAGTTTGTAATAAATATTGTGAATTTTCGTTATCGTTTACATGTTTTTCGAGAGCTGAAGTAGACGGCTGGGGATAAGGGTGCAGAAATTAAATCTATATTGCTTTCAGTATTTCTTTCCATCGGAATTTTCTCTATAAATCTCAACCTTTCAAATAAGCCCCATTTACAATAGTTAGATTTTGCAGCTGAACCAGTACTGCATTTTATTTTACGTTTATAACGGTTATAAGAATCTTTTATGTTTCCATCGTTTTTTACAATCTACATCTGAAATAAGAAAATAAAAATAGTATGTATAATTATAATAAAAATTGGAAGTGCGTCTGTGTGTGTGTAATCTTTTGATCGCAATCAACCCATTTCCTCCCAAGGTTAGAAAGGAAATTTAGAATATTGCAGCCTAAAACGACAAATAAGATATTTATTCATTTTTAAAAAATGTAAATAAAACAAAAATATGTGTCCTATAAAGGGTTAAAACGAAAAATTATATTGGAAATTCCAAAAGTTTGTTCTCACAGTAATTTATAATTCTCAAAATATAAAAAAATCGCGTAAAGGATAAAATCTGCGATAAGCACTTATCAGCGATAGTTCTGGGTTATTATATTTATATATAACTACCCTATCCAGTTTAAAATAGATAACGGTAAAGTATGCGATTTTTGGAAATTCCAAAAGATTGTTCTCACAGTAATTTAAAAGTCTCAAAATATAAAAAAATCGCGCAAAGGGCGAAATCCACGATAAACACTTATCAGCGCTAGTTCTGTGTTATTATATTTACATATAACAATCCTATCTAATTTAAAATAGATAACTGTAAAATATGCGATTTTTGGGAATTCCAAAAGTTTGTTCTCACAGTAGTTTCCAAAGCTCAAAACATAAAAAAAATTCGCGTAAGGTCCCACTATAAACATTTTTTTGGTAGGTATTTATAATAAAATTACCGACTTTAGCCTAAGTTTTTTATGATATCGAGTAACTCTCTTAAATTCTTGAATAAAAAAATCAAACTGTTTAAGTGATTAATTTTATGATTAAATATGCGCAAATGATAAGTAAACATACGTATACATATATCTTATGTAGGTATATTATATTTTGTTTAGACCAAATAATGTTTTCATCTTTTAATTCTTTTCTAAAAAATATTACTTATATTTTCGTATGTATTTAATTACGTTAATTATTTAATTAATTATAAGATCATGATTTGCATCACATTTATTTGTAATGCATTATTATTGTATCGCCCAAAAGACCATCGCCCGTTTGTCTGTCGCCCATTTTGAATCGCCCATTTGACTGTCGCCTAATATACGATTATACACTATCATTACAAAACATATCTTCACAATCACTATATTTAGCCATAGCACTATTTTTTCACAATAATATTTTAAAAATAACTTCACAATAAAATTACAAAATAAGTAATTAAACAAAATTATCGGTCACTATATATAGTTTCACTTAGACACAAATTACAGACAACCAAGCCACTGTCGAAATCAGAATAGGTAATAAAAACGTCACCGACGCGTGTCAACCGAAAGGCGATCGCCAACTGTTGCCTTTGGGAAAGCTACGGCAAATCTGCCGTTAAATTTAGTCATCAAAAAAACCCCGACTTATCCCGATAAATAAGCTCTCCCCGGCTTGATTCAGGTAAAAATGATATTTTTTTGATAAGGTATGACTCTTGAAACTCTTGTCTACAACACAGCAAAAACGCCATTCAAAACATGCACAGGAAATACCCAAAAATCGACGTTATATTTCATTAATTGAAATGGTGCGTCTGACGCGCCTGACGAGTAATATAGACCCAAGTACTGGTGCGTCTCACGCACGATACGAGCGGAAAGGGTTAAATTGAATTTTGCGGCCAATTAGTCTTCCCGAAGAAAGTAATATACCTATAAATGCATTTATTTCGACAACACTAATTGGAGAAATACATTTTTTCTAATATGTCCTTAGTATCTTGATCTATTTGCTTATTTTTTTTCACTGCAAAAACGAGTAATTATTTCTTCCGTTAAAAAAAGTAAAAATACATCTTTTATAAACGTGAAATTTCTACCGTAGTCAGTTAGGCCAGATGCAAAGTTGATAATGTTAGCTTAATGGGTTCTCGACTGTCTAGGCGGGTTGGATTTCCAAGAAAATCCCGATTTTGAAACGTATATCAATTCATCGTCTAGTTCTTGGATTTCGGTGTTTGCATTGTTATGATCTTCCAAATACTCATCCCTTTCTTCCGTGTCAGTGTCGTAGTTATCGCGTTCTACTAAATCTTCTTCGTCGGTCATGTTACATCCTTCCTCAATATCATATCACGTAGTTTTATATTATTTTGCTGTATTTATAATTGAAAAAATGCAATTATTATTATGAAAATATAATCCTTGACATATTTTTAACAAATACACGAAGTTCCAAATTTATAGTAATTATTATTATGGCGTTGATTTGAATCATTATAATTCTTATGAAAAGGTTTATTTTTTTTTTTAATTTTTGTTTATTACATAATTAAATAATACATTTTTATAAACATACATATTTACATTTCATTGGTTGCTGGTTAATTACCATTATCACAATTTACGATTGATTAGCTAAATTAAGAGGAATTACAAAAATAAGAATAATAAAAGAACATAAAATACGTTAAGTTTAGGTCAAAGTACATAAACACCTTTAACAAAAAAAAAAAAAAAAAATTTATAAATTATAAACATATATTTTTAATATAAAACTCGTGGACCTGGAGCTGTTAAATTAATAGATAAAATTTATGCGTCAGAGCAAGATGTGCTTTGGCATTTTGTGTTTATATTTAAATTGAAGTTTGTTTTTGTCGTAATCACCGATTCTTGAGATTAACGGGTTAGTATGATTTCGCGGTATTTTTTTATAATAATTATTAGTATGGTGGTGAACATGTTCTTTAATAGTTGGAATTAAATATTTATTATGAAGTTTTTTGAGGTTAGTATAAAAAGGTGTATTATAAATTATTTTTATAGCTTTATTTTGCACAACTTGTAGCTTAGAAAAGTTAGTATTACACGTATTACTCCACACTGGGCAGGCGTAAGTCATTGCCGGTCTGATTAATTGCTTATATAATAGAATTTTATTTTTAGTATTTAGCGCACTTTATCGATTAAAAATTGGTTTTAACGCCGCAATGGCTGCGAGCCCTTTAGATTTAAGTTCGGTTATATGTTTATTAAATTTAAGCTTGGAGTCCAGGTGAATTCCGAGGTACTTAACGCTCGCCTTCCATTCTATACACTTTCCCTGCTCGCTTATAATAGTCGGGGGCAAAGGTTGTCTTCGAGTTGTAAAAATTATAGCCTCCGTTTTGTCCTGATTTATTTTTATTTTCCACTTTTTGAAATAATTTCTTAAGAGAGTTAAGGATTTTTGCAATTTTATTGAAATAGGCTTAAGACCGAAAGAGCTACTCATTATCGCCGTATCATCGGCATACATTGAAAGACAAGTATTTTTTAAAATAGGTATATCATTTGTATACAAAATGAAAAGGAACGGTCCAAGTAAACTCCCCTGAGGAACACCAGCTGGGATATTACGCGGTATCGATTGTTCATTATTTACTGAAACAACATAACTTCGACGATCAAGGTAGGAGCGTAACAAGTGTAGCAGATAGTTAGGGGTTTTATATTTGTGGAGTTTGTAAATCAACCCATCATGCCACACAGTATCAAACGCTTTTTCCACATCTAACAATAAGAGTCCCGTTGATTTTTTCATGTTAAAATTAGCAGAGATGTGCTCTGTTAACCTATTGAGCTGATAAGTCGTAGAGTGGTTTTCGCGGAAGCCAAATTGTTCATTGATAATTTTATTCCCCAAAGATCTCTTTAAACGTGATAAAATTATTTTTTCAAATAGTTTACTGAATGACGGTAATAAGCTTATTGGACGATAATTAATTGCGATAGTGTTATCCTTTCCTGGCTTTCTAATTGGGTGGATCTTTGCGGTTTTCCAAATAGCGGGAAAGTACCCGAAAGATAAGCAGGCATTAAAAATATTTGTTAGATAATTGATGCTAATTCTTGGAAGTTGTTTTATCGTAACGTTATCTAATTTATCTATACCGGGACTTATGAAAAGGTTTATAATTAGTGCGTTGGTTTTCATCACGCGAATTTTTATGAAAAGAATTATTTCTATTTAAGCGTTGATTTTCATCACGCGGTAAGGAATTATTAGAAAGGGGTTTATTAAAATTATTATATGAATTATGGTTAACATGGTTATAAGTAGGTTTCCTTTCAGTTGTCTGATAAATATCAGGCCACCTCTCGTCCTCGTCTAATAAGTTAAAAATTCGTCTCCCTATCTGGGGTTCAAATCCAGTAAGGATGGAATTGACTGCTGTCTCCTCGAAGCTACTAAATATAAATATGTTGCCTCTTCGCGAGTGGAAGCCAACCAAGACTTTCTGAAAAAGTTTGATTAGTATTAGGCGGTCCCATAGAGTAAAGAATATCATATAATATAGAGAGGGCAATGGGAACAATTTTACCATGCTCATTTTAAGCGACTTCGCTGCTCTCTCGATCATTGCTCCCGAACGCGCGGTCAGTGTTACACGTCTCCGCGCATTCAACAAAATTATTACAATATGGCTTCTTGTTCCGTATTATCTTGCAAAAACAGTGCAAAGCAGCAGAGGAATTGCAATATTTCATTCCACAGGTAACATTTTGCGATTATTTGTGTTATTTTAGGATTTTTTTATTAAAAGTGACGCGTGCAAAACACGTCATTTTACACGCCATTCTAACGTCACTACATGTCATCTACACGTGCCAACTAGGGCTGCGCATTCCATTCTTCGAGTTTATATTTAATTTATTTTTAAATTAAATATAAATGATAAAAATAATATATTTCATTAGTAAATATTTTTATCACATATAAACGTTAGTAATATTATACACGTTTTTTTAGATTTCCTTTAGAACAAAACTTACAGAAAGTATGGCTTGAACATATTTTACGTCCTTCATGGAAGCCATCCGTGAGAAGTGTCATCTGTTCGGAGCATTTTAACCCCGATTCTTTTTTTTACCATAAAAGGTGGGTATAAACGATTAATACCAAACTCAGTCCCTTTACAAAACCAACCATCGTCTCCACTCCCGTCAACGTCAATTTCGAATACTGAATACAATTCCCCTAAAAAAATTAATCTATTACGAAAATTAAATCACGTTAGGGTTATTTCAAAAAAACGTGAAAATATAATACACGCACTAAGGCAAAAACTTTACAGAAGAAACAAAAAAATAGTTAATTTAGAAAATATAGTTAAGTCTATAACAGACAAAGGACTTTTAAGTGAGGAAAACGGCTTGTCACTATTAGCAAATTTTGATTCCGATTCAAAAGAGTTGTTAGCTTTTCTAAAAATAAAAAAGAATTCAAAAGTAGCCAAGTATTCAGCCCGAGTTCGATCGTTTGCATTAACTTTAAGTTTTTATTCTCCCAAAGCTTATCAATATGTTCGACAGACTTTAAATTTTAACTTACCCCACCTAAGAACCATCGGTAAATGGTATCAGAACTTGAACGGAGATCCAGGGTTTACGTTTGAAGCATTTGAAGCGTTAAAAATAAAATCGCAATCGACAAATTATAAGCTAGTTTGCAATTTAGTTATAGATGAAATCGCGATTAGAAAACTTACTGAGTGGGATGGAAAACGTTTTCATGGTTACATAGACATGGGTACAGGCATAGACGGCGATTGCTTATCAATTGCAAAAGAAGCACTAGTTTTTATGATTGTGTGCATAAATGGTAGCTGGAAATTACCGGTAGCATATTTTTTATTAGATGGGATATCAGGCACTCAAAAAGCTAATTTATTACAAATATGTTTAAAAAAAATACACGAATGCAATATAGATGTGGTTTCTGTAACATTTGACGGTTGTCCTGCTAACTTTTCTATGGTTAAAAATTTGGGCTGTAATTTACAATATAATGATCTTAAAACTACTTTTCCGCATCCATGCACTCAAAAACCCGTAGCAGTTTTTTTAGATCCGTGTCACATGCTTAAGTTAATTAGGAATTCGTTGGAATCCAAACAAATATTTACGGATAGTTTGGGTAATAGTATAGAATGGAATTTTTTAATAAAACTTAATCAATTACAGGAGGAAGAAAATTTGCACTTTGCCAATAAATTATCGCGAAAACACGTTCACTTTCACAACCAAAAAATGAAGGTGAAATTAGCTAGTCAACTTCTTAGTAATAGTGTAGCGGACGCGTTAGAATTTTGTAAAAAAATTTGCTTAGAAAGCTTTCATGATTGTATAGGGACGGTAACCTTCATACGTGCAATAAATAATTTATTTGATATTTTAAATTCAAAAAATATAAAGCAGGTAAACTTTAAGAAACCTTTATGTAAAGAAAACCATTTAGAGATTTTTAACTTTTTTGAATATGTTAAAAAATACATAATATCTCTTCACCATAATGGCGAAAGAGTAGTTTCTAGTAGAATAAAAACAGGATTTTTAGGATTCTTAATTTGCATGGATAGCGCTAAACACTTATATAATAGTTTGGTAGAACAAGAAGGGGTATTAAGTTATATACCATTTTATAAAATAAGTCAGGACCATATAGAACTATTTTTTGGTAATATTAGATCTCATGGAGGGCATAATAATAATCCAACGGCACGACAATTTAGGGCTATTTACAAAAAACTTCTTACTCACTTAGAATTAGGAGACTCGTTTAGGGGTAATTGCATTCCGTTAGAAAATATTAGCATATTGTCTCCATGCAACCATATCAATATAACGTCAGATAGGCATAGGATTACTGAAGTCAATGATACTGATGAAAATTTTGACGATTTAAATTTATTACCAGATTTTTTAACTGCAAGTTCTCGCGAAATTGTGGCATACATAGCCGGCTATGTAGTAAAAAGTTTATCAAAAAAAATTGTTTGTGAAATTTGCGTAGATTCTCTTTTAGGTTCTAATAATAATAGTTTCATAAATCACAAAAATCGGGGAGGCTTGTTGTCGCCGTCTGATGACGTTAAGAAGATTTGCTTGAAATGTGAAACATTTATAAAATACTTAGTTAACCAAAATTGGCAAAAAAAATTATTGCCTAAATATAATAAGGATTATATTGTAAGTAAAATTTTAAAATCATTTGTAGGTGTAGGTGATATTTTTAAATCGTTAGAAATTCATATGTTTGAACAAGCCCCTACGAGTAATCATTATTTGCATTTAATTAGAGCCGTTGCTGATAAATACGTAAATATTAGAATTCATTATTTAACTAAAATTAGCAATAGAGAAGAAAGCAAGCGATATTTACTAAGTAAGCTAATTCACTTTAAAGGACATTAGATATTCAAATTTGATTTGACTTCCTTATTTACCTGTCATATTCAAAACACACGTGGATTAGGTCTACTGGAGACACCACGTAAAAAAAAGCGCGCCATTTATTCTACCTCAATGGTGGTGCGGAAATGAATAATAAAATGTCTGTAATGATATAATAAATATTGGTGATAAAAGTGAATTAATAAAGAAAAATATTAATTAAAAAATTACAAATGTGGCAGCCCTATTCGTTTGTCAACGTCACAAGGTCATTTTGTCCGTCGGCGTTGCACACCACGGGGTTAATGGTCGAGAGACTAGCGTTCGAGCCAAAATCTTGCTTGTTTTTATTGGGGCTTGGGCGCCTCTATTATATATATATAACATTCTTTACTCTATGGGCGGTCCTCTTGAACGATGCCGTGTGTTATCCCATAACCATCTCCAAATGACTTGGCATACGTGGAATTGGCAGAGTATTTATTTTGAAATTGGCAAAACTTCCGATAGTCCCCTGCCGCTCTGTTTCGCTGTCGTCAGTCATGAAAATTTATGGAAAGAGCTGTCCACCAAAACTGCTATATCCCTGAAAAGAGAAAAACCAGCCCTATAATCAGTCTGGCCTTTGGTAATTACTATACCCAAAGGCACAGCCCCGACACTGCACGGTGTAAGAATGAAAGTAATACAATGATTTTGTGCATCGCATGAAGCGGAGCTATTCACAAATACCACATCAGAAGCAAATGACAACTGATGTGCCCGTTTCATCAACGAGGTTACTACAACAATTACGTAACCATATCTACAAACTACTTTCAAAAGATGATTTGTCTCGCCAATTAATACCTTTTAATGTGAAATAATTGTCAATGGCTTTAAAAACGTCTTCACCGGTTGTACGTGTGGAGAGAAAATGACAAAGTAAAAGGTTCTTTTCAAATTCGTTGTCTTTCACAAGCAATACAGCATTGTTTACCAAGTCTGCTCTCATTCACTTGAATTGAAAAAAAAAAGTTATTCTCTTTCAGTTCTACCCTTCATGGTATACGGTTCAAGAAGTTTCATTACGACAAATTCGCTTAGGGGGGTTGATACATTTCGGGCCTCGTCTTTTCCTAAATACGGAAAACCATTTACCACATATTTCGTCTCTAAATCAGACGCCAGCCAAAATTTTATGCCAAATTTATGGGGTTTGTTTGGCATATACTGGGTAAATCTGCATCTGGCCTCCGTTGGAAAAAGTTGCTCATCCACGGTTATATAAGTGGTGCTCCTCTGCGTGCAGAGTCGATCACCTTCCCCCTCCTGCGGCTTCCGCCTTTCCAGCTTCTCGCTGTTGAGCTTGCGGGCCCGCCGAACCGGTGCTTGTGAGAAGTACTTTCCGCCGCTCGATCGGCAAACTGAAACTCAATGTATTCGTGGTCGCTGCCCGAGTAGGTGTTTTAAAGGACCTCCCATTTGAAGATTCGGTTGGTGATCGACTCGCTCGTGAACGACACGTTCAGTATGAAGCCGCCGTTTCCCCGTCGAAACGTGAAGGCGCTTCCTCGGCCGCGATGTGGCCCGTTGCGCGGCATTTGTAGCAAGAATATGAATAGTAATAACGAGAAAATACCATTTTCCCTCTTATAGATGTTTTATATAAACTTATGTTCTGATCAACACCCATAAATTCATTGTATCGGTTGAAGTCATTAGGCTAGGATACCTATATAAATTTACGGTCTTTTTGAGAATATCTAGTTTAAAATCATTGACAAATAATTTAATTATGAGAACATCAATAAATAAGAAAAAAATATCCATCGGACTTAGATTATTATTTACAAAGTGCATGCTTGGCCATTTTTCATATGTAGGTTCTAATTTCAGCTAATTTCTATTCAACTATTTTTTTTCTTCCTTCGTGTTAATTTGGTTTTCTCTTTGGATATAATGGAAAGAGGAACGTTAAAATTACGATCACTATCACTAAAATTCTTTCTCATCACCAGTTCACCTTCAGATAATAGTTGGCCGGTAGGAAGATTGTTTATTGTGTTTTCATCTTTATTTCCATCATTTTCACCAGTTAAATTTCCATCATCTTCATCAGTTATATCTTCACAACTATTTATCGGAGGCAGTATATTAATTATAATTTTATCCTGGTTTGCATTTTCCAAATATTCTACGATCTCGTGTAATTTCATATTCCTAAAAAAATAAAAATAAAAAAGCAACTTCCCACTGTCCCATGTGTAGGACAACGATGTTTGGTATCAATTTACTACAATAACCGATGTATCAATAAACAAAATACTTGCAGAAACTATTTGCTTAGACTAATAATAAACTGAAAACATTTATTTTATAAAAATATAATAAAAATTAACTCACTTTGGAAGACTCATTATCAATAATTTCGACGCGAAAAAAACGGCATCACTTCTAACAGACGACAAACAACACTATACTTAACAATATTCCGGATTTTATTGTTTAGGATTTATTATTAGACCCTTTTTATGAGTTCATTCACGTTTTGACTCGTGTAAAAGTAATAAAAACGTCATAATTATAAAAAACAGTGACACAAGTTTAGTGACCTACCCATGGGACAGTGGGCATATCTGGGTTAACCCTTTGGCTACCGAAATCCGATATATCGGATTTTGCTACACTAGCGAGAACTGCCGGATCCGACGGCTCCGAAATCGTAGTATCCAATACATTTTCAACCGTCTGTAGGGTATTTGCTTCAGGGGTATATAACATTTTTTCAAATATACACATGTTATATATATATATATATATATATATTATAAGCATTAATTTTTTTAATATTTCATTATTATTTATTATTTTATTAATTTATTAATTTACCGACCATCAATTTCACTACCAGACTTACGCTAAATACCGGGACCTTTTCGCAAATCTTCGCGAATTTTACCTTTTTTTATTTAATTTTATGTATCTTTTGACGCGGTCCGAATATTTCGTTGAATTTTTCTAAACGTATAATAAATGTATCAATGCATTAATTTAAGTCATTATTAGGTGGTTCTCAACATGTGGTTCGCCGAAAATAAAAATTAATTATTACATTTCTTTATTATTAGATTTTTTAAATGATTATCTTGATTTTAAAATTATAAAAATCAAGTAATCTAGGAATTTAAATAAAAATGATTCAAATTTAGTTAACCAGCGGTTCTAAAACATTTTCAAATTTCTAAAAAAAAATTTTAGCACACTTTTTTTGGACGGAAAATATAATCCTTTATACGCAAACATATAAATATGTATATTTAAAAATGATTCATTAGGTAAAAAGGTTTATTTAGAAATGAAGTCAAATTACATAAAATAAAAAATACGATGTAAATATATAAAAAGTACAAGACCTTGTCTAAATATATTTAAAAAAAAAAATCAAAATAAAATGAAAATTCATACATTTATTTAGTCATCTCTTAAAAAATCCAAATAAAACTCTAAACATATATTTTTAATTTAACATGAAACCATAACATACACAGGACGCCAATTGGCGTCTGCGGTGTTTAACTTTCGTCACACTCAGGATGCCAATTGGTGGGACCTGTAGGTAGTGTTATTAATAGCTAATTTTTACATTAAACAAATTTTAACTAAACATTTATAAATAATATATAACATAAACAGAAAATAAAAATAAACAAAAAATACTTGAAACTTATTTATTTCTTAATGTACAAAGGAGTTTTTTTGTTCTATTTAGGAAACCCGTTATAGTTTTGTTTTTGCATATTGTCCTTGGAATATTATTATATAAATTAATACCTCCGTACATAATTCCCCTAGCAGTACTCGTTTACTTATACCTAAATATTTTTAAATTTTCTCTATTTCTAGTATTAAATACAATATATAATACATCTTTATTTCTTATTAAATACTTATTAAAATACTCTAGTAACATATTATTTTCTAACTTATATATAAATACTAAAACATTTATATTTAATATTTCTTGAACATTTAACCATTCCAATTTATCAATCATACTTATACAACTAGTAAATATATTTTTATTTAAGACTACTCTCATTTCCCTATTTTGTAATTTTTACAACATTTGTTTGTCTAATTTATTTAACATATCTAATATTAATTTTGATTTAATTAATTTATTTATTACAGAAAACTTACAGCCTATTTGTTTACATTTATTAGCTTCTTAATTAAAAATTTCGATACATATATCACTACGAACAATGTTTTAAGTGTTCTGAAACACACGCACCATGAACACCTTTTTCACATTTTATACAGATAGTGCGTGCACGTTTTCTAGGTCCACCGTTCAAAAAACTACACACCACACATAATCTTTCCTTTCGACCCGGTAATTTTCGTATTGTCATATCCGGTCCACGGGTTCCATTATTTGAATTAGATTCGTTATTCCTTAGTTCCATCCACTCTTTTTCAATTGCTTCTATAATGTCCGATGTATATTTATATCTAGATAAAATTTTCCCTCTAGTGTTTTCTTTATAAATTATATATGAATTTAGGACCATCCTGGATAATATGTTGAAAGCCACTTTTTTCCAATATTTTATAGATCTTCTTTCATCCAAATATACACAATTCATCATGTCGGAAGTATCCACTCCTCCCATATATTTATTATAAGTGTGTATAACTGAGGGCTTGGTAATGCTTTTTTCTTGCCCATGACGTCTTCTTGTAATCGTAGCATTTTCAGCCTTGGAGTGTGTCGATAATAAAAGTACAGACTTTTTATGAGATACTTTTTTTCGATATGCTGTAATCATGACTTCACCGCTTCTACAAAATTTGGCAGTTCCAACAGGCACTTGACATTTTATAGAATCTGGTATACCTCTTCTATTTCTTCTCAGCGTTCCTGTAGTGTACGTTTTTAGCTTGAACAAATACCGCGCCAAAGGAATATTTGTGAAGAAGTTGTCTGTTACGATGTGGTAACCTTTTTTTAAATAATCTCCCATTGTCAATAATTTTAATACCACCACATGCGCTAAGCCGTTGGTAATAATTTCTTCACGATCTTCTAAAGATTTTGCACCTCGGTAGCAAAAAAAGCCCAAGCAATAATTAACAACTGCATCAGACAACATCCAAAATTTGATTCCCCACTTATGATGTTTTTTATTAGGTAAGTATTGGAGTAATGTAGAATGATTTTTAGTACCTATTAATGATTCGTCCACACTAATATTTTGATGTGGAACATAATATTGCCGAAATACAATGTTGGCATGATCAACCAGGGGTTGAAATTTATCACATGGGTCATATTTTTGGTGACCAGGAGAATATGTTCCAGCATTATTTACTAAATGGAAAAATCTCAACAGAGTCAAAAATCTATTTCTGGAAAACATTTTTCTGAACCAGGGGATATTTCTAGAATTCGTACTCCAGTATGACATAATGTTTGGTCTTTTGGTGCAACCCATTTCCATTATTACTGCAAAGAATGCTTTCATCTCTCCTATCGTCGTGGCCCGCCAATTTTGTGCGCTCGAGTAAGCAGGCAAAGTATGAGAATCGATGTAATTGCTTGCATACCTGTTTGTTTCTTCAACAATCAAATTCCATAACTCTAACGTGAAAAATATATTAAAATATGATATCGGTGGTTCGTTGGGCGAGGGTGCATTTTTTGGTCCTGGAGTTTCTATAAAGGGCAAAGAAGTTTGGTTGCCAGTATCATTGTCTAAAAATATTTCCGTAAATTCTTCTTCAAAATCGTGTACTATTCTATCAAAATCAAACTGTGAAGAACTATCACTAGTACTAGATAGTCTTTGAATTCTCCGACGCGGTGCTATCAAATCGCTTCCATCTGAATTTGAACTATATTCACATATATAACTAGTTTCTGTTTCACTATCGCGTTCCATTTTTCAAGAGTTAACTTTTTTATTCTTTTTTACGATGTCACTAAACAGCAGACGAAATTATGAACCTCACAAGATGACAAATTAGCGGAGACTGCAGCGATGCGTGATCAATCTGTTAATTTTCGCTGCAGTAGCTAGACTAGGCTAAATCGGTTTGGTAAACATAAAGGGTTTGAAAACCAATTATTTTTAATTACATATGTTTTATTTTTTACAATTAATTTTCAACAAACTACAATAATAAAGACGAATTTCCGAGTCGTATTATCGTAAATAATTCGATTACCTTATATTTTTAAAATTACTATGTTATTTTTTAAATTATTATGTACTACTATAGTACACTTTATTCATAATTGTATTTGTAAATAAGTAATTTTTTTATACAATATGTGTATGTATGTACTTTATAGAAGAATTTACCTAAACCATTATTTAAAAATATCATATTTTATTAATTTACGAAAAGTTTTATTTACATTTTAAAAATAAATAACATATTATATACCATTGTTATCGATTCCTGTCGGAGCGCCGCCGCTCACATCTCGTAATTTTTAATACGTCATGCGATAATGACTCTTATTACAGCGTAAATACGAACAAAAATAACACACAATCGCATATTCATCATTAATTAGGTCAAGTTCGCTGTAGACAGCGTCGCACGTGCGACCGTATGTTTACAAACTAAAATACACATTTTGACTTTTTAATTATTTAATAAAAAGTCCCGGCAGTTCTGGAACATTTTTCCAAAAATGCCCGGCATCCAAAGGGTTAATATCCATAAGGATCCCTTTTTCTATTGAAATCAAGATTGGTAACAGCGCTGAACCCCCTTCCCACTAGGTATGACGATGGAAAGGAAATTAAAAATTTCCTCACTATATTCCATAATACGGGATAAGTAACGGGTATGTTTTTTTGCAGCCAGAAGTGCTGATATCCGTGCTTAAACTGAACCTTAAGTTCTTCGTTTGTACTTATTTCAGTCAATTCCTCTTGTATTATGACATTCGTTTCTTCTATGTCACCATATGGGTTAATTATCCACGGTGGTATTACCATAAACAAAACATCCTCAAATCTAGTTTCAAAATCTGAATAGAGGGCATTTAAATGTTGAATGTAGGTTGAAACATCGTTTTCCTGGCAGTTTGTCTGTGACAAATTGGGGAAGTGGGAAAATTCGCCCCGTCCAATAATTTGCTTCATTAGTTTAACTCTGGCAATAAACGCTGATAAGATTGACTTTGTTTGAATCAAATTTAGACTGTCGCCTTGTAACTGCAAATTAACCATATTCAATTTTGTAAACAAATCTGTTAAATAGGCGATGTCTGTTTTCCACTTAATTAAATTGTCTTTTAATTTTTTATCTTTAGTAATCAGAAATTCTAAAATACTCTCAAAAAGTGCAAAAAATCTTGTCAAACATAAGCCTTTCGACAGCCAGCGTATTTCAGTGTGAAGGAGTAGTTGATGAAAGTAATTTTCTTCACACAACTGCGCAAATAACCGCGTATTCAACGCGTTGCTTCGGATTCGGGTTACTGCAGCGATTCTCAACCTGTGGGGCGCGCCCCCCTTAAAAACAAAATTAAAACTTTGTTGAAGGTTAAATAAAAGAAATTGTATAATTAAAAAATATATATATATATGTAGTGGATCCTCGAGATATCCGGTAGAGGTTCGAAAGTGAAAAATTATATTATATATATAAAATTAAATTATATTTATATGCAACTGTTTTTGATATAATTTAATATGCAACTGTTTTTTTTTAATTATAAAATTATGAGCACCTGACCCCAACTCACCTAATCATGTATTTTTTTGAAAAATAATTATTAAGTAGTCTCCTCATAAGCACTTCTGATCAGAATATCAAATAAAATCATGTTTTATATTTTTGTCATCGTAAATTGATGATTCGGCCTTATGTGCGCCGCTGCAAATAAACAACACCACGCCATATCGTTCTTTTCACTTTCGCAAGCCACGTCCACCTCTTCCCAATTTATTTATGAAGCATAAAGACAATAAATGTGAATATACAAGACATTTTTCGTTTTCATCATTTGAACGAACTGAGTGGTTAACAGGCTGCGAACTTCGATCTAGATTGTTCTGTTGGCCATGTTTATTGTTTTCCAAAGAAAGCAGCGTGTGGAATAAAAGTGGATTTGCTGACCTTAGTCATCTGATAACGGCACTGAAAAAACACAAAAGAGCGCAGTCACACGTTCAATCATTTTTTTCTCTCAAAATGTTTGGAAAACAACGAATTGAAGTCATGATTGACGCTCAACGTAAAGCTAATATAAGTCAACATAATGAACAAGTTCATAAAAATAGAGAAATATTAAAACGAATGATTGACGCAGTAGTATATCTAGGAAAACGATGAGTCCTGTAATTCACTAAACAAAGGAAATTACCTTGAATTTTTAAATGCACTTCGAGAATACGATTCTGTTTTGGATACTCATTTAAATACTGCAACGGTGTTTCGTGGTACTTCCCCATCCATACAGAATGACATAATTAAAGCAATTGGTGATGTTATTAAAGATCATATTAAGGAAGAAGTAAATTCAGCAAATTTGGTCGCTATTATTCTTGACGAAACTTCAGATATAATGACGATCTCACAGCTCTCGACAGTTTTGCGTTTTGTTTATGAAGGTAAAGTTTACGAGCGGCTTATTGGCTTTACAGACGTTAGCTCTGATAAAACAGCCGATGGCTTATTTTGCTACGTTGTAAATATAAGTGAAGAATTTCAAATTCAAGAAAAATTAGTTGGACAGACTTATGATGGGGCGAGTGTAATGAGTGGGCATATTAATGGTTTGCAAGCCAAAGTACTCGAAGTTTATCCATTGGCCATTTTTACACACTGCTATGCTCATATGTTAAATTTAACATTACAACAAGGTCTTTCCAATATAAAAGTGTGCAAATCATTCTTTCAAACTTTAAATGGATTGTCTGCATTCTTTTCGAAATCTTCCAAACGAATAAATGCTTTACAAGAGTTTGTAGCTAGAACACTTCCTTCTGTTACACCTACAAGATGGAATTATACATCACGGTTAAGTAACACAGTGCAAAAATACAGAAATGAATTTACGGATTTTTTTCGAAACGTCTTGAAAAATTGTGAACTATGGGACCCCGACACTAATAAAAGCACGAGGTTTTCTTAGCTTTTTGGAAGATTTTGAAACAAGAAAACTTCTCCACATATTTTCAAACCTTTTTGGAAAAACTGATGTGTTATACAACATTTTACAATCCAAATCTTTTGACATATTATATTGCTGTAAGAAAGTTACCGAAATTTTGCAACAACTCAGATATGAACAGAAAAATAATTATGAAACATTATGGGATTCTTATGTAACGGAAGAAAATTATCCAAGACAGAGTAATGATTTGCTTGTTGAAGAAAAGCACGCGTTTAGCCAACTATTTAATACAATAGTTGATAATATATGTAAGCAAATTGAATACCGTTTTTCTTCAATGTCCAAATTGGAATATTTTCACCTTCTGGAGAAAGAAAAATATGAGCAATATAAAGGAAAATTTCCAAATGAATTACTTACACAACTGCAACAATTCTATGGAACATTATTTGATTATATAAGTTTAAAAAATGAGCTTGCTGTTCTTTATCATTTACCTGAATTTGCAGAGAAATCTGTTCATGAGCTTGTACAATTTATGAACACAAATAATCTTGAGTCAGGTTTTCAGGAAATAGATAAATTAGGCAAACTAATATTAACTCTTCCAAGCAGTACTGCTTCAGTAGAACGTTCATTTTCTGCTCTGAAACGAATTAATAATTGTTATCGAAGTACCCAAGGCCAAGAAAGGCTATGTGGCCTTAGCTTGATTTCAATAGAAAAAGGGATCCTTATGGACATTAAAAAGAAGAGCACTTTTTATGACAGCGTGATAGAAAAATTTATGATTAAAGAAAGAAGATTAGATTTTATATATAAATAATTATAATTTTATGTTTAATGGAAATTTGATATTTTTATATAATAATATTTTAGATTAGGTTTGATGTTTATTTATTTATTTTTTTATATATGGGGAAAAGATGTAAGGCAGTTTAGACATGCCAAAACCTGGCTAATAAAAATGAAAAAATGTACGTTTTTTTAAATTTTTTATAGCACACCCAATATTAACACCCACCGTACGCCACTGATATTTACCTGTCTAATGGATTCAGTTAAATTGGTATTTTTGTCAAGAGCACGAAGAGTTCTAGCTACTTTTTTGGTTGTCGGTGTGTGAGTGTAGTTTTGGGTCAAGGTGTAAGATGATGCAAATGTATCGGCCAATACTTGTTTTTTCCCTATTAGTCGTGGCAATGGCAGTTCCATTTTTTAGCGAAGGGATGTTTGTATTTTTAGTTTTTAACTTTTTAGTAATGTTCCAGAGTGTGTTGTCGCCAGGTTTCACTTTTTCAAGTTTACGCGCCCAGATATCATTTTTAATATTTTGTATTTTTACGCGAATGTCGAACGTTAGATTGTTTATTAGAGTTTTGATTTCGGGTGATCTACTGGATTGCCAGTGCTTACGCAGCTTATTTTTTATTTTAATAATTTTAATAAGAGATGGCGGCAGCTCAATATGGTTTGATTTTTGTTTATGCGTCGGTACGAAGAGAAGTTTAGCATTTTTAATTGCTTCTGAGAGAAATTCAATATTTTCGTCGATCAAGTCTTTGTTGTGTTTTGTGTAAATTTGTGATCTATCTTGGAGTCTATTTTCGATATACTGTTTGTAATTATCCCAACGTGCTCGCTTATAATCAGGCACGATTCTGGTCGTGACCTCAATTTCACCTTTTAGTGTGAAGAACACCGGGAGATGATCCGAAGAGAGAGCCTGAACTGTGTGCATGTTACTTATGGTGATATTTCCTTTTGTCAATGCAATGTCGAGAATTGAAGGTGTCCTGTGATTTGTAGGAAAATGCGTTGGCGATCCAGGATGATGTATTGTAGTGTCAGTGTCTTGTAAGTATTTGTAAAGTGTACCCCCGGCTCTGTTGCCCCCGAGGCAATCCCAATGAGGATGTCTAGCGTTGAGATCACCCGTCAAGATGACGGATTCCCCACAGCCAAAGACCACATCAAGATCACCACAGAGCAAGTAGTCGCTAGGGGAATTGTATCCGGCTGCTATATGTATGTGTTTGTTTTTGTGTTTTATCTGAACGGCAACGATTTCAAGGTTAGTAGTGTTAGGGTTAGTGCGCGTGTATCTAATATTATTTTTAATTAATATCGCGACACCTCCACCGGGCCTTGAGAGACGATCTCTCCGGAGACAGACAAAATCAGATATGTAGAATTTAATTTTAGGTTTCAAGTAGGTTTCGGTCATTACGATAATATCAATTTTATACTCACTCACCAGGCACTCCAGGTCTCCACTCTTGAAACGGACTCCTCTTGAGTTCCACGTTAATACGTTTAAGTTGTTTCTGGCACTAAAATAGTTCATCTAAATATTCCACGAGTAGCAACGCCATGTCCATTTTCGTCGCACACTTTCCAGCTTTATGGCGTAATTCCTGAAGAAGCAGCATCATTCTTTTCAGTTCCGAAATGGAAATATCTGCAGGCTCGCTCACCGGCTCCGAGGATGAACTCTCCGTGGGGATAGTGCCGGTCCGGGTGGCCGTAGCGTAGGACGCCATGCTGGTTCCTGGTGAAGAGACCGGGGCAGTTTGCGTCTTCTTCAGCGGTGGGAAGTGTCGTTCTCCCAAGAAGATGCTGGAGTTCTCGATTGCGGCGGCGGCGGCAGCTGGGATGGGCTTCCGCTGTCTTTTGTTGGTGGATTCAATGTACTCCAACCGTCGTGGACATTTGCTGTAGTTGGCCGGGTGGTCTCCCTCACATCCGGCGCATTTTGCTGGAGTCTCGCGTTCTTTTTTCTCGCATTCTGACGTAGGATGACTAGCGGCGCATTTGACGCATCTAGGGCTGCGGTGGCAATTTTGTGCAGCGTGTCCGTATAGCTGGCACCTGAAGCATTGAGTGGCACGACCATTAGATTTCCTGTACCTTTCCAGCTTGGCCTTTGCGAAGCAGATGTCCCGGATGCTTCTTATTTCGGTTGGTGTCGTTGATGATGCGAACTGCACCAAGTATAGCGACGAGGGTCCTGTTTTAGTTGTCATTTTGGAGACCTTAATGACTTTGAGGCCCTGCTTCTTCAGGTCATCAGCGATGTCTTCGGTGGGTATATCGGGAAGGCCACGAATGACTGACTTGACAGTTTTGTCATCTGCCGTCGTAAACGTGTGGAAGGCTTTCTGTCCCTTCAAGCCTTCAATCAGCAATGCTCGATGATCGAGCGACGCACAATGAATGGTGACGTTTCCCCTTCCCGTGTATCGAAGGGTGAAGCTAGGCGACTTGATTATCGATCTTACCAGATCGACTGTCTGTCCGTGGGAGCCGGTTATTTCCATTACAACTGGCGGAATCCTTTGAGAAGCCTTACTTCTCTCTTCCGTTAGCGAGTCATAGCGATTGTGGCTCGCAGTTGGGCGTTTGATGTCCGCAGTGGGCTTCGCCGTTTTTTTCGGATGCTGCCATTCGTTTCCATTTGTGGTTGTAGTTGTCGGCGCTCCGAAGAATTCGGTGATGGTGCCAAGAGCCCGTTTTCTATTTTGGGTCCTCCCCATGTCGGTACAGTCGTTACTGTTTTTGTGGGTTTCTGTTATCTCGTTCAGTGCTGATAACAGGAACGAGCGCGGGGGTGAAAGCGGCGCACGACCGCTCGCACCGGCCGCTCACGAGCGAATGTCTTAGCATGCTTAATACAACTTCATTAAATTGTGTTTTTTGTTGTTTAGGTTTATTTCGGTTATTTATCACAATAGGGTCCGATGCTACCAGCACCCAGTTAAATATGTCACTATTGGTGTTGATTCTTGAAGTTTTGCTGGAGTGATATTGTCTTAAATTTTTATAGTCTTTATGGCCATAAAGTGAAATGGCCATTTGTGCTGTTTCAAAGCAATACTTTTTAAATAGTTCGTCTTTGACGTACTGCCCACAAGAAATGATGGAAAGTATATTTAAGAATCTTTCTATTAATTCTTTGTCGATTCCAGATATTTTGGAAACAAGCGAAGGATTCTTAAAAAAAAATTCGTGCTGTGTTACCGTCATTGCTATTGTATCCACCTAGTTTTGGTTGATCAACAACGAGGCCCATTTCTTGATAACAATCAGTCACTATTATACTTTTTCTATCCCTTATAATCTGAGTGTCGTGTGTGTGTTTGATTGGATGCTTAAAAAGTTTAAAGATGCTTTCAAGGTAGATGAATACCTTCCTTCAAATGTGCCACTTATGATAGATATAGATGGATCAATAGTATTAACAAAGAATGTAGCAGGGTCGTCAGTCCTATGTACTTGCTTACCACATATAGATGCTTGATCTTGTAATTCTAATCCTATCCCTAATTTATTTGTAATGATGTAAGTTGCACTGAATCCAGGTTTTGTTCTATTAAACTCCTTGATAGATGCTTACCCATGGACACTGAAAGCCACTATTATCCTCAGCTAAGAAGGTGCTGAGTCCATTACTTAAATATAATGGTATTGTTGAAACTGTCTTTAGGAGATCTCTATTGTCATAGTACCCTGTTATCTGACCTTCATCAGAATATGTTATGGTCACAAGAGATTCTTTTAATGTCACTTCATACTGATATGTCATGAAAGGGGTCTGAGCAGAGTGACACGTGGCATTATAGGTCTCTATAGTGTTGTGGATGGATTTTACCTTCTGTCCAGGAGATCCTCTCAGTTCAGCTAATCCTACTTTGACTCTTGATCCCATCCATAGATGTAAGCATTGATTTCTATCAAGCTCTATATACTCTGGTGTCAAGTGAATAGATTCATGTAAGTTGTCATCAATGAATTTATACCAATTGCAATATCTATGTTGGGAGTATTGAATAACTTCACATGATTTGAAACGCCTAGTCACTTTCAGAGGGAATTGTATCAGCATATCAGTTTCTAGAAAAGGTGAGTCATGATTAGAGAAATTTTTGAGGCAAGCAGTCTCATCCGGGATGTAGAAGAATTCAGCACTTCCGTCGTTTTTACAGTCATAGCCTGAGATAGCTAGTACTTGTGAGGTTCCCAGAGTCAGCAGAACAAGGATGGGTAAAGACGCCATAGTTTACACGTTTGGTCTCCAAGAAATGACGAGTCTTTCTTTATCTCCTGAATATCTAGCACAGTTTGCTCAGTTGAGACCCCAGATTTTAATTGAGTATTAAGTCTAGCTAGTAAAAAATTGTGCTTCATTTTTATCAGTGCGTTACTTCTCATGTACGGATCCGGGATTGTGGATAAGACATCCAAAAATAGGGTAAGAGGGATGTCTAGTGGCAGGTTCTGGATACCAGCCAACCAATCTGATGTCCACTGTTGGTGAACCATATTGATAATGTGTGGAGGGACTTGAGTTTGACTTCTGCAAAATGCAATGATTTCTTCCGGAAGAGAGTATCCAGGCAACTGAGTAGTGAGATTAGTAAATAATGATCTATGTGGTTCTGGAATATGATGGGATCTTGTAGATTGTCTAGTAGCCGTTTTCTTTGTTATTCCTGCTGTCTTTTTCGGTGTCTTCTTGACTCCAAATGTTGTGGCCATTCTGCTTGAGACCGGTTCACCTAAGGGGTTGTTAAGTTTGGAATGGTACAAATTTAGAGCGTCGCCACCTTCTTGACAAGCCAAGAATTCGTCAGCCACTCCTTGGGATAATTCGTCCTCTGAGTCAGAAGCAGGGGGGAGATAGGCCTCCAATTCTGTGGTGGTCTTTTTTTCCTTCCGTTTTTAGCGAAGCTATCAGTTTGCGTGTTTCTGGGTCGCTGTTTTGTGCGTTTTTTTTTATCTTAGTAACGACACTGTCTTCTAGAAGTAGAACTGGGTTTCGGCTGAGGGCGTCAGCATGAGCCATCTTTTTCCCAGGCCGATGCTCAATGTTGTATTCAAATTCCTCTAGCATTAACGCCCATCTGGCTTTTTATTAAAACTTTCAATTTTATTAAAACTTTCAATTTTATCATTTGAAGAAAATATATCGCAATTGGTTCTTTGAAGAGTAAGTTGATATCGTTTAATTTCTCAAAAATATCTGACAGATAACGCAGTTCGAATAGCCATAGGTCATTTTGAAAAAAAAGCCGCAAGATCACATTTTTATTCAGTTGAAAATATTTGATACTGCCCATTCATATTAAACACTATTTTATTAAAATAATGACCATTTATTATAAATAGTAACAACTTGTATAAAATACTCATCTTTATACGTGGCGGGGGTATCATTAAAAAACTATTTTTCCCTTTAATTTTTGTATACTTATAATATATTCCAGCGACAATATATATTGCTCAATATTTTTTTATTTATGTTATTGCAAAAAATGCAGCTTTGATGATAAATAAGGCATATAATTTTTGTAACTATAATAAATACAATTTTACAACTTTTTGTGCAATTTTTAATTTTATATTTTTATATGTTTCTAAGCAAATTCTAAAACTACATTTTTTCATATGTATGTAATATGTATGTTGTTAGACGTTAAGTTTCGTCTAGTTTCGTCGTAAGTCCGTCGCTTAAGCCGCAGTGCAGAAATAACGTCCGTCTTCTACGGCGAGCGCCAGTCTATTCCACCCTGCCACCCTCTGACCATGACGCTCGCCCCCTCCCTTAGCCATTCCTTTGGGTTGCGCGCGTCATACTTTTCGCCTTGCTGCTCCGTGGTGTAACAATGTTGTTACATAATCAATAAACTAACACAAATTATTTATATATCTTTATTTTATATTTATCTAGGGTCGCGAAGAAGCTCACAATCATAAATGGGGTCGTAAATGAAAAAAGTTTAAGAAGCCCTTATCTAGATACATATGTATGTACCTAAAATTCAGAAATGGCGTTATTATATTTTTATTATGTATAACAGAGCGTCACGAAACGTGTAAAGTTATATCTGTATTATCTTTATACGTGGCGGGGGTTAATTGTTAGGGGGGTTATTGGCACGGGGGGTTAATTGTCGGGGGGGTTAATTGCTCGGGGGGGTTAATTGCTCGGGGGGTTTTTTGTACGGGGGGTTAATGTCCGGGGGGTAAATGTCCAGGGGGTTAGTGTCCTGATACCCTCTGTACGTCTCGATATCTGGATGGCAAAGTGCAGAATATATAAAGTGAATCTTCTGCCGTTTTGAACTTTTCGTAAAACATGTCAACGGCTGCTACGATCACACAGTAATTTATGACCCTTTACCTTTTCAATTATCTCCATTAATTGCTGTTCGGCAACCCTCCCAAGTCGGTACCCTGATAATGCTAAGAATACCAAAGATTGACTCTTTATTGTTGGTAGTACAATCACCTCTTCCCCAGTTCCCACAGATATCTCCTCTGGCCTGATAATATTGACTAGATCAAATATGCCGATCTTCTCCCCCTTCTTCCCAATTGTCACCTTGTATGAAGTCCAGTCGGCTTCTAATTCTGCTGAGACATCCCTCAACAATATATAAAGGGCTTCACATAGCGCTTGCGTTGAACCTAACCCCGTTGTCAAGATACTCATCAGTACTCATCTCATCCTCCATCCCCAAAAAGTGTAGTATGTGGTGGACGGACATTAATGCTGCGCAATCTCTGTATCGGGAAGGAATTGTGGAAAACCGATATATCGAATTTTCTGAGGACTTAAAGCTATCGAAAAACATGTCCACTGCGGCCACGATAATGCAGTAGTTCTTATCCTGGGTTAGGGTGCGAGAAGCTGCAAACGTCTCCAAGGCAACTCTCAC
The DNA here is from genome assembly GCF_051122295.1 of Plectrocnemia conspersa. NCBI lineage: Eukaryota > Metazoa > Arthropoda > Insecta > Trichoptera > Polycentropodidae > Plectrocnemia > Plectrocnemia conspersa. The sequence continues at coordinate 6,153,664 of NW_028277172.1, forward strand.
ACCTATTGGCAGTTTAGCATGGGTTTTGGCTCTCTCGACGATTTCCATTAACTGTTGTTCTGGAACTCTTCTTAATCGATATCCTGCCAACGCTAGAAGGACAAGGGATTGTGTCTTAACTGTTGGAAGGACTGTCACTTCGTCGCCTGTTCCAACTAAAATATCCACTGGTCTCAATACCTGAACCAAATCGAATATTCCAATAGATGACCCTTTCTTTCCTATAATCACTCCATATGATGTCCAATCATCCTCTAGTTTCTTCCTAATTTCTTTGAGCAATATATAGAGTGCTTTACACAAAGCCTGTGTTGTCCCCAATCCGGTGGTGAGAATACTCATTAAAATGCGATCTAAAATGGAGGAACCGTGTCATTGTTTGGCCTTGCCTCCTCGCGCCAGTGCGTCTCTGAAGGACCTGCAGTGGCTGCTCCCGCTGGGGTGTGCCGCGTCTGTAGGATTTTCGCTTTTTTGGCTGCATAGTGAGCAGCGTGGTTGGTTTTTGCAGGCGGCGATTTGGTGCCCTAGTTGTCCGCACCCTCTGCACTCCTGGGACCTGTCTGGACCGCTGCATCTTGCTGCGGTGTGCCCGAAGTCCATGCAGCGAAAGCATCGGAGAACTTCGATGCGCTCGCGCACTCGGCACCTCACCAGGCCGATCTTGATGCGCCCTATTTTTAGGAGGGCGGCAGCTTTGCTGGTGCGTGGTATTCTCGCGACGCACACTTGCGTGCCGCTGTGCGCGGGTCGGAGGTTCGCGTTTCGATGAGGCTCTGGTGTTCTTCGCCGAGGGAAGCCATTAAGGCCATGGTGACGTCGTCCTTGGTCACGCCTTCGTCCAGATCTTTTATTATCGCGACTCGGGTGGGGACCGTGCACCGTATTGTGGATTTTGGCCCAGCCACCTCAGCTAAGATTGTTTGCAGTTCGTTTGAGCCTTCGCCGTTTTTTCCTAAGGTGAAGGCGAGCTCCCCCCTTTGGTGTCCGTCTGATTGAGCGGATGTCGACTTTTGTGTCCTTAGCGGCCTTGTGGACGTTGCGCAGGACGTTTGCGTAGGACGCTGGCGCCGGGTTGTCTGTGCCTGGGCAAGAGACTGTTATGGTCACCGCCCTGTGTCTTTGCGGTCTAGCTTTTGGTTGTTGGTAGGGGGCTGCCTCGTCTTTTTTCGCAGCCTTCTTTTTTTGCTGCGGGCGCTCTGCTTGCCTCTTCGCCTCCTTGCTGGGTGGTTCCGTGCGTTTTTTCCTGCCCTTCTTTTGAACTGCGTTCCACTCCTGTGGGGGCAGTGGATGGGGTGCGTTCATCTCAGGAGTTTGCGAGGGTCCAGGTGGCGGCGTCTGGGTGGATGCTGAAGGTCGCTCCGTCCCCTTGTCCTCCGATCTGTTGTTTGGGAGAGGGTGTTGGAGGCTGCTGTGTGAGTGTTCTCTCTTTGTTGCTCGATTTCATAGAGAGCTAGTTTTATTTTCAGGATGCCCTCCCTGATTGGCACGTGCACGGTCGGGTGGCTCTTGATGTATGTGCAGAGCTCCTCCACTATCTCCTGTGTTTTTTTCAGCTGTTTGGCGTAGTGTGCCTCCATTGCGATGGGTGACAACACTGGACCGTGCGCGTCGGCGCGCTCGCGAACTTTCATTCTACATACGCCTGTTACAACTTTGACTGCTCAATATCCCTCCGATTGGTTTAAGGCGAATAATCAATCCAAACCTCCACTGACACTCACCAATTCGGGGATGGAGGAAGAGACGGCTCGACGGAGTATGCGGAACGTTGTACAATCCCCATATCGATCTGGTACGGAAAGTAGGTTCATTCTCTTGACTCGCTTAGAGTTTCACGTCTTTCCTTAATAAATTCTTTCAATGCTGGGAATTCAGGAAAACCTCTAGATCCAACGTAGAAGTACCAAGCAGAGCCATTGCTTGTGGTTGGCATAACTTCACCACCTTGTGTGATCCCGATACCTTCCTGTACTGCTTCCTCGTATACTTCCGGGTCCACACCCTCTGGAGCATAAACTTTGCTTAATGTTACTGTATTTTTGAAAGCGTACGCCATAAATTTGGTATTTGTCGTTAAATTTGTGATATTAATTTCTGTCGTCTTTCTGGCGTTTTTTGATCTTTGAGATCCTAGAAGGGTTCCTACCATGTGTACAAAAAAATAGACTGTTGGGTTCATTACAGTTGAGTATGCAGAACGTTGTACAATTCCCATATCGATCTGATACGGAAAGTAGGAGTCATCCTCTACAATCTCCTCTTCTTCATTCATCATGAGATCTATCTCGTCTCCCATTGTTTTCACAGCAAGCCAATCTAAAAGTTCCGCCCCATCTTCCATCCCAAGGAAGTTTATGATATGATGGACGGACATCAAAGCAGCATAGTCTCTGTATCTAGACGGTATTGTACAAAATCTGTAAATGGAATCTTCAGATGATTTAAACTTGTCAAAAAACATGTCAACCGCCGCAATAATTCTTGTCTTGCGTCAGAGTACGGGAAGCTGCGAATGTTTCTAAAACCACTCTAACCCCAATGGGCAATTTCGCATGGACTTTCGCCCGTTCTACTATCTCCAATAGCTGTTGCTCCGGAACTCGCCCAAGTCTATATCCAGATAGCGCCAAGAGAACCAGGGATTGAGTCTTGATTGTCGGCAAAACTGTTACTTCCTCTCTTGTCCCCACAGCTACCTCTTCAAGTCGGATCACCTGGACTAAGTCAAATATCCCAATTCTTGTTCTCTTCTTCCTGAAGGGAACAATAGATTAGTCGCTCTGTCTAAAACCCAGAGCGATAACTCTAAAGAACTCATATCGCGCGTCTTTAACGCCTTATGCAGTCAGCAAGAATTGCGAGGTAGGCCTCGATTCAACCTTATTGTTCCGCAAACTCTTGTTTTATTTATAAGTAATTTTTTCGCTAATTCTACATTATTATAAAAATTATCCATGTAAAGATGGTGCCATTTATTGACGTAGTCCCGCATTAAATCCATTACAGTTTGATCAATTTTTTGGGTTGGTCCAGAATATAATTTAAACCCTAAAATATAGCCAATAACCGAATCGCAAACCATTCTCACGAGTATCCGGTATTTAGTAATTTTACTAGGGTTATATACTCTAAAATGTAGTCTTCCACGCCACGGTATCATTCCTTCGTCTTCTGCGTCACTTTCTTCATTGCTCGATAAATGCATTACTCGGGGAGTAGCCCTTGTCCTCTGGAAAGAGTCGCCTGAACTTTCTTCTGTGTCGACGGCACTTTCTTCATTGCTGACAGCGGGAGTGTATCGGGCGCAGGGGGGCGGACTGCTGGAGTGACCGACAGTCGACTCGCCTGCGATCGGCCTCGCTCGTTTGCCAAAGCTAAAAAGCCTAACAAAAGCCAGACACCGTTTATTTTGGCCGGACACGCAATCAAAAAGCCTAATTATGTCCTGCTTTATCCGGACGCCTGGCAACCCTAGGTGTATTCAATAAATTTGAAAATATTAAAAATTTATAAATTAATTTGTATTATATTTAATATGATACGTTTTTTGGTGGAATGTTTGTTGGTGGCCGTACATGAGAACCACTACTAGAAACTACTCTTTCGCCATTATGGTGAAGAGATATTATTTTTTTTAACATATTCAAAAAAGCTAAACATCTTTAAATGGTTTGCTTTACATAGAGGTTTCTTAAAGTTGACATGCTTCATATTTTTTGAATTTAAAATATCGAATAAATGATTTATTGCACGTATGAAGGTTACCGTCTTTATACAGTCATTAAAGCTTTCTAAGCAATTTTTTTTACTAAATTCTAACGCGTCTGCTACACCAAGCATGGCGAACGTTTTTGGGTTCGCATTCCAAAAATCCTCAAATACTCTATTGTTTGGCCATGTCAAATAAGTAAAAAAATTACAAGCTTAAAAATTACAATCGAGTTTCTTAAAAATAAACTCGTAATCAATAAAAACATACATTAGTTATTTATCAATGAGATTTTTGCTATTGTATTTCGATGACAGCTCCTTCTTATCTGGTTCATATTTCGTCACTTTTAGTAATATTAGGTGTACCGGAAAAGAATGTCGTTTTTTTAATAAAACTATTTAGTGCATTTTATGTATTTATTTAGGGTTAAAACTTAGTATAAAATATAATTGTCATCGTTTGATATAACTTCCTTCCACCTCTCAGTCAATTTTTTAATACCACTTTCGTAAAATTTAGCTGGTTTCGATGTAAAATACTCAGATATGCCTTTTTTCACATCCTCATAATTTTTATATTCTTTTCCGTTTAAAAAGTGTTGCATTGACCGGAACAAATGGTAATCCGATGGACCAAGATCTGGTGAATATGGTGGTTGACATACAGTTGTCCAACCTAGGGCTTTAATTTTTTCTTTCGTAATTTTTGAGGTATGCGGTCGTGCATTATCGTGCTGTAAAAACACTTGTCCACGATTAGCCAGTGCAGGTCTCTTTTTTTATTTCTGCATCTAAACGCTCTAGTTGATCACAATACACTTAAGCGTTAATTGTCTGTCGGGGTTTTAATGTTTCAAAATAAAGTATTCCCTTGCAGTCCCACCAAATAGACAAAAGAACTTTTTTTTGCAGTGAGCCCGGGCTTAGAGGTGGGTTTTGGTACCTGGCCCTTTGAAAGCCATTGTTTCTTGCGTCTTTGGTTTGAATTTTCGTCAACAGTTACAAGATGTAGAAATGGAGTTTTAGTATTTAATTCCAATAACTCAGTGCACGCGTTTAGACGCTCACCTAGATTCTCTTCACTTAATTCATGAGGTATCCATTTTCCTTGTTTCCATGTCTTGCCGATTTTTTTGATATGCTCTTATACGCTTGACCATGAACATCGAGTTGCTCCGCGAGTTCTTGAATCGTTGAAGTTGGATTTTGCTGAATCAGTTTAGTTCAAACATCGCTATCCACTTTAGCAGGTCGACCACTTCCAGGGTTATTTTTTAGATCAAAATTGCCGGATTTAAATTGTTTAAACCATCTCTGGCATTTACGAACATTCAAAATATCTCCCAGTAAATCACATATTTTTGTAGCACGTGTTGCACTTTCTTTCTTCATGAAATGGTAAAGCATATATTTCGAATAAATTCCTCATTCTGTACCAAGCTCTCCATTGTATATAGGGTTGTAAATTTTTTTGTTTAAAAGTCCTAGTACACCCCAGGTATACCTAGTCAGAGAAACAACACAGAACTCGTTGCAAAAGTTCGACTGCCGAAGCACTCAAAAGCGATAACAAAAAAAAACGACATTCTTTTCCGGTACACATGGTATGAGGAGTGTCCAACCAAGCTTTTGCCGTATTCAACATGAAGTTGTTAAAAATCATCTTTGAAGTTGTATTCAATTTTTGGAACACGCGAAAAGAATTAAATAAAGCACAATGTATAAGATAAAAAAATACTTTCTTCGTCCATTTCAATGTTATTCTAAATAGTGGATTATATGCTAGGTGCTGATCAGCAAGATCAACACCATACATTGGGGTTTTTGAATTGGAAGGCGTGTGTTTTTATCGATTCTATGTGTATTTGCCATTTTCGCATTATGTATGGTGGAAATCATTTGTATGTAACAGTTTTTTTTGTGTTTCCATATTTGTAAAAGAATTTCCCCTTTCTCTTATACCTGGCTTCTGAACGCCGTAGTCTGGTATTTTTTAGGGAAATTGGCAATCCACGATTCGATTTAATTGTACCACAAACTAGTTTTTTCGTTAGTCGAGTAGACGCTAGTTTTATACTACTGTAAAAGTTATCAGCGTAGAGGTGATGCCATTTATTTAAAAATGGATCCATAATTTTCATAATGGTATTTTCTAAAGTCATGCGTTTTCCAGTTTTTGCTTCGCATACTGTTCTATTTAGAATTCCGTATTTAAATATTTTACTTTGGTTGTAAACCCGAAAGCCAAGCCTTCCTCTAAATGGTATTATACCTTCGTCGAGGGATAAATTTTGTTCTGGCTCATACACCGTTTTGAACTTACTTAAAAAATAATCAATAATGTCTTGCACTTTTATCAGTTTGTTGGCATTTGGAGGTATATTTGCATTGTCAGAGAAATGCAGAAAAAATATAATTTGCCTAAATTGATCTCTGCTCATCATTTTAGCAATAATGGGCGTTTCTATCAAAGGATTGGTTTACCAATAGCTATCGATCGAGTTTTTCCTCACCAAAGCCGTAGTTATAATTAGTCCAAACATTTTTTTTATTTCCGATAATGTAACATCATACCACTTTAGACCATGAGCTGAGGTTTTGTATCTATGGCTATTTCTTTGTTGATAAGAATTCGTTTCATGTATTATTTTTTCAAATAAGTCATCGCCGATAAATAACGACGTTATTTCGCTAAGGCTTACAGGATCATTTGGAAAAATTTTGACTCCAGCAACACTTTCGAAGAAGCAGTTCGCCTTTCTGGATGCGCTTAGTGGCGCGGACGTCCAGAGTGGTATCTTTTGTGGCGACGCTGATCTGACGCAGGATGCTGGCGTAGGACCTGGGTGCTTCGCCGGCGCAGGTGAGCACTAGGGTCGTCTCCGCTAATTTGGCTCTCCTCTTTCTGCGCAGTTTGTTAGCCGCTGCTTTTTTTTTTGCTGGGGTTGCAGATGTTGCTGCTGCCGCTTCTTGGGGCCGTGCCGATGTTTTTGCCTTGAACGGTGGCCGCCCGCCCACTGTCAGTTTTTGATTTTCTTTTGCTGCTGACCTACTTCCACTCGTCTGGAGTTTTAGAGGGAGCTTTGTGGCCGGCTGGGGTCTCTTTTTTTCCCCTAAAGGCTGTGCAGCTGGGGCCTGAATGTTGGCCTCGGATTGCATTTTCGGCTCTTTGTTAAGAGTTGCAGCAATGTTTTTGCCGCTGGGCAGCGTCTGCGTTGCTGCGGTGGCGGTTGCTTTTTTGCAGCTGCTTTCACGTTTGGCCTGTGCGGGCTGTTCGGCGAGGATCATCCTAAGTGTCATAATCCCCTCCTTGATTGGTTTATGCACATTAGGATGACTTGTAGCGAACCTCGCGAGGTCCATCACCGCTCTGTTTAGCCGAGCTTCGCGGTCATTCGCGTCCGGCGACATGGTTTATATGAAAAAAAAAAAAAAACTACCAACAAATGTCTCAAAATTTTTTTTGCGATTACAATTATGTATTAATCTACCAAGCGTCTCAGCTCAATATTTTCTCCGTCATCGTTCCGGTGATTTTGCTCTGACCCGGTACGTTATGTTGCGGATACGGATTCGCGTTCATCAGTAAGGAGTGAATAAGTACAAACACGCGTTACCGAAACTATATAATTTTATTCATCTACATATACATGTAGTGGATCCTCAAGGGATCCGGTAGAGGTTCGAAAGTGTAGTAAAAGAACGATATGGCGTAGCGTTGTTTATTCGCAGCGGCGTCGCGGTAGGACGGGTTAGCGCCAGTCCTTACCGTACGACTGCCGGCTGCCAGCAAAAGAAGAGCGTTTTGCAGCAAACAGGCTGTTTTATAGGCACGCTTTTGGCCTTAACAATGTTTATGTTGGCCATAACCCAGTATACAATATACTAACTTAATCCTACAGCTTATATACTAACTTAATCCTACAGCTTATATACTAACTTAATCCTACAGCTTATATACTAACTTAATCCTACAGCTCGGCCATTCCTGACGTTCATCCGACCTCGGATACTCCAACCACTCCTGCCCATGGTTTCATGTGGTCAGCTGATGAGGTGGTGTTTGCTGGGGGGCCGAGGGAGTGGGCGGTTGGATTGCTGTATGCTCTGTCTCCTTTAATACTTTCCTATGGGCCCCTGTCAAGTGAGATAGTGGTGCTTGTGAGGCTGAGCGCATCAGGTTTCCAGACTTCTCGTCTGACAAACCTGACATCTGAGCAATAGCATTTACCATTTGCTCGGTCTTTGCTCCGAGCGATTGAGAAACGTCTGTTACTATTCCTCTGAAAAGTTGCATATTTGCATCTATTGCTGCTTGTTTTGCAGCAGTCTCTGTTATGAGTGTCCCCATCATGGTAGACAGTTGACTTGTCATCCGTGAGTGCTCAGTTATCATAGTCACTAGGTGATTCCCCAGAAAGAGTGGGTCATGCTTAACCTCTTGGATCTCCAACACTGTCTGCTCCGTGGACGTCCCTGATTCAAGTTGAGTTTGGAGTTTTGCCATCAAGTAGTTGTGTTTCATCTTGATTAGGGCCTCGCTTCTATGGTATGGATCTGGTATAGTAGAGAGAATATCTAGAAATAACGTCAACGAAATATCAAGGGGTAACTCTCTTAATCCTGCAAGCCAATCAGAAGACCACTGCTGGTGTACAAGGGCTATGATGTGTTGAGGTACAGGAGTGTTCTCCCTACTAAACTTCAATATTTCCTCAGGTAGTGAGTATCCAGCAGACTGATAGGCCAAATTAGTGAACAATGATTTTGGAGCTTCTGGACGGTGATGTGATCTAGCAGATTGTCTAATGGGGGCCTTCTTTTTAACACCCACGGATCTTTTTGGTGTCTTCTTGGTCTGGGCTGTAGATGCCATCTTAATAGGAGCTGAGCTGGTGGATTGTTCTTTGAATTTGCTTTGATATAGCTCAAGTGCTTTAACGCCTTCCTGGCAGGCTAGAAGCTCTCCCGCAACTTCTTGAGCCAACTCATCCTCCGAGTCAGATGCAATTGGTAGATAGGCTTCCAGCTCACTTTGAGTTAGTCGTTTAGCCATCTAGTTGCTTGATGGTGGTGGTAGTGTTGAGGGGCCAAGGGAGTGGGCGGTTGGATTGTTGTATGCTCTGTCTCCTTTAATACTTTCCTATGGACCCCATGACGTTAGCGTCTCTACCTTTTCCTCCAGCTCGTCGTCTCTGATGAGGCCTGGAGCGAGCAAGGCACATTCCTTATCGCTCAAGCTCAACAGGTTTGCCTTGGCGTCGAAGTTGGCAATCCAACGCTTGATTCCTGCGCGGTCACTGCTCTTGAGACACGGGAGCACGCTAAGCGAACCTCCGATTTCCGCCATCCTCGCCTCTTCTCTGTCGACGGACTTCTCAGCTTTTGGTGGCGCCATTCCGACGCGTTCTCTCGACACTTTCAATCCCGGACGAGCCCCCAATTTGTAGTGGATCCTCAAGGGATCCGGTAGAGGTTCGAAAGTGTAGTAAAAGAACGATATGGCGTAGCGTTGTTTATTCGCAGCGGCGTCGCGGTAGGACGGGTTAGCGCCAGTCCTTACCGTACGACTGCCGGCTGCCAGCAAAAGAAGAGCGTTTTGCAGCAAACAGGCTGTTTTATAGGCACGCTTTTGGCCTTAACAATGTTTATGTTGGCCATAACCCAGTATACAATATACTAACTTAATCCTACAGCTTATATACTAACTTAATCCTACATACATATTATATTTCTAGATTGGCATCATTCCACAGGACTAACCAAGTGAAAGTATTAAATTTAGTAAACGGAACTCGTTCTACGAATGTGAAGGTGTACTTTCAGGTGTCTATGGCCGCTTTCGCCTCCGGCACGTTGCAATACATTTCTATCGGATAGTTGGAGCACATGTACAATTTACAATTCGTAATGTTGTGACGCTCCTTGTACTTGATGTCGGTCGCCATGGTCGTAAGTCGATTTCGCGTAATGTTTCACGTCTATTCTGTTTCTTTTCAATATGTCAATCAATACCAGTCTATTGACGCTACCCATGTCTTCGGCGTTCGAAAATACCAGTCTGTCTTTGCGTTTCGCTCGTTCCACCCGCTGCTTTAGCGTCTCTTGAAATACCAAAATTCGGCTGATTTGTACGGCTGTTTTGATGTTGTCGTGTGCTCGCCGTTCGAACATAAACTCAATCCCCTTACTGCTTTTTGATAATACTCTTTCAGCTTCTCCTTCGTTAAAAGCACCGTTCTCGCAAATGAAATTGTGTGCGACTGAATGGAAATGTCCCATTTTTTTTTTTTTTTAATTTTATTTATTTATTATCGTAATTCCGCATGAGTATAAAATTACTCATTCTACGGTTACATTTTATTACAGTTTTATGTTAAATATGAAAAATAAAAACTTATACATTAGAAAGTATAATAAACATATTTAAACTCTTATCAAAATAATAAGTATAACAAATTATAAGAATGTACATAAACATATACATACATTCATACATATGCATATGCATATATACATATACATATAAATATACAAACATAAACATATACACACATTTTTTTTTTTAAAGTTCGATGAATTTTTTTAAAAAATATTTTCTTATTTCTTTAAAGTTATTTCTGGTTGATATTGGTAAATCATTATATGTTTTAAAAGCTATATATTTTAAAGAATTTGTTCCAAACTTTACTGAAAATGGTTGAGGGATGTGTAGATCATATGCAGATCTAATTTCATATTTGTGTTGTTCTTTTCTAATTTTAAATTTAGTATTTATAGTTGATTTTCCCTCTAACATTTTTTTTGTTATCATTATTAATTCATATTTTGGAATACAATACATCTTTGAATGTTCTCTTTTAATGTAAATGACTTGTGACAGCAACCCATAAAATGAAGCCAATTATGAAACATCCAACATTGGTAACCATAGAATCACTTGGTGGAGGTGTAGTTTTTTTTTTAACCTTGAGTCAATTTCAGCATTGAACAAAGACTAACAAATAGTATTATGTAAGGTGCATTTCCATCTCGTTTTGCAACTTCCTCATCTCTGATCAGCTCACCCAAAATAGAAGAGACACCTGTTTCCACGCCCAGGGTTAATAGCATTGTACTCATCTCAACAAATGGATCTCTTAGATTTCTTGGTATTCCTTGGTATTGGTCCAATCTTGAAATGCGTATCGAGCGTCTAAACTCATTAATGTGGGATTGAAATACAGGGAACTTATGTAAGTTCTCATATAATTCTGTTAATCTCGGCTGAATGTTTTGATAATTTTCAGATAAGTTGCGTAATACAACATATACTTCAGATGAATGGGAAGAAGTAAAGAGGGTGGTTACTAGCTGAACTGAATTAAACACGTGTCCTACAATACTCAAGATATTGTCTTCCTTATTTAAGATTTGATCCAGATAAGTTTTATATATTACAGTCCCTTTGGGAGACAGTAATGCGTGAATGTAATTGTATAGGTGATGCTCAATCGCCCTTGAGATTTTGTCTTCTCTAACTTCCATGTCGAATATGATTAGATCGATTACCATTGCGTGACATTTTTTGAGTTCAGAAAAATAGTCCCAAGTCTTGACAGAGGATAAGTCATTAGAGTGTTGCCAATAATTCAGTGCATTCACACATCGAGTCGATATATCAGGTATCATAACCACCGCAGAGGGTCCCGAAGGACTTGATCCCTTCATGTCTACTTTCTCCATATCTAACAGACTATTGAATATAACTCTAAAATTCTGATTTTCCCTCAGCAACATTGATGTTATACCCCCAGATCCATCTCCTCCATGTATAGCATCTTGATACAGAATCCCTAATCTCCTTAATATGGATCGGAGTTTATAATGTGCACCAGTCGCACATTGAAATAATCTAAGTCCGGAAATGAGAGGATCTTGAATCTTGGGAATGTTGATGATCTTTCGCTCGATTGTTCTTTTGGATTCATATGGTATATCCAAGACTGTTATATCAGCAGTCAGTTCAGATCTCCATAATGACTTAACCATCTTAAAGTCCACAGGATTTGGTTTCATATATTTACACATGTCTTACTTCTCAATCTACTTTAAAAGTCTTTCCCCCTTTAAAATTTAGACTAGATTTCAGTAAATCAGGATCTAACGTTATATGTATGGCTTCCTTCAAGCTCCGAATTTGATCCTTGTCAGATTTTGAGAGGGTACTCTTGTATAGTGTTTTGATTAAATCTGAATTGATCTCTATCAGATGGACCAATTCAAAGTCATTCATATCTGCAAAGATCCACACAGTGGGATGATGAGATTCGTAATAATTCTTTGCGACAAATGAACGCTTAACACATTGTTGTCGGGTGATTTCGCGCATTGTTTCAAGCCTGGCGCGGGCCATTTTTTAGCAATTGCGGAATTTCCGCGTTTTTTCGGAAACTCGCCATAACTTTTAAACTATACAATATAAAATTATGAAATTTTAAATACAGACTTACCATAAACAGTACTATCAAATGAAGAAGAAACATGGAGGATGACAGTTTTATATTCACTGGAAACTTGCGTTTAGTTTGCACAAAAAAGTTTTATAAAAATGTATGTAATAAAAGATCGAATTAAACACTAATTAAAACTAAAATATGTCACAATTTGTTTTTATGAATAGTTTTTCAACGTATGGTATCTCTCAAAACACAAACCTCTGTGTAGAGGTATGCCACAAAACTTGCACATAAAGTAAGTCTCACTTCTTTTGCCGCGCGCACCACACACTCGGCATTGTCTTTGAACGTATTTATTCTTTCCCTTTCCAAGAATTCGTTGCACCGTATGGGCTTTCATATCCATAGAAAGTCTTCCTGGTGGATCAAATTTTGGGGTTCTCTGTGTCGGGTGTAATGCTGCTGGTTCTTGGGATGTTGATGGCCCTGGTTCTTGATTTGTGTCAATTTCAATACGATCACTTATCCAATATCGAGCAACTTCTAAAAGAAAGTTTTTGTATCGTATTGTATTTGGAAATCGAGATTTATAAACCGTAAAAGCATTAAATAATGCCAAATTCAAAAGGTACATAGCCACCCTTTTGGTCCACTTTGTTGTTTTCAACAGAATGGAATAATATGATAAGTACTGATCAGCTCGATCTACACCCTTCATATATTTATTGTATTCTATTATTGAATTTGGCTTTACAATGCGTTCCCTGGAATGCCAGTCCATATTTTGGCTTTCGAGCATTTCTGTAGAGTGTATTGTCGAAATCATTCTGACATTTCTCTTCGATCGCCAAACTTGCAATAGGACATCTTTTTTACGGCGAAACATCATCTCACCCTTATTCAATTTCAGATTTTTCAAGGAATCTGGTAAACCTCGATTTTCTCGAATTGTACCGCAACTTCTTATTTTATACGACAATAGGGCCTCGCTTGTAGACACGCTGTTATAAAAATTATCCATAAAGACGTGATGCCATAATCCAAAATAAGGAGTGAGAACGGTTTCCACGGTTTCCAATAATTTTTTTCCCTGTGAACAATAAATTTCAAAATTGCACACGTACCCTGTAGTCGCTTCACAAACCATTCGCACTAATATACCATATTTTATTATCTTGCCCGCATTGTACACGCGAAAAGACAATCTTCCTCTCCACGGTATAATAGCTTCGTCGAGAGATATTTGTTGACGAGGCTTATATACATCTATAAATTTTGGAAGCAATAAATCCAATACAGGTCGCACTTTACATAATTTGTCTGGATTTTGGTCTTGTGGTGGAATATCTTCATTGTTGGAAAAATGCCAAGACTTCCAGATTTGGCGAAATCTATCTCTGGACATCGTTTTTGAAAAAATAGGAACTTCTAAGAGTGGATCTGTGCTCCAAAATTCGTCTCTCCTGTCTTTGCGAGTTTGACCCATCAAAATTATCAAACCTAAAAACTTTCTCATTTGAATAAGATTTACATCCTTCCATTTCAATGACTTTTTTTGTTCCTTGAATTGAGCTGCATTTTGGGCATGATATTTGTTGGACTCTTCCACCATGAACTCCATAAGTTCATCTCCGATAAACAATTCCACTGCATCAATAATATTATTTACAATGTATTGAGGATTTAATCCGGAAGATCCCAAAAATTGTTCCAGTACTGGTGGACGATCAACACTACGCCATTCTTCATTTGCATCAGATGATGATTCCGAATCACTATCACTAGATATGAGTTGCTGCGGAAATTGTGGTCGTCGTCTCGGTCGAATTGGAAATTCATCACTATCACTTGATTCACTTTCTCCACTAGCTGCCTGCGCTATCAACAGTCTCTCAGTGTCACTATCACAGGAATAATCAGATAAATCATCCACACAAAATTCATCGTCGGATTTATTTTCATCGGGTGTAAACATTTCGGGGTGTAAAAATATTTTTTAGAGACAACCGGAACGACCGAACATTCGCGCGTAACTGAAATGATGTAACAACTCACAGATGTCTCAATGACCGTTGCTTGTTACCTACCCCAGGTCAAGTTTCATTGGAATTTGTTTTGTTTTCTCACTTCCGACCATCCCTTCTTTTACATTATTCCTCGAAGCATCTTGAATAGAAATGAATATAAGGAAAGATATTTGGGATAACAGGAATGTTTAAAGGTTTCCAAATCAATCGTTATTTAACTTTTATGACATTTTTTAAAAATTATTTTTGTACGGTATAAAAATTCAATATCAAAATTAATACAATACAATACGACGACAAATAAAATAAAGTCTTTATTAAATATCAAAGCAGTGACATCTAGCTGCTGATAACATCAAAAAAATGCAGTTAAAATTACACGGGTTAACACGTGAGCCGACTTCTAGCAACAGACTACAAAAAACGGATTTTTACGGGTCCCGCAATCCGGCAGCAGTTCCGCAAAAACGGAAAAATCCGTGTCCCGACAACAATGTGTTAAACAAAATCTTTAAACAACTGCGACCCATTGCACCCTAATCAGTTGTTGACAATGGATATGAAGCTGGTATTTTATGAGGGTATTTTTGAAATTCATTAATAAAATTTAAATGTCTCCAGATATTTATTATGTTTACATGAGAACTCAGCTTCTCTATTAAGCAGATACAGAATCCCAGTAATGTAGGTCTCGGTTTCTCTATATTGGTCACTGAACGTCTCATAACTGCATGAATACTGCATGCTCTTAGAAGACCATCTAACAATCCAGTCAAAAAATGATTTGGAGTGACCTTATCTTAAATTACCAATGGAAATAAAGAGGTGTCTTCTGCTAAGCGTGTCTCTGAAAGGACACTATGTCCAAATAAAAATCCTTCTGCTCTTCCTACATGGAAACTTTTATCTCTCTGATCCATTTGTTTCCAATCACCTAATGGTAATGCCAGAGTTGACTTGCGATCTGCCCAAGGTGTATTTTCAGGTTTCCATTGTGACAAAATCTGATGAACATCCATATGTTCAAATCGAACATTAGTATCCAATGAGGGGTTTTCAATTGGTCGTATACAGTCAGTACAGTTTACGTGAAAATGATATGATCCGCTGTCTGGATTGGAGTCGTGTAGTTCTCCTGACGTGATTTGAGAATAAATCAATAGACTCTGATACATAAAGTCATGATTATCATCCCCTATTTCACTTAATGTGTCAGTGGTTGATATTATTCTTGTTAATTTTATTGGACTCTGGGCTGTGTAACCCCCCGCACTCTGACGGGAACATGAGAACCTATGAGCAGCAGATCCTGTTCGTTTGAATCCTTCTGTTCCTGTTTCCCATTTTTCACCAGTTGGTCTATAGTGACTTATCATCTCAGTGATTCCGGCTGGAATCGTCACATCTTCAGATAACGAGACACGGTGCCTCGTGTCCTCAACCTCTAGAGATAGTTGCTTAAATATGTCCGCGACGTCCTCTTCCTTGATCAGGACGCCTGGTCGCCCCTCACCATCAGTGACACTCCATCCTCCGCTAACGCCGGCCGACCTAGAATCATATCCGTATTTGAGATATCACAATGAGTAACCAACGCCTTCATATTTATGTTGACGCCATCAATATTCAGTGTAAATTTAGCTAGCCCATCTGCTCTCCCAAATCCGCCTCCAAAACCTCGGAGAATAGTTATTTGCGGCTCTACCTCTAGCTCCAACCGAGTCGCACAATTTGCTGCCAACAAATTATGCTGACATCCTGTGTCTATATACACATTTACATCACGACCGTTCACCTGCCCTTTTCTCCTGTAAATGAGGTCAAAGTCGGTACTCACCAGCCTGGCGTTCACAGCCTTTCTCACCTTTGAGGGCTGCTGAGTTGAAGGCTTATTTTGAGGACAAACCAATGCAGTGTGACCTCTCTCTCCGCAATTCCAACACCTAGTCTTCTTTGGCTGGGGACAGTCCTTGCTCAGATGGTTCCCAAATGTCTGGCAATTGTGACATCGGACTCCCCTTTTTGGACGTTCTTGCTCCGGTTTATCCTCTGCTTCCTCGCTGGGGCTCTTCCTCCTCGGCTTCCAGCTGGTGGGCCTAGTCCTATACCGCTTTTCCCTGGAAGGCCCTGCTCTGGGATGATGACTACTCCGGAAGTCTTCGCCTCTCGAAAGTTCCTGATCTTAGGCGACTTATAAAAGTCGAGCCCGATCAAAAACTTCATATATAGAGAATCAGGAGTCGAACAACGACATCCCAATGCATTTGCTTTAAGTCCCGATAAATAGCACTGGTCACACAATGCCAATTTATCGTCGTAGTACTCCGTCATCGTCTCTTTAGAGCTCTTAGTCCGGGCCATTAACTTTTTGAGCAACGCCGCTGGTTCTTCTCGTAGTTCTAAAGCCCTCTGCAGTCGAACTTTCCACTCCTCCCAGGTAAAGTCGTAGCGTTGTAAGCGATTGTACCATCGCTGGGCCGAGACTCGCATCTTATACAAGTTGGCGTCAATTTTTTTTATACTGTCGGTAGTTGAAGATTGACATTTTTTAATTCATTTTTCAAAGAAAATTCGAGGTCATGGATTTATAAAATTTACAAATTTACGCAACCATTTAATATAATATTCTTCGATTGAAGTACAAACTACTTTAAAAATATTAACACATTTGTCTCACTAAATTATTAGTCTGATGTTCGTGTGTAACTGCTATCCTTTATGCCTAACAGCACAGTTCACGTATTAACCATTTTTCTCCAAGTGGAATATCCATAAGGGATGTCCTTTAATTATTCTATTATTTTTTTCCCATCAGGGGAAAAATCATCAATAATTTTACCCGAAGCTACTAAATATAAATATGTTGCCTCTTCGTAAGTGGAAGCCAACCAAGACTTTCTGAAAAAGTTTGATTAGTATTGGGCGGTCCTCTTGAGCGATGCAGTGTCTGTTATCCCACAACCAGCTCACGTATTAACCATTTTTTCTCCAAGTGGAATATCCATAAGGGATATCCTTTAATTATTCTATTATTTTTTTCCCATCAGGGGAAAAATCATAAATAATTTTACCCAAAGCTACTAAATATAAATATGTTGCCTCTTCGTGAGTGGAAGCCAACCAAGACTTTCTGAAAAAGTTTGATAAGTATTGGGCGGTGTCTGTTATCCCACACAACCATCTCCAAATGGCTTGGCATACGTGGAATTGGCAGAGTATTTGTTTTGAATTTGGCCAAACTTTCGATTGTCCCTGCCGCTCTGTTTCGCTGTCGTCAGTAATGAAAATTTATGGAAAGAGCTGTCCACCAAAACTGAGAAAAACCACCTCTATAATCAATCTGGCCGACACTGTACGGTGTAAGAATGAAAGTAATACAATGATTTTGTGCATCGCATGAAGCGGTTGCTATCCACAAATACCACATCAGAAGCAAATGGTAACTGATGTGCCCGTTTCATCAATGGGGTTACTACAACAATTACGAAACCATATCTACAAACTACTTCCAAAAAATCAACATTTGTTTAGCCAATTAATACCTTTTAATGTGTAATAATTGTCAATGGCTTTAAAGACGTCTTCACCGGTTGTACGTGTGGAGAGAAAATGAGTAAAGTAAAAGGTTCTCTTCAAATTCATTGTCTTTCACAAGCATTACAGCATTGTTTACCATGTTGGTTCTCTCATTCACTTGAATTAAAAAAAATACTCTTTTTTTATTCTCTTTACCACTGTTTTATCGATATCCTCAGATATATCATGAATTCTTCTCGATACAGTATTGTTTGAAAGAGGAATGCGGTTTATTTTTGGGATATATTTTTGATCAATCATAAATTCAATGGCATCCATTATACTGGGTAAAATTATTTTTTCGCCAATTTGATGGTTATGGTTACATTTGGCGATTCGGTAGCTAATACTATAACTCACGTCTACCGCACGTTCGTTATCGTTATTAGAATTTGAAACTTAAGTTGATATAACGTTAGTATTTTCCTTGATACTTTTAAAAAAATTGAAATCTTTGTTTCAGTAATCCGAAAGTTTCGTGTGCAGATGTTACGAAAGAAATGAAGGCTTCATGCATCCATCGGAAAGCACTACCCCGCAAAAAAGTTAAATAAAACTTGGGATCAAAGAAGTTTAATAAACAAAGATGATACAATCACAAACAATAACGCACCTGTAACTTGTAAGCCGTGCGCTCAAGTGAATGGAGTACAGCGCTATCATAACAGTGACGGTGACATCTCAAGTTATTGATAGCCAGCCACCGTGCTAAATTTAAAAGTGCACTCCAAAAATACCATATCGGTATTTACCGGTAAAATTTTATCGGTAAAAATACCATTTTATCGGTAAAAATACCATTTTATGTCTGCCATTACTGATTATTCTTTGCGTACCACCAACTATCCACTCGCGTACCATAGGTTGGGAACCGCTAGTGGACCGGCTGCTCCATCAAATATTAAAAGGGACTTTCTTATAGTTTTGTAACGGGCTAAGTGTTTCAAAAAAATCTTTGAAAAGTTCATTGGTCATATAACCCTTTGTAGATTTTTGAACTAATGTTCCCGGTGAAATGTCGTATGAGTCTAGTTATTCAATCGTTTTTGCCTTTGAAAATGATCATTGGTAGTTTTGCAATGCCAAGTGCATTTACACATCCGGCGATTGTGACACTTTCAGCGTGTTCTGAAGACTAAGTGCACTCTTTTAGCTTCTTTCTTTGCTAAAACAGTTTGCTGGTGGTGGATTGTTAGACGGCAACCTTTCTCATCCATATTGTAAATTCTTTCAGGATGACTTCAAATCCAAGTTATCATAAACTTCACTCAGTCGCTTAAGGTGATCATCAACAATAAATTTATTAAGCTTTTGAGCTCTGGCCGGGTTCATGAATTGAGCTTTTCAACTAGATATTTCTGGATGTCTTTTCATGAAAGCATTAAACCAGGGGTGAGCAACGTTTTTAATCAACGGGCCCATTTAAATTTTAAAATTTTTTGGCGGGCCGCACATAAAGTAACACTTGTAGGTCACCTATGTAGGTTTTTATTAGCTACTTAATGGTACATTACGTGACAACGATTTATTTTAAATAATGGCCGTAATTCTGGAGAGAAGTTCACGGATAGAGCTGGATGGAAAAAATATCAGCTGTTCAAAGCTGTTCAAAATATCAGGAAGCTATTTTATTCTTCGATTCCATATCTAAATGTGACCGTAAATATGTGGTCCCCACACACTTATTAATAATTTACAAAACTTTATTTATAATAAACATTAGAATAAAAAAAATATAATATTAAAAAAAAAGTAAAGATTTCATATACAAATTTTAATGCAAAATAAAAACAAACAAGAAAAGAACAATAAAACAAATTTACTTGAAATTTTTAATGAGAAATTTGGCACTGTTTTGTCGATACAAGCTGATCAATATCAGCCGGAATTGATGAGGTAGCTACACTTACGCGGCTTTCTAATCGTGCATCACTCTGTCTTGATCGGTGGTCATTTTTGATTAATTTCATGGTTGAAAATAATTGTTCGCAAACATACGTACTTCCGAACAGAGACATCGTTTGCTTTGCATTTTTCGTCAAAAGCGGAAATTTCTCAGGGCTCACATACGATAAAATTTTTCGATGTTTACTGAGAAAAATACACTTTTTAAATCGGTATTATTCTGCATGTCAATCGCTTTCATTTGAAAGTCTTCGGGAACTGAATAATACAATATATTTTTACATCTGTTTTTTGTTACGTACAATGTAGCGGAGCGCGCCAACGCAACATTCGTCGAGTACGATTATAACAATAATATAGTAATTCCAGATATTTATACATAAACATTTCTTTTCATATTAGTTTTACAATATATTTTACGATTATTTGTTAGTTTTACAAACGATATTTGACCATCAGACAATTCAATCAGTTTTATTAGACAAGTGTATAACGAGGTTTTTAAACTAAAAGATATTTAGATTATTTATCATATAGTGTAGCATGAACTTTATTATTATTTAAAATTACAAATATTATTTAATCTTTAAGTATTAATATTAGAAATCAATAAAATGCACATTGGCTTTGAATTTGAGTTTTTTTTTGAACATGTATTTTAATTTCAATGATATTTTTTATAAATTTTAATTTCTATAATAGGAATTATTTTCTATATAGTAAGGATCGATGCGAATATTTATTTATCGCGAAAATCGTAATATTCGTAATAATTAATATTCTCTCTGCTGTTTTGAGAGATATGTATGCTTTTTCCTTTGCTTCAAATAAAATAGATGATTTTATCTCTGGTGTTCCGAGACATATATAAGCATTTCTTTTTTTGCTTTTAAATAGAATAGATCAAAAAAATATTTGACCTGTTCCTCAGAATCTGACAGCAAATTTAATTTGTGATTGGCTTCCCTCCAGTAGTGGCGCGCGTACTGCTGATTCCTCTCCCTGGGTTAACTTTCTTTGGTCAGCGATGATGTTCTCCGCTTGGCTCATAAAGGACGCTCTCTGCTTGGCTCAGCATGGGTAGTCTCCTTTCAGAATTTTTGATGTTATATTTGGTTGATTTTCCGATCTTCACCGAGTCCGCTCGTCTCGTAGAAATGGTTTATGGGCTCTTGGTCTCTTTGAAGGATTTAATCCACCGTCTCGGGTACCACATAGACGTTATGACCGCGCAGAAAATTAGTGATGATCGATGATATACATGTTAGTGCCAACTACAGTGATGAACTGGTCCTTGGACGATCCCTCAGGATTCTGGATGTCGGCTTCTTGATGAGTGGTCGATTCCAGTGGCACGTACAAATAAACGTACACACTATTCCGCAATAATCCCAACGTTGCCACCAATTTTATGTTAGATTATTTGCAGGTACTCGATGAAAATCGGTATTTAGGGTCGTCAGGCGACTGACTGTATGGTTTGAGGTAATTAGTAGGAATGTTGACTAACAACAAATGTCATTCCCCTATTTATATAATTATGCTAATCAGATGTAAGAAAAGGGGTGTCCGCATCGTCTTAGTCCATAAACAGACTTGCTGGATCAAAACTCATATGAAAGGTCGTTGACTTACAAAAACAAAGAGTTATAATACATATCAATATATAACAATAAACTTCTGGGTCAAAACTCGTATGAAGGGTCGATGATCCCACAAAAACAAAGAATTATAATATATAACATTATGATTGATGTTATTAAGTTCGCAAAATTTAAAGACCAAGCGTCTGAGAATCAGTGGTGTCACAGGCAATCCAATTTCAGCGAACCTCATGATTCTGCTTACTAGTTCAGTTTCCTGGTCGTCACTGAGTATGGATTTTCGAGCTTTCCTCTCAGCAGCTTTATAGGTGCTCAGTATTCCTCTTTCTACCGCTCGAACAACTGACACCAAGTCATTTTCAGACCATAATGCTCGTTTGGGAGGCATTATGATTTTTGTCACATATGTCTCAAGGACCAAAGAAACAAGTTCACTTTCTCCATCAAAACCACTTGATTTTGATGAAGCGATAGGCCATGCTTTTCCTTGATACTGGCCACAAACTTTAGAGCATTGTAACCCTACTTATACTTACTTGGTTTGCGCCACAACCTTTCTTGCAATTGCAGAAAATTCTATTCAATAGTTCGTTCGGTGCTGGCGGCAATAATATTGCCGGCTCGAAGATCTTGTTCTGTAATACTCATCTCCATTTCTCAGGTTGTAAATCCTTTCCTAATCCAATCCGATTGATATGCTGACGAGCTGTTTCACTTGTAGGTGGAAAAGGTTGGAAATGTGCAATAATGGGAATTTTAAAATGATTTTTGCAACTAAAAATTTAAATCAATACCTATGATTTACGATCCCTGTAAGTGAGTGTCTAGTTTTATTTTCACGCAAAACTTTAAGATAAACTATCCTAAGCAATCGCTTTTTTTTAAAAAAACGCCTATTTGTGGTTATGTTTCGAATTTTTTGTGCTGGAACCAAAAGGTTGTCAATCTCTGAATTCAAGAATACAAAAGAAAACTATTTGCTGAGTGCTCACATAAATTTTTATATTTATTTAAAATGTTGTTTTAGTAATATGAAAATTTAAAATTACAATTGGACTTTTTTTCGATTGCGCAAAAATGTGCTGGCTGTAGGAGTTGTTTTTTCGCGGGAACGTGCGGCAGATTAAGTGTTAAGATTAAACAATCTAGTTAACAAGTTAAAAAATGCAATTCTAATTAAGACAATATTGTTTATTTTTAAACTATAATTGATATGGTAATTTAAATCATGAATTTCTTGAAGTATACAAATTTAACAAATTTCATAATTCAGAGATTAATGATTTAAAAAGACATTTAAATTACAGAAGAATTTATTTGTTAATCGATCAATACGGACAAATTATTTTATATATAAACAAAATATATCAAAATATATTTGATACAGATATTTTTTATTAAAAATGTTCTTCGAGACAGGATTTAAAATAATTCTTACTATTTCAATAATTTTTTTGTTTTGCTTGCAAAATGGGAGAACATGTTGAACGACCGACAATGAAAAATTATCCCGGAGAAGCCATTGTAGCATGCACTTTGGTGCAAGTTGATAAAACCCACAGTGCACATCCGCACAGATTGGTAATTTGGAAACACAACGAAGAAACGGACGATCCTCACATATTCAATATTAACCGAAAAAATGGACATACTGCAACGTAAAAAATGTTTTACATGAACACATTGTTAGACGTTAAGTTTCGTCTAGTTTCGTCGTAAGTCCGTCGCTTAAGCCGCAGTGCCGAAATAACGTCCGTCTTCTACGGCGAGCGCCAGTCTATTCCACCCTGCCACCCTCTGACCATGACGCTCGCCCCCTCCCTTAGCCATTCCTTTGGGTTGCGCGCGTCATACTTTTCGCCTTGCTGCTCCGTGGTGTAACAATCGGCCATCCTGAAATAATTAATGTCCACATTAATAGAATACTTAATTACTCCCACTTCTCAACCAGCACCACACATTCCTATCATCCGACTGGTCTGATGTCAGAGTTTAACTTTCCAACAGATCAATCAGATCCTGTCTCCCAGACCTATTGATCTCTGAATCAATCGAATCTCCTCCAGACGAATCTCCTGTATGGAAAGCTCCGCTCTGGTAACGTCGCAGGGCATCAACCGCTACGGTGGCTTTGAACCGTTTGTATCCTCTAACACCTTTGAGTGCAACAATTTGATACCTGTCGTTACCTAGAACCTTAAAAATTTTGTAAGGACCATCAAACTTGTTGGCCACCTTTCGATTGATACCCTTTTCCCCTGGAGCTGTAGCTGCTTGACGCCATAGAACCAACTCTCCCGGCTTATACTTTGTTGCAGCCTTCCTTCGTTTGTCGTATCTCGCTTTCATACTAGCTGCTGTGCTTCGCAGAGTTTCAGCTGCTTTCAGTCGATTCGATTGCAATCGTTCTCGTCCCGCCTCAGCAGTGGTATCTCCTGCTGATAATCCTGCTAGTCGTCCGCTCTGGTAAGAGAACATCAGATCTGCTGGCGAAAACCTAGTGCTGGAATTAATGGTGTGATTAATGCCCCACACTATCTCAGGTAATTGTTCATCCCATCTAGCTTCCGCACTTGCTGTTGCTGTAATAGCCTCGATAATGGTGCGGTTAGGTCTCTCAACCTGACCATTGGCCCTCGGAGTCGCTACAGCATTCATGACATGCTTAACCTCCTTCTCCTGCAAAAAATTAGTAAACGCTCTACTAGTAAATGCTAAGCCCTGGTCAGAAAAAATACGTCGCGGATAACCAAATTCTGCAAACACCCATCGCAGGTTTTCAATCACTTCAGCTGAACTCAGGGTGCGTGTGGGTTTCACAATGGTATATTTTGTGAAACCATCTACTATCATTAACAGGTAACTATTTCGTTTCACACTTTTCACAAAGGGTCCTAAATGATCTATATGCACTGTATCGAAAGGAACCGCTTGCTTCTCATAAGGATGCAAAAATCCTTCTCTGCGCCCATAATCACCCTTAGCATATGCACAATTCATACATGCTGCTGTATATTTGCGCACAAACCTTCTCATCCTAGGAAACCAATAAGTTCTATTTATTAGTGATAAACATCTGTCAAACCCCGGGTGGCCAATCTCATCATGATGCTTACGCAAGAGATTGAACTTTGCCATTGCAGGAACATAAAGACGGTCTCCGAGAGCGGTCTTACGATATAGACGACCGTCCTTTACTATAAATTCCTTCTTAATATGCGTGTCAGCTTGTCGATGCTCTAATGCTCTGATAATCTCCTGAGCTTTTTCGTCCTGCAAATTAGATCTAAGTCTGTACTCACCAGCCTGACGTTCACAGCCTTGCTCACCTTTGAGGGCTGCTGAGTTGGAGGTTTATTTTGAGGACAAACCGATGCATTGTGTCCTCTCTCTCCGCAAGTCCAACACCTAATCCTCTTTGGCTGGGGACAGTCCTTGCTCAGATGGTTGCCAAAGGTCTGGCAATTGTGGCATCGGACTCCCCTTTTTAGACGTTCCTGCTCCGGTTTATCCTCAGCTTCCTCGCTGGGGCTCTTCCTCCTCGGCTTCCAGCTGGTGGGCCTAGTCCTATGCCGCTTTTCCCTGGAAGGTCCTGCTCTGGATGACTCTACTCTGGAAGTCTCTGCCTCTCGAAAGCTCCTGATCTTGGGCGACTTATAAAAGTCCAGTCCGATCAAAAACTTCATATATAAAGAGTCCGGAGTCGAACAACGACATGCCAATGCGTTCGCCTTAAGTTCGTCCGGAATCCCATCTATGATGCAGGACACCGCCCAACGTCCCGATAAATGGCACTGGTCACACAATGCCAATTTATCGTCGTAGTATTCGGTCATCGTCTCTTTGGAGCTCTTAGTCCGGGCCATTAGCTTCTTGAGCAACGCCGCTGGCTCTTCTCGTAGTTCGAAGGCCCTCTGAAGTCGAACTTTCCACTCCTCCCAGGTCAAGTCGTAGCGTTGTAGGCGATTGTACCATCGCTGAGCCGAGACCCGCATCTTATCCTGCAAAATACACGTTTTGTTATAATCAGTCCAGCCATGAATCTGCCCCATTCGGTCCACAGTGGTCAGCCAGTGATCTACTCGAAATGTAGGGCACTGTGGATCGAATGGTTCGAGGATTCCGCTCGTCTCCGACGCTTTATAACTACAATGCCCTGCACTTGACGCGTGAGACACCTGCTCGGTCTCCTGACGTCTACGTTTAGCCGACTCCGGCCTTACCACCCTCTTGGGGCTCCGGTGTCGGCTAGTCCGCCGGCTAAACCACGACTCAACCTGCTTCATGAGTCGGGTTTTCAGCGCTTGGGCGTCGTCACGGTCACTCGCAGCATAGCTCGAGTCGCTCTCTCCGTGACTCTCCTCCTCGACATCCATCTCCAAGATATCGTCTGACTCCTCCCCATATATGCAGCTCGAGTTGCTGCTGCCTCTCCGCTTGGCTCCGGCGTTTTTGCTCCGGCTGCCTCCAGCGCTCCCGCTCCGGATGGTTACAGCGCTAACTTTAGCACTCGCACTCCGGGCTGCCTCAGCGCTCCCACCCCGGATGGTTCCAGCACTAGCTCCAGCGCTCGCACTCCGGGTGGCCACAGCGCTAACTCCGACGCGTTCAGGCCGGATGCCTCGCGCCCCTCCGACGCGTTCAGGCCGGATGCCTCGCGCCCCTCCGACGCGTTCAGGCCGGATGCCTCGCGCCCCTCCTGCACTGTCGACGCTGCCCGCGCTGTCACTGTATGCACCGCCGACACTCCCGCTACCGCTTTCGTTGTTAGCCGCCATCTTGTTTATTTACGCGTCCCTAGTAACAAAGGAAATATTAAATCAACGTTTACGTAAATACTTCCTCGACAGTCCTGAACGACGCGCAAGTCGCCTGATCCCACTTCTGATTTGTTAGACGTTAAGTTTCGTCTAGTTTCGTCGTAAGTCCGTCGCTTAAGCCGCAGTGCCGAAATAACGTCCGTCTTCTACGGCGAGCGCCAGTCTATTCCACCCTGCCACCCTCTGACCATGACGCTCGCCCCCTCCCTTAGCCATTCATTTTGGTTGCGCGCGTCATACTTTTCGCCTTGCTGCTCCGTGGTGTAACACACATTATATAAAAAAAACTAATTTTAATGCATACATTTTCAAATACCAGGTTTAAAAGTATGTCCATACTTTACACGACTAAGAAGATGATCGTCGAAGAATTAATAAGAAGACATAAAATCAATTTTCCGCATATTAATTATAAAGAAAATGACGAGCTTATAGCATTTTGAATATATTTTAAACTGAACTAGTAATAATGACGATTTTTTTAGCTGAAATTGGAGTATGAAAAGGTAGCGAATACTATAAACATGAATTCCGTCTGTCTGAAATTCAGTGTTTTCGACATAAATAAAAGAGAGTTATGCGAACCAATTTATTCAGAACCGATTGACGATACAAGTAAAATTTACATTCTAACAAGTATTTTATTGTTAATTATAATTTTTAATTATCAATTATTGCTTACAGAAATTGTTATAAATTCTCAGTTAAAAATAGTATACGCGAGTGAAACGTCAGGGTCGAGTCTTGGTGGTGACTTGATATTATTATTTGTCGAAAAAGTCGACAAAAGTGTAATGTAGTGATCCCAAGCATACCAGTTACGGTTGAAGATATGAATCGAGTAGAAGTATGTATTATTTTAGCCCACTCAAAAGTTTAAGAACAAAGATTTTCTTTGAATTCTTTTAACCCTTTAGCGCGCAAATTAATTATTTTGGAATTAAGGGTTAAAAAATTACTTTTTAGAACTTTTATTATATATAAAAAGTAATTTTAATAAAAAAAATTAAAAAAAAGAATTTTTTTTTTGGAAATTTCGAAAATTTTGTCGGTTGATATATCGACCTTTGACCACTTAGGGTGATATTTTAAAAATATGTTTATTTTATAATGAACGATCAAATATTGGCACACAAATATAATTTATTGTTTGAAATATATTACATATACACATATAAAGAAATATTGTTAAAAAATAATTCTTTTAGAGTTTTGTAATGTTTTATTTTGATTTTTGATTTTATCGTGTTTTGGCCTATAGCAACAACTTAATTTCATATGGTCGATATATCAACGAAAAAGCTTCCTCGATGACATATTGTGATGCTAAGGAAGATTTTATTATGAATAGGTATTGAATTATAGACCGTTATGTCGTCGGTCGATATATCGACCGTTTTCGCCCTTTGCGCGCTAAAGGGTTAAGCAGTTATTGATGAGTAAATATTTTTCAGTAAAAACCATTAAAAAGAATAAAATAAAGTTATAAACAACATAACTAAACAAATCAACAAGACTGAAAGGTTTCAGTCTTGTTGATTTGTTGAATTGTGTGTAATTCAAATTTTCAATACTATGTTCTGATTTTGGATCATTATAGTTTGCTAAAAGAGCAGGTATTACATTTTCAAATTATATATTTTAAGGGCTGTTTTCCAGTTGAAATAATTCAGCTGATTTATAATTTGCAGTTTTCCTTTCTTAAGCACCGCAGATGTTGTGTCAAAAATATGATATGTTCTTTAGAACGAGGGTATTTGTCGAAGCTTTTAAACCAGGGGTCGGCAACCTTTTGAGATGGAAGAGCCAAAAGGGACAATTTACAAAATTTCCCAGTTTTTAAAGAGTCACTAACATTTTTATTTCAATATTATGGTATTTGATTAGGATTAGGTTAATAAATTTGATTTTTGATTTAAAATAATAGCTTTAAATATGAAATAATATTTATTCATATAAAAACATACAAATGTTTCGCACAAAACATATTTAAGTATTTTAGCTCGCTCTGCTAGAATAATAAAATTATTAATCGAATAATATAACTATAATTATTGAATAATTTACAATAATTACATCAATGGGAGCATTGAATGCCTTGCATGCCTTTTGAAAGTTTGGTTAAATCTGGCTCATAACTTGTTGTTTTCAGTTTCAAGCACGCCTCTAGATTTTTATTTGTTAGTTGGCTTCTTACTTTACTTTTTATTATATTTATGCAAGAGAACGCTTGCTCGCACGAATACGTTGACCCGAAGGTTGTCAGCACTCCAAATGCCAACTTCTTCACCACACTAACATTCTTGAAGAATATTCCATGCGTCAAATATGAGTGCCTCAACTCGCGGCATTTCTTTTAGAGCTGTCCACTTGTGCAGCATAACGTGCATGCTTTTCTGGACCTCCAACTCTTCTAACTTGCTCTTGAGTTCTGTCAACTTACCACTCCACAAATGTTTGGTTTTCAAATCCAGCAATTGCATTTGAAACGAATCAATTCCAAATGGCTCAATGTTGATCTCATTTGTATTTGTGTTGAGAGGATTTACTATGAATGCCAGAGCACTTGCGTTTGTTTTGAATTGCTCAATTCAAAATAAACGCAATCGTGGCATCGTGGACCTATTTTTTATCTTTATGCGCGCGGTACTTAGGTCCCAAATACATGGTTCCGACTGAATTCTTTCCAAAAACGATATCGTTTGCTCCTGTGACCACATTAACATTCATCATACGCGCTAATCATAGGACGCCTACGCGCATACTGAAATTGAACTGCATTACTCGTTCTATCTCAGTTTGCGAAACACCACGTTCACACGCGAGAGAGCGAAAGGGGAAGTATCTCACCACTCGCGCTTGAAAGAGCAGCTCCGACTTCGATCTCTTTGACTTCGGTAGTTTTGCCGACAATGTTCGGAAGCGCTCGAAGCTAGCCAAGTCGACCTGAATTACCCCCACTTTACCTCCCGTTCTCGGTAACATCGGACAACTTCCGAGAGATTTTAGAGCAGGCACTCGACCGAAGTAATCCATTATATTCTCCGTCCTTGGCAAACCTTGGCTAACTTCCAGAGAGTGTAGTGCAGCCATAACACCAAACCTTATTTATTGCCTATTCGCATTTGGTTTCGCTCTGTCGTAATTTTCATTTGAATAGTAATAGTAGTAGTCGTCGCGTCGTTCGTCAGGTTATCGTAAGCTCCGATGGATCTCCTAACCGCTAACCCATGATCGCAATGCACGCCCGCCAAGCATTGCCACTCTGCATTGCGGATTAAGGGGCTTAACAATATGATATTTACATATTCTTTACCTTATTTGTCATATTAATAACAGGTATTTGGTTTTATAAGGAACATACTAAGTTTGCTCCATGTGAATAGCTTGAATTTAAACATTCTTTAAAAAAAATGATCGCAAAGAACAAAAGTATACTCTTCAAAGTAGATATGATATTTTGACACACTTGAAATGAAACATATTTTTTTTGACGTGATATTGAGCTTTGATAATTTAAATTATGTATGCACTTGTATACTCTTTTCTATTTGCTTACAACGCTTCATCACTATAAGCACATACGACGTTAGTATGAGAAAGTCTTCCTCACATCCAATGTCTTGCGATAGTTATATAACATATATAAGAATATAATGTTTCATTATGTTATTACATATTGTGTAAAACTCTTTCTATTTTTAATTATTTTTAAAAACCAATGACAATTTTCATGTATATATTGGAAATGAAAAACTCACTTTTCGCCCTAGGAGCCCGGCGACGGGAATTAAAAATTTGAAGATTTCGTTACGAAGATTGTTTTATGATTGTTTATCTAGTTTAATTAATATATTCTTATAATCCTTACAAACATTATGTATATACTTCATTTTCATAGTTATAACATACCTAGTAAATTTGGAATCATATTATTCATATTCAGTCAAACCGAAAAACGCGCATTACAAATTAATGAAAATTATTGTCGCATAACAAAATTATTGACACTTGTCACAATCTGAGCAAATTCAATTTTTATTTTTATTAGATAGTTATTGTGCCTACACTGGTGGGTGGTGCTATAAAATTGGCTTTGAAACTGGCCTGGATGGCCGAGCCAGGTCATTTTCAGTTTAAACGTTGTTTGGCTTCCTTTGATCTGATGTCTAGATGGGGGTTAATGGCCCCCATCATCAGATGAATCCAAACCGCTTCTAAAGCTCATGATGCCCTCATTTGTGGCGGGTCTCACACCTGGATCCGCAAGTGACAGTCAAATCCAGCGGTAGAGCACGTGCACCATCAAAATATTGGTATGGCATCCACCGAGGGTTGCTGACTACTAAAGTTGGTGCCACTAGTGTATTATTTTCCCAATCATAGGACTTGAATGTGCAAGCCTCGAAGCAGCGAAGTGAGGCATTACACACAGGCATGTGCAAGGCCTCCATCACCATTCTGTCTGTCCAAGCGGTCAAGCGACACCCAGGGGCCCCAAGCATTATGGGTGTTTTGATGCACAACTGGTGCTGTCGCTCTCCAAGAGCAGTTGCACATGCACTAGCGTCTCTTCTTTTCAATTTTTTGTATATAATGTTTCAAACCGTCAAACCTTATATCATTAAGAATTTTTGATTTTGACGAAGATGCCTTTGAATATCCTCCAATCGTATTTATTTAGATATACATCAACAATTTTCAGGCGAAGATCGAGATGTTAAATTATTTTCGAATTTAAATTATTTTCGACTTCCTTCAGATTTTCAAATTTTTTGTCCCTAAATGAATGTTCCATAGATCTCAAAAGATAAAAATCAGAAGGAGCGAGGTCTGGCGAATATTGAGAATGCTTCAAGACCACAAAATTTAAATTGCATATATTTTCACGGGTAATCTTTGCACTGTGAGGGTGCCCGTTGTCGTGTAACAGAATCACTCCTTTTCGATTTATCAAATTCGGACGTTTCACTTTTAATTTCTCATTCAATCTATCGAGTTGTTGACAATAAACTTCTGCAGTTATCGTATTACCCGGTTTTAACAGTTCATAATGGATAATTCCACGAATATCCCACCATACACACAATAGGACCTTGCTCAAACAAGGAATGTAAAAAAATTGAATCTTTTCTGGTACCCCTAATATATTAAAAAAATATAAAATTTGCATTTTTTTTAAATGTAACTAAATTGTCACATTCGTCCATGGGTTCACAATACAAGAATAAAAATGCACCTTAATTTTTATATTATTTTTCATCTTATTTTTATTATTCAATAAAAAAACTTATTTTATTTATAAATATAATGCAAAATTTATTTATTTATAATTTTAGTTAGTGTGAAATTGAACAAAACATTTTTTTCTTTTGTGATACAAAGATGAACTTTGCATTTGCTGCAGAAAAATACTGGTGTATTTATGCAATTTGCATTTTTGCATCTTCCTCTGTTCGTGACCTCAGGGTAATGGTGAAGACCATCCAAACGATATAGGGATACTTTTGGTTGCAAGACCTCTTCTCTTTTTGTTAGCAAACTCAACATCAATAGAGAGAGAGTAGAAGGATCTGCCTTGAGAACGGCGTTGGGAACCCCGTCGGGACCCGGCACTCTTGCGGAGTTGATGCGTCTCGCTGCTTGTTGCAGCTCTTCTTTGGAGAAAGGAAGGACTACGTTTTCAAGATCTGTGTCTAGGTCGTTGGTGACGGGTCGGTAGGTCGTGGGGTGCCGCGGAAACAGTCCGTCGACCACCGCCTCCATGTTTCCATGGTTGTTTAGGTAGTGGTCCTCGTTCCGGACGCTGAGTTTATTGCGTACTATCCTGTACGGCAGCCCCCAAGGATCTTTGTCGACCGACTTGCAGAGCTCGTCCCAGCTGCGAGCTTTGCTCTGTTTGATCGCTAGGCGCAGTGCGTTTTTTGCGTCTTTGTAGTCTTGCCGTTCTTGTGCTACGGCAAAGTGGTGCCTGTGGGCGCGTCGAAGGTCGGCGATTTCCTCCGTCCACCAGTAAGCCGGCCTTCTGTGTAGGTTTGCGCCTCGCTTGGGCATTGAGGCGTCGCAGGCGTCACGCAAGAGCTCGTTTAGCGCGCGTACTATGTTTTCCGCTGGCGCGTCTTGACGCGCGACGCCTTTGACTGCCTCGCTTTTTGCAGTTACCGCTTTGTCGAGAGCTTCGCGGTCGAGCTTTCGTACGCACCAGCCTCTTGCTCTGTGCAGCGGTGGCCTGTAAAGCTGACGTAGCGGTGGTCGCTATGCGAGTGGAGGTCGAGCACACGCCAGCCTCGGATTCTGCCCGCTAGGGCTTCGTCAACGAGCGTGACGTCGATCACTGACCCTGTGATGCCCCGGACGAATGTAAATTCTCCTCCCGTGTTAACGGCGTGTAGGTGAAGGTTTGACGCCATGTCGGACAGAAGAGCTACTCTTGCGTCTGTGGTAGAGGCGCCCCATTCGACAGCTTTTGCGTTGAAATCGCCAGCTACGATGACAGGGAGCGTCGATGTTCGGACGCTTTCCTCTAGGCCGGCGATGCTGAGGTTGAAGTCTTCGATCGAGGTGTTGGGCGAGAGGTAGCAACTGTATACTCGAAAGTCACCCAGTTCCACCCAAGTCCATCCGTCGGTGCTGAAGGCGGTGGCTGCGTTTGTCAGGAGCACTCGGCTGCTAGAGGGTAGGTGAAGCGCTACTTTTGAGCTTTTGTCGAAGTGCCAGCGCCGCGGTAGGTTGCGGTGCTGCTCTGAGACGATTGCCACGTCTGCTATGGTTTGCTGCAGCAGGTCCTGCGCAGCCCTGCAATTGTTTAGATTTATTTGCAGAAATCGGATTGACATTTGAAGGCTTTTCTGCTGCGCGCTAGCTAAAAGCAGGGCAGTCGGCGCTTCCGTAGCGGTGCGGGGCTGTGGCTGAGTTGTCAGTCTCGCTGGTGCAAACGATGCATCTTGGTTTACTTTTGCATTCAGCTGCTTTGTGCCCGGTCTTCCAGCAGCTTCTGCATAGTCCTGAGCGGTCGGGCGCCCTGCACCGCGTGGCAGTGTGGCCGTAGGCTGAGCATCGGTAGCACCTCAGCATGTCAATGCGTATCCTGATGCGGCATCGTACTAGGCCGATCTTGATGCGCCCCTCTTTTAGCTGGCCTTTAGTTCTGCTGATGCAAAAGTTGACATAATGTTTACAACTCTATTTCACTACCCGTACTTCAGTATCTTCAACTAGAGCAGTCACTTCTTGATGGGACCCTTTTCCTCTTTACATCAAATCTTTTTCCTTGATTAGTGGGATGCCAGGCAAACGATTGATTCTAACGGTTACCAAGCTAAATATTTTTTTCTTTGCCTAAGTTTTCATCAAAGGAAGTGATGTAAACCAATTATCAAAGTATAATAAATGGTTCGATCCCACAGGAATTGATTGGGGCCAATTTCAATACTACATTTGGACTAGCTCCCAAGTCGGGTTCTAACACCGGTTCAATTTTCTCTGAATATATGAAAAAATCATACAAGATGCCTTTATCATCGCAAAGAACAAAAACTTTGTATCCCCACTTGTGTGGTTTGCTGGGTATATATATTGTTTCATGCTTGATTTATCTTTGATTACCTTATCAAACTTATAACGATAGGTCTCACCGCAACGAATGCAGTGTCTAATAACCGTCTCTCGAATCGACGCACTCTTCGACAGACGGAATTCCGTTTAAATGATTAACTGTATCATTGGGTATGACTACATCACAATCATTGCTTTTGCTAGGAACTCTTTTACGACAGTCATCATATAGATGACCATGAGCGTTGCAATATTTGCAAACTTTGACTTGATTTTGCTGATCGTATGAATTTATAGTATATCTTTTATTCGTATCATCATTATTATTATTATTATAACGATTATTATAATTATTGTAGCGAATGATGAACTTTCATCTCAGTGACTAGCTTCTTAGCGTCAAATCCTTGATAGGAGAGCAACTCTTTCCAAGCTTCAATGGTGGCTACAGGGGTGTGTATGATGTGTTCCTGCTCTTCTTCATCCAACCATTCTGCCATGTTTTGGTCTGAGTTGTACCACTGAAAGACAGCACTCCATATCTCTTTCAGTTTGGCTAATTCTGCCATTTTTGGCGATATTGATGCTTTCTCAACTGATACAATGGATTCCTTGGAAGGTAATTTTTTCTTGACTTTCCTGATGGGAAAGACGTATCTACACTTGGAACAATGCTTATCAAACTTATAACGATAGGTTTCACCGCAAAGAATCCAGTGTCTAATAACCGTCTCGAATCGACACAAACTTCGACAGACGGAATTCCGTTTAAATGATTAACGATATCGGACGATAATCGATAATGAAAAATTATCGTTGTCGTTATCGAAAATTATCGTTCATTATAGTTACTCAATCGATACGAAACGGAGACTTCGATCCTTAGTTCGTAGACCAATAGTCGTTGATTCTTGCTTTTCTTACTAATCCTTTGAGTATTATTAACGCGAAAATTTTTATTAAATCTAGCATTGAAACGTCACGCCACTTTTCACTTTTTTTTAGGTTCTTTATATTTTTGATAATTTTGTGCACGATATTTATTAGTTTCTAGAGCGATAAATTCGAGAATATCATCCCCCAAAAAAAAGCTTCACTGTTTTTTCCACATTATCACACTCACCGATGTCGACGCGTGCTCCTGTTGAACCTAGGAAAGGTTCTCGTATTCTTTGCGTATCAATATTTGACCAGTCGATTCGATCTTCATCACTTTCTTCTTCGTCACTGCTGCTTGATACGTGAAATACACGAGGATATCTTCTCGTAGCTTGAAAAGGATCTTCCTCTTCGCTTTCACTGCTATTATTCTCCTCGACGTCACTGGGAATGTCGGAAAGGTTATCAGCGTATTCATCCTCAAATGTTTCGTTTTCCACTCTAAATGAAGGGTTGAAAACATAACAAAATATTTAAAAAAACACAATTAGAACTTCTAAAATAAATGAAAATTGAAATATAAAAATAATTACCTAAGAGCAATAAGGGAATCTTCACAAAACCAATATCCACCCTTGTTCACGTTCAACACACGAATGTAGCACCTAAATGCTGCCAGTAAATACACTTGTAAAACATGACAAAGAGGGGGATGAAATTTATGGGACAAAAATGTATGTGTCCGTTTTTGTGATAAGAGTTTTGTTCAAGGGCTTGATATTTATCAGCCCACCTTTCCTCTTCATCTAATTGCTTAAAAATATCTTCGATAGACTCGGGTCTACCGTCGATGATACGTTTTCCTATGTTGTACTCGAAACCATCAAGTATAGAATTGATTGCAGTTTCCTCGAGTTGGGCTATTCTTCCGGGTGCAAGTTTATCGTCTGGGATAGCGTTTTTCGCGTTTGTTAATAATGTTTGCACTCGTATAACAAAATCGCGAGCATTTTCTTTAGGTTGTTGGTGAACGCCATGAAGTTTTCTGCGGAGTTCCGAAGGACTAACCTTCCGCTGATAGGTTCAAATTAAGTATTGTTTGACTTCTTCGTATGTCAAGAATTTAGAAATGGGGACTTTAGCGTCTCCCGTAATCGCTAATTTAATGTGACGCATCACACGAGATAAATATTCCAGCGGGCGACTTGAAGTAGCCTCGTCGCAATAGATCGTCATTTAGATCTCCAGACTTGGGATCGAACGAACAGGGGATGAACTTTGTAAATTCTTCGACAGACATGATGACGGGGGTGATTAAAGGTACAATTAAAGGTTTCGAAATGACTGAAGGTAAAGGGTCAGAAGATTAGTGAATTATTATAAAGATCATTAGTGATTCAAAATATTTTTTTTAAATGCAATAAAATTGAAATGTCTGATTATCAAAATAAACCCGTTGTACTTACAGTTTTTTTTTTGATTTTTGGGATTTGAAATTGTAATGTGAATTCTGACTTCTGCGAAGATGGTCCTTACTTGGCTCAGCGATGATGTTCTCCGCTTGGCTCATAAAAGATGCTCTCTGCTTAGCTCAGCGTAGGTTTTCTCCTTTCAGAATTCTTGATGTTATTATTGGTTTTCCAATCTTCATCGAGTCCGCTCGTCTCGTAGAAATGGGTGCTGGGCTCTTGGTCTCTTTGAAGGATTTAATCCACCGTCTCAGGTACCACGTAGACGTTATGACCGTGCAGAAAATCAGTGGTGATCGATGATATACATGTAGTTCCAACTACAGTGATGAACTGGTCCTTGGACGATCCCTCAGGATTATGGATGTCGGCTTCTTGATGAGTGGTCGATTCCAGTGGCACGTACAAATCAACGTACACATTCTTTTCCGCAATAATCCCAACGCTGTCACCAATTTTATGTAATATATTTGCGGGTACTCTATGAAAATCGGTAATTAGGGGGTCAGACGACTGACCATATGGTTTGAAGTAATTAGTAGGAATGCTGACCAACAAAGGACATTCCCCTATTTATATAATTATGCCAATTAAAAAAGGCTAAAGGTAGTTGATCTTACGAAAACAAAGAATTATAATATATAACAATAGTTAAAGAAAGTACACATGGCGTTTGTCTTTCCATCTCATCAGCATTGCTCTTTGTTTCCTATATTCCATTATAAATCCTGAATGAACTTTTTTTTGGATTTTTTAGCCTTTTCAATTTGCTCTCATAGTTCCATAAGTTTCAGTATGATGTCATGTAAGTATATCAGCCAATTTGATAGAACTATAAAAATTGTCAATTAGACAGTATCCCTTATTTAGTAGAGGTTTCATCAAACTCATTACCACTTGTGAAGAAATTGGTAAATTTGTAAATTCTCTATCAATTGTTCCTTTGCCGGTATAAATTAGAGAAGACCAAATGTATCCTGATTTTGATTCACAAAGAAAAAAACTTAATGCCAAATCTCGCGCGTTTTATGGGAATGTATTGTTTCCAACTCAATAACCCTTTATATAACATTAGACTTTCATCAATCGTTATATCCCGTTGAGGCGTATATGTGAGTTGAAATTTTGTTATTGATGTTTTCGTAAACTGGCCAGATCTTATTTAATTTTGGATTTGGATGCGTTGCTGGATTATATGTCTCGTTATTTGTAAAATGCAAATATTTTTTTATAAGCACATATTTTCTATGTGACATTGTTTTTGTAAAGAATGGAGTGGAAATGCAACTTTTTTTTGACCAATACATTTTTTCTTCTGGCTTGTATCTAATGCTCATAGCCATTACGATTGATTGACAAATTTGTTTTCGACACATCAGAATTTTATGCCAAATTTGTCTGGTTTATTTGGCATATACTAAAGAAATCGGCACCTCGCCTTTGTTGGAAATAATTGTTCATCGACTGTAATGTTTGCGCCAGGTTTGTAACAATTCTGGCTATTTTCAATAATGTTATAACGAGAGATGGTTAAAAGTCGAGACTTGCGTTGAATTTCGTTTATTGGAGAAAAATAAAGGTTATAAAGTTGTAGTCAGAGTGTGTTGAACGAAGTAGAGAATGTTGCGTTCTCCGGACTTGTCCGTTGGTCGATGAAGAGGGATTCCACTTTCTTTTGTATGGCGGTGTTGATTATCGTTCCTTTACAATAGCGTCGTAACAGCTCAGTAACCCTGGCTGAAATTAATGATCTTCTGGTAGGTGTTGTTCATCTCTTGATCCTTAGGGTTTCACAGTTTCTTTATATACTCCAGGATTTGTTCCATGTCCGTGTCTTTGTGGATGTCGGAGTTTCTCACAAACCAGGGCGCGTCGGTGGCCTGTCTGAGGACTCTGTTCTGGGCTATTTGGAGCCTAGTCAAGTAGCAGCTCCGAGCGTATCTCCAGACCGGGGCAGCGTAAGTCATCACGGGTTCGGATGATCATTTTGTATATCAGGAGCTTGTTCTTCAGTGAGAGCCTCGACCTCCTTCCTACCAGAGGTTGGAGGGCGGAGACCCCCGCCAAAGTTTTGCTCCTGATGTTTTCTATATGCGGTTTCCAGCGCAGTCGTTTGTCTAACGTGAGCCCGAGATACCTGGTCTCATATGACGCGATAGTGGCGGCCTTACTTTTTTCTGTACTTTTTATAAAAATTACTGCTGACGACATAACTGACTTTTCAATTGTCTCACTTTCTCTTTCCTTACAGCCATATTTACAGTTGTATGTTGTATAACCGTTGGTCTTAAGTCCCTTGAGGATCCACTACAATGTAGCGTTAGGGCCTACACTGTCGGTAGGTGTGTCCGTCTCTCGCACAGCATACACCGTTGCATCTTAGGTTTAGGGCAGTCTCGGCTGAAACGATTGCCATACTTTTGGCAATTGTAAAACCTAACCAGTCGTCGTCTCGGCTGTGGGTGCCTCCCTCACTCGCTTCGGTTTGGAGTGATGACTCTTCGCCTTGGTCAGTTTTCTCTCCGGAAGAACTTGACATCTGCGATGCATAAGTGGCCACAAACGTAGGCGACTTGTAGTCGTCGAGACCACTCAGCAGCCTGTATTCTAGGTCTTCTGGGTCCTCATTGACGCAGGCATAAGCGTTCGCGTGCAGCTCGTCGGGCAATCCAAAGATAATGCAAGATACTGCCTTGACGCTAGTAAAATCGCAGCATTTCCCTATAGTAAATGGTCATCGACTCGTCATCCTTATTCTTTGTTGTAATTATCTCATATAACGTCGCCGCGAACCCATCTCTCCTTGGAATGTACGCCGCAAGCTGATCTTCCACTCTTCCAAAGTTAGGTTATATTTAGTGAGATGGCTATACCCCACTCGACCGCCCCTTTCAACATCATTTGCATTTAGCAGGATTTCTCGTACTCCGTCCAATGATGCGCTTCTTAATTTATATTTTTCTTTATTAATAATTACAGACATTTTATTATTCGTTTTCTCATCACCATTGAGGTAGAATAAATGGCGGATTATTTTTACGTGGTGTCTCCAGTAGACCTAATCCACGTGTGTTTTGAATATGACAGGTAAATAAAGAAATCAAATTAAATTTGAATAATTTCCTTTAAAATGAATTAGCTTACTTAGTAAACATCGCTTGCTAATTTCAGTTGAAAAATGAATTCTAATATTTACGTATTTATCAACAACAGCTCTAATTAAATGCAAATAATGACATATCATTTTTTAATGATTTAAAAATATCTCCTACACCTACAAATGATTTTAAAATTTTACTTACAATGTAATATTTAGGCAATCATTTTTTTTGTTAATTTTGCTTAAGTAGATATTTTATAAATGTTTCACATTTAAAAGAAATTTTCTTGACGTCATCAGATGGCGACAACAAGCCTCCCCGATTTTTGTGATTTATAAAACTATTAACACTATAGAGGCCGCATAAAATCGCTACAAACTTACGCAAATGGCCGGCGATTTTTACGACAATGTCGTATTTTTTTACTTTTTTGGAAAATCGTTATAACTTTTGAAGTAATCGTTCTATAATAAAGATTTTTTTGCATTGTGCGTAAAATGAACAAATAAACATGAATTATATATTGGTCAGCTGTTGTCAACCTTGAACGTTCAGGAAATGATTTTTTTTTACGAAAAATGTTTTTTTTTAAATAAATTTCGAGATTTATGGTCATAATTTCACTTGAAACAATAATAAACTGGCACATAATACAAACATATGTTTTGAGGTCGTCTCCAGCTTTTATTACCGATGACTGTAAGGCGAGATGAAGGCAAGCTATTCTAGATTTTACTGTCGTGTATCATATTACAAAGGGGGCTCTCCATTAGATATTATTTATGATTTTGTTCTTGTTGAATGAAAGTGTAGAAGCAAAATGATAATAAATCAAAGGGACCACCTGTTATGTGAAATTGGCAGGGGTCACCAACTATATAAAATTGAAAATGACGATTTGACGCAAATGCAACTAATAAGTGTTTTAAATACAAAGTGGAATATTCACTTACATATGTTTAAATAAAAATAGACAGATATAAAAGCTTTATAAATTTATTTATAAAACTAAACATACAAATATACATATACATACATAATAAAAAAAGTACAAAAAAACTTACGCTATAATTACAAAAAAAATTACATACATACATAATAAAAAAAGTACAAAAAAACTTACGCTATAATTACAAGAAAAAATACGCTCAAATTACAAAAATATTTGAAACACCAGTATTTAAAATAATTTTTTTTAATTGATTTAAACACAAATTCAAATACAATGACTCGAAACCGATTCTGACGAATATGTTGTTTTCTCAATTTTTCCGATAAAGAAAACATGCCTAAAAACGCTGACCGTTTATTTAAAGTTCAAAAGATTATTTTTCAAAAACATAAAAATTAAAAAAAAAATATATATATAATACAATTTATAAAAACAAACTATACGAATTTAATATTTATTTTTCGTATGATATTTAACGAAACAGTCACCTACGTGGAGCGGTACTTTACAATTCTTGCACCAAAAATATGTTCGTTTTGTTATTTTATTTTTATAACATACGTGGCACCTTCTTCGTACTTTTTTGTCCGAAGATATTTTTACCAGCTGGTGTTTATTTAATTCCTTTCGACCTGATAACCGTTCTATTGGATCAGATATTGTGGAATGAGAAGTTGAGGGAATATCTGCTTCAATATTATCGTTTTTTATCCAATTATTGGCCAACTGTAGTAAAAAATCGTGATAATTACATTTTTTGACGACGTCAGTATTTAAAGTTTGATAAGATCTAAAAGCATTAAAAAATGCACAATTTATTAGGTATAAACCCACTTTTTTTGTCCACTTTTTCGTTTTCCTATATATAGGATAATAACTAAGAAATTGATCAGCACGATCCACTCCTTTCATGAACATATTATAATCGGTTATACAATTAGGTTTTTTTATAGGATTGCCAGTTTTTCTATGTATTTTTCCTGTGTCTATTATATTTGCATTATGTATGGTTGAAATCATACGAACCACTCTTTGTTTGGTAGTTTTATATAACTGAATCAAAATTTCACCACAACGAGCAAATTTGCTCTCCATTATACTTAAATTTTCCCGTTTTAAAATTAGTGGTAGGCCTCGATTTAACCTTATCGTTCCGCAAACTCTTGTTTTATTTTAAAGTATTTTTTTTGCTAATTCTACACTATTATAGAAATTATCCATGTAAAGATGGTGCCATTTATTGATGTAGTCCCGCATTAAATCCATCACGGTTTGGTCAATTTTTTGGGTTGCTCCAGAATATAATTTAAACCCTAAAATATAGCCAGTAACCGAATCGCAAACCATTCTCACGAGTATCCCGTATTTAGTAATTTTACTAGGGTTATATACTCTAAAATTTAGTCTTCCACGCCACGGTATCATTCCTTCGTCTACAGATAAATTTTGTCCCGGATTAAAATTATTTTTAAAAGTTTTTGAAAAATAATCAATTAAACATTGAACTTTGTGTAACCGGTCAGCGTTGGGAGGTATTGCTGAATTATCTGAAAAATGCAAATATTGCAAAATTTGCTTAAACCGGAAACGG
The DNA here is from genome assembly GCF_051122295.1 of Plectrocnemia conspersa. NCBI lineage: Eukaryota > Metazoa > Arthropoda > Insecta > Trichoptera > Polycentropodidae > Plectrocnemia > Plectrocnemia conspersa. The sequence continues at coordinate 6,195,291 of NW_028277172.1, forward strand.
CTCATTGTTTTAGAAAAAATTGGCGTTTCAATTAGCAAATTCGTAGACCAATAATCGTTTATCCTAGCTTTTCTCACTAGTCCCATTATTATAACTAACGCAAACCACTTTTTTAGTTCTGGCACTATTACGTCACGCCACTTTGAGCTTTTTTGTGGAACTTTATATTTATGATAGTTTTGCGAATAATATTTATTAGTTTCATCACATATAACACCGAGAAGATCGTCTCCCAAAAAACACTTCACCACGTCTTCTACTTGTTCACACTGCTGTACTCGCGATCCTGTCATACCTTGAAAAGGTTCATTATTCCTGGGGAAGTCAATATGCGACCAGTCAACAGGCTCTTCTGTAGCGCTTTCTTCTGCGTCACTTTCTTCATCGCTTGATAACTGCATTACTCGGGGAGTAGTCCTTGTCCTCTGGAAAGAGTCGCCTGAACTTTCTTCTGCGTCAACCGCACTTTCTTCATTGCTGTCGGAGTTTTCGCCACCCTCGACGTCACTAGGCACGTCAGAGAAATCATCGGCATACTGATCCTCAAAGGTTTCGTTTTCCATTCTAAACAAGGGATTGAAAACAAAAAAGAAAATAATAAAAAATAATACATGAAATTGTAATTCAATAATATTATAAATAATAAAATAAAAATAAAATTACCTTGCAGCGATGAAAAATATAACAGCAAAAAAACACAGTCCACACTTGTTCGAATTCAACACACGAATGAGTTATCCCTTAGATGCAGCCGGATTATAAGCAAAGTCAGAAATATGTGAAATACATATGGCATATTAGAGGCAAAAAATAAAAGATACATCGTTACAGGAAGCAGTCAAATATAATATACAACGGCGTAGTTTGGCTTTGTAATATGAAACTTATCCGCCAAATTTCTCGCATTTGCTGCTGCTGCTGGTAGACAAAAAAAACACCGAAAATATATTATTCAATATAGATCCCACACAACAAAACTGACAGCCATGTGTTTTCAACAATTTCTTCCTTTGTTTTGCAATTTAGTTTATGTCGAAATCTTCTCGGATTATTATATTTTGAATAAAAATGTTATTCTGCAAATTTAGGCAAAATATAATTCAATATTGAATTTATTCTACCGGCCAAATTGAAAAATTGCCCAAAGGAGCGGGTATTCTGCATTTATCCTGATACGCGGTACATGTAATTATTCATAAGTAGACTTGATAAAAAATATATTTTTTTTTATCATATCTTATTTTATTATTCAAGCTCAACAATCTATTTTTACCTGTTCCGAAATTCAAAAATAAAATAAACTAATCAGCTAAACAAATATCTATTTGGCTGTATTTATATTTATCCTGAACTTGTTGTAAAGGCCTTATGAATGAATGATACAGTGAGATATACTATAGGCTTATAAAAGGTTGAGAGCCACTGCTTAAAAAACACAGGGCTTGTGTAACCTGATTTTAAGCATTAGTACGTGTATTATATTTATTATAAAAAACAACACTAAATATAACACGTTATATAAAGAAAAATTATGCACAACTAAAATATATATACAATAATGTAGGTGTACAAAAGGTTGAGAGCCACTGCTTCTAGTAAAATGTTGAAATGATAAATAGGTTTTGATTTCATATAGAAATCGGCAACAAAACGTGGCACAAGGCTTGAGCCACCAGACCTAAAGCGTTGGCATATGCATGGAACACGTGTGAGCCACCGGCTTTTAACGTTTGGATAGCCCATGGAACAAATGTTGGACCATCCGACTCGAAAGTGTTAATATTGGAACCTAAAAGTGAATCTATGCAAATTTCACGAACAGTTTCTTTAGATAAACTTTTTACTATATAGCCGGCTATGTATGCCACAATTTCGCGAGAACTTTCAATTAAAAAATCTGGTAATAAATTTAAATCATCAAAATTTTCATCAGTATCATTGACTTCGGTAATTCTATGCCCATCTGATGTTATGTTAATATGCTTGGATGGAGACAATATGCTAATATTTTCTAACGGAATGCAATTACCCCTAAACGAGTCTCTTAATTCTGAGGGAGTAAGAAGTTTTTGTAAATAGCCCTAAAATGTCATTGAATTATTATTATGCCCTCCGTGAGATCTAATATTACCAAAAAAAAAGTTCTATATGGTCCTGAATTTTTTTATAAAATGGTATATAATTTAATTCCCCTTCTTGTTCTACCAAACTAGTATATAAGGACTTGTAATTAAATGGTCAGAATTTAAATTAAATTTTGGTCAATAAAAATCAATTTTCGGTCAGAATTTTATTAGCAAGTGCTTAGCGCTATCCATGCAAATAAGGAATCCTAAAAATCCTGTTTTTATTCTACTAGAAACTACTCTTTCGCCATAATATGGTGAAGAAATATTATGTATTTTTTAACATATTCAAAAAAACTTAAAAATCTCTAAATGGTTTGCTTTACATAGAGGTTTCTTACAAGCCATTTTCCTCACTTAAAAGTCCCTTGTCTGTTATTGGCTTAACTATTTTTTTGTTTCTACGGTGAAGTTTTTGCCTTAGTGTGTGTATTATTTTTTCACTTTTTTTTAAATTGACCTAACATGATTTAATTTTCGTAATAAATTAATTTTTCTAGGAAAATTGTAATCTTCAGTATTCGAAATTGACGTTGACGGGAGTGGAGATGATGGTTGATTTTGTAACTGGACTGAGTTTGGTATTAATCGTTTATACTGTGGGAGCCGATTTTAGATTTGTTATGGCCAAATTTTGCTAGAGCTCTAATGAGGGTTACTTGATTATTATCACCAACATGAGCTTCTATCGATATTAGATTGTATTTCTCAAATGCTTTTTTTTCCTCTTCATCTCTACAGTCCCTAAAATACCAACCTTTTATGATAAAAAAGGAATCTGGGTTAAAATGGTCCGAACAAATGACACTTCACGGATGGCTTCCATGAAGGACGTAAAATATGTTCAAGCCACATTTTCTGCAATTTTGGTTCTAAAGGAAATCTAAAAAACGTGTATATTATTACTAACCTTTATATGTGACAAAAATATTTACTAATAAAATATATTATTTTTATCATTTATATTTAATTTAAAAATAAATTAATATAAACTCGAAGAATGGAATGCGCAGCCCTAGTTGGTACGTGTAGAATGACGTGTTTTGCACGCGTCACTTTTAATAAAAAATCTTAAAATAACACAAATAATTGCACTATGTAATCTATGAAATGATAAATTGTAATTCCTCTGCTGTTTTGCACTGTTTTTACACGATAATACCGAACAGAAAGCCATATTTTAATAAGTTTGTCGAATGCGCGTAGACGGGCACCACCGATCGCGCGTTCGACGAGGCGAATAATATTTTAAAGCACGCTAAATTTCTTCCTATAGGCCGTTCTATATTATATATTCTTTACTCTATGGTTCTATCGGCGTGGGCCCGCTTCGCTCTGTCGTCGAGGTAGCTACATCCTGAGCTACAGAGGACACACTTGGCTGTGGCTGTTTTGCCATCGGTGGCATCAACTTCGGAGAGGGCCCCAAATGGGAAATCTTTCTTATAAGTAATAAAATGATCTGCCCTATCCAATCTAGGTAGGAGCCCCGGCCCAATAGGAGTTTACCAAACACCTCCCCCAGGTTGGTCTCTCATCATTAGGTTATAGATGCTGCCGTCAAATACTAAACTAGTCACTTCTTGACTTCCTTGGTTACGCCATACAGTATGAGCATTCCATGCAATGTCTAGTTTTTCACTGACAGTACTCAAGACATCATCAGACCAATCAGTTGCCATCCATAAGTCACAACCCTGGTCGTTGCGTATCTAAGCACCATACCATTCCTCTGGTCCATGTTTAAGTGTATGTTCGGTTCCACTGTCCCTTCTGGTACCACGTGTAGATTCACTTGGAAGGGCTGCCCGTCGATGGTGATGACCGTGTGTGTGGCTCTCGGTGAGGCTATTTGATGACCTACCAAATCAGTGAACACTCAGCTCTCTGTGCTAATGGACATCTGAAGTTGTGAACAAAGCGTTTCATTGATTAAACTTGCCCTGCTTTCGGTATCTACTAATGCAAGTGTGTTTTTGTTCGCCATTCGAACATTGACTGTAGGTCCCGGTTGTAAAGAACAGCAAGTACTTTTGTCTTGACAGTCCCTTGCTAGGTGTCCAGGCTTTCTACACTGAAAGCATTCTCGGTTGCGCATAGTTCTTGCGGTGCGTTCCGTCGTCTTGGTGTGGAACGCGCTCTCGACCATTTTTTGGCAGATATTGTGACAGTTGCTACACAAACGATCAAAGCCTTCGCGGTAAAACTGTCCACAACGCAAGCACTGTCTATACTTAAATTTTGGTGTTAGTGGTCTGTTTAGAGCCCAGTCACAATTTGAACAATTCTTCTCAACTCCCTTTATAAAAGTGTACCCACACACCTGGGACACTGTCCAAATGAGCTAATCTTATTTGAGTTTTTGTCAGCTGATCAGAGTAAAGCCTGCTTAGATGGCATCTTCCACAGAATTCAGTTACTCTTTTAAACAGTCTCTTGTGATAGCATTCACTGTATTCTATTGTTTGGTCCTGGTGTGGAATCTGTGGCTTCTTCGTCGCAGCGCGAGATCTTGGTTAGGCACCACGTGTTTTTTTGCGGAGATCTCGGCGAATATGACCAGTTTCTCCCGGAAGCTATCCCAGTCGTTTGTTCCGTACATGATGGCTTTGTTCACATCTGTGTCGGCGATCACTCTGATTATGTATTTCCTTGTCGATTTTTCGTCGTTTTCGAGGTTTTTTGTGAGTTTTTCCATTCTCCCGCAATATTTTTGAAGTGACTCACCTGGTTGTCGCTGGGTCCATCGCATCTTATCGTGAGCTTCGGCCCGCGTCGCTGGTCCGGGAAAAGAAGCTAGGAGTGCCTCTTTCGTGGCTCTCCATGACGTCAGCGTCTCTACCTTTTCCTTCATCCCTTAATCGCTCAAGCTCAACAGGTTTGCCTTAGCGTCGAAGTTGGCAATCTAACACTTAATCCCTGCGCGGTTGCTGCTCCTCGAAACCTCTGATTTCAGTCTTTCTCAGCTTTTGACTGCGCCATTTCGACGCGTTCTCTCGACACTTTCAATCGGACGAGCCCCCAATTTGTAGTGGATCCTCAAGGGATCCGGGGAAGGTTCGAAAGTGGAATGAAAAAGCGATATGGCGTGGCGTCATTTATTCGCAGTGGCGTCGCGGTAAGACGGGTTAGAACCAGGACATAAACCGTCCATGTCTCTTCAGTGGACTTATTTTTAATCTTTCTCCCAATCATTTCCTCTGATAGAAAATAAGCATATCATAAAAGATATGTCTTTCATAATGGATTCACGATTGTTTAGAACAACCATTTTTTCAACCCGTCAAACATTGTGTCAAACTATGTATCTAATGTAGTTAATTCTCATTTCATTCAACAACTACATAGCATCAAAACCCTGGTATGTTAATTCTTCATTCCATGGTTCTATCTCATCTTCTAACTTAGATGGTGGCCGGTGTTACTTATCTAGTACGACATGAAGCAAACGTACCTCGGACATCACCGCCACAAACATAATGCTTAACGCATTGGCTCTTTAACCCCTCCATTAATACGGCTCGAAGTTCAAGCGACGCACAGCTCATAGCCGCATTACTCCTTCCGGTGTAACACAACGTAAATTTTGGTGACTTAATGATCGACTTGATTAAGTCGATCGTTTGCAGACGTGTGCCTGAACTTTCACAATAACAGAGAATTCTCAGTCGTTTGCTGTTTATCACCTATGAGAGTTTCTCAAATTGGTTCAGGCTAGTAACACTTGTTTTTCACTTCGATTGATGGCCAAGCTGTTTTTCGGCAAATGCCAGTCCTGATTCAACAGGGTCGGTGACGCTACCGAAACGTTTAGAAATGCCTTCATTGTTCCAGGAATGCATTTTCGCACCTTCTGCATGGCACCAATCTTGTGTTCAATTTCAGTGAGCGTGGTTGAGATAATGGTGGAAGCGTGCGTCACATATTTACTCAATAATTCGGATAAGTCCTAAAAAGTTTCCGTTATTCGGAGTAAACAGTTTATCAGACGAGTATCTAAATGAAAGATTATGTTGCGATAAATATAGAATTACGTTATACAGTCTTTCAAAAATCGGCTTTCAATGAACAAGAGATCATTGAAATTAAAATTATAGTGGTCACACCTCCTCTCAAATCCTTTGATGTATTCACTCCCACACCTAGGACACTGTCCAAATGAACTGATTCTGGTTTTCTTTTAAAATGACGGACTGTAGCTCTTGATCTATAAATTTACCAGATTTGAATCGCTGAAGCTTCGAAATAATTTATGAACGTCTTTTTATGTTTAGAAGAATTTTCGTGGGAATTTAAATAACTATGAATATTTTTTCAATTACAACATCCTTTATATCCTAACGAGGATTTAGAAAACAGAATAATTTACAACAAATACAGAAAACTTTATTGGATTTTAATGAGTAAAATAGCCACCTTCTAAGGTAAGCTTCTCCATTACTTGACTTGCGGTAATACATACTATTTGTGAATGAACGATTAGTATCATGATTAACTGTTGCGGATAAATTTGACGAAAGGATACTATCGAATAGATGATTTAAGAGGAATAGGCCACGTAGCTGGGTCATCGAATTTGATATTGGAATTTATGTCTACTAGATTCGACCGTTTTGATTCGAAAATTATTAATAGTATTTTCATATACTCTGTTAATATTGTCATTTTCACTGATATGATTTTCATCGAGAAAAATATTTTTTGTTGAATTATTACTATCAATGTTTTGTGTTTTTTTCATTAGTAGATCCATTATTGAAAATAATGTTATTTAATAAAGTATTATTATCTTTATTTGTATTATTTGATACATTATCGTACATACTATTTTCAGGAATATTCTTATTAAAGAAGCTAACAAACAATTTCGAACATTCTTGAATGTTTTGTTCTTTTACCAATTTTCTTTTTCGGTTTAGAATAATTATTTTGATGCCATTATACTAACTTAATCCTACAGCTCGGCCATTCCTGACGTTCATCCGATCTTGTATGCTTCAACCACTCCTGCACATGGTTTCATGTGGTCAGCTGATGAGGTGGTGCTTGGTGGTCCCTCTTCAGCCATCATGGACACATTTGAGTCTGCACTTAAGCCTATGTCTGTGGGACCACAAGACCTTTCCTATGTTGTTGTGAAAGTTCTCTGCTATCTTGAGAGGAAAGCAGGCTGCCATTCTAGGAATAGTGATGGTAGTGGATGACAGCACTTTCAGCATTTTTGTTTGTATTGATGTTATACTTTTCCTTATACCAGGACGTAAACCGTCCATGTCTCTTCAGTGGACTTATTTTTAATATTTCTCCCAATCATTTTCTCTGATAGAAAATAAGCATATCATAAAAGATATGTTTTTCATAATGGATTAACGATTGTTTAGAACACTCATTTTTTCAACTCGTCAAACTATGTATCTAATGTAGTTAATTCTCATGTCATTCAACAACTACATAGCATCAAAACCCTGGTATGTTAATACTTCATTCCATGGTTCTATCGCATCTTCTAACTTAGATGGTGGCCGGTGTTACGCGTATACTTATCTAGTATGACATGAAGCAAACGTACCTCGGACATCACCACCACAAACATAATTCTTAACGCATTGGCTCTTTAACCCCTCCATTAATACGGCTCGAAGTTCGAGCGACGCACAGCTCACAGCCGCATTACTCCTTCCGGTGTAACACAACGTAAATTGTTGTGACTTAATGATCGACTTGATTAAGTCAATCGTTTGCAGATGTGTGCCTGCACTTTCACAATAACAGGCGGGATTCTCAATCGTTTGCTGTTTATCACCTACGAGAGTTTCTCAAATTGGTTCAGGCTTAAAGTGACACTTGTTTTTCACTTTGATTGACGGCCGAGCTGTTTTTCGGCAAATGCCAGTCCTGATTAAACAGGGTCGGTGACTTTCCCGGAACGTTTAAGAATGCGTTCATTGTTCCAGGAATGCATTTTCGCACCTTCTTCATGGCGCCAATCTTGTGTTCAATTTCAGTGGGCGTGGTTGAGATAATGGTGGAAGCATGCGTCCGCGCCAACAGTACAGCGGAGTCGACCATTGCCTATAATAATCATAATATATACTGGCCGAGGATTTTATTTCGGTCACATTGAAGTTAGTTGGTTCTGCTGTGGTCAGGTAAAAGCCGTAATAGGTCTTCTGCAACAATAAACAACACTTAGATCCGATTCTATCGGGTATTTTGGTAAATATTGTGACATTTCGTTGGCTAAATATATAAGCCAATTGTTCATGACCATCATTTCTATTTTCTTATAGAAAATTTTTTTCGTATTTCAACCTCATGGTAATTTGCTTGTATTAACGTGATTCGATCTTCACTTGAAAATTTGTGTCTGTTATCTTAAAGGTGGAATGATTTACATGTTTCCCTTATTAATTTTATATGTTCTTCATACGTCAATCCAAATTTGCAAGGCTCTTTACATTCCCTGTTTCATATTTAGGGTTTGGGAACCTTAGGGATGATTGATCTCGTGGCCAATGAAACTTAATGTGAAATCTAGTAAGTTGTTTCTTACAGTATTTTCATATGTGCGATGGACGATTAATGTTCGGGAGTTCCAGATTGTCTTCGCGTCTGCCGATTGACTTAACGTGCGAGATGCATAAGCTATGGTAAATCATTTGAAATTTTACCTTGTGATAGAACAGCACCTGTAGCATAATTTGATGCGTCTATAGTGAGAATAAATGGAACTTCAAAATTTGGAAATTGAAGTATAGATTTACTCACAATTTCTCTTTTAATATTTGGAAAGCAATTTCCTTTTTTTCATTCCATGAAAATTTTACATCTTTCTTTAATAGTAACATTAATTTTTGTGCCACTTTAGCGAAATCTGGAATAAATCTTCTATAATATATTAAAGCTATTCCAGCCGCGTTCCTTGTGGTGTCAATATTGTATTTTTCTTAATGTCATGACATCACGGTCCAGGTTTCTTCAGTAGACGTCTTTATTTTTTCCCGGTCATTCCCTCTAATTGCAAACATGCAGATCATGAAAGAAAGATCCATGGTTATTGAGAACAACCAATTCTTCCCTACCTCCTACACTCACTTTTACTGTTATCTCTTCTTTTTCCTTCGTCCCCATTTATCTGTTATAATTCTCTTACATCTCTCAATAATTTTAATGCATCAAAGCCTTGATAAGTTAATATTTCCTTCCGTGCTTCGTAAGTCTTAGCCTCTACAAACATAAGATCATCTTGTTCAGAAGTTGTGAGGCAATCCTTGATTGAGTCGTCTGCTAGGTACCACTGGTAAATGGCATTCCAGCATTCTCTAGTGGCTGTCTTCGTGGTATCTGAAGTACTTGGCTAGACCATGGTTAAGGATTCAGAATTATCTATTTGTGCGTGGGGTCTATTCTTTCGTCTTTTTGGGAAAATTGTATGACAATTACTACCAAGAAAGTCAAAACCATCCCTGTATGATTGACCACAGCGTAAACACTGCTGGTACTTGACTTTAGGAGGATGTGGTCTGTTTAAGAACCACGCACAATTGGAACAATTTTTTCAACCCCTTTTATGAATGTGTTACCACACCTTGGACACTGCCCAAATGCGCTTTTATTTTATTTTATGTTTTATATTCGCGGGTACTCGATGATAACCGGTATTTATCGGACAGGCGACTGACCATATGGGTTAAAGTTATTAGTCTGAATGCGTTTGGTGTTGCAGCTGATCTAAAAGAAGCTGCATAATACGAAAACATGGTTGACAGATCAGTGAAATTCCTATCTTTTCTATGCAATACATCATCTATTACTAAGTGCACCAAAAAGAAAACCAGGTGAATATTTGTTGGAGGGATAACCCCAATCCTGGGGGATCAGTGCAGTGCTGTATGAGCAAAACATAGATCTAGAAGTGCTAGATTCATCACTCAGTCCAATATCTGTTGGACCACACAGTACTTTTCCAATGTTGTTATGAAAGTATTGTGCAATTTTCAATGGAAAGCATGCAGTCATTCTTGGTATTGTTATTGTGGTGGGAGATAAAGCTATTCCAGCCGTGTTCCGTGTAGTATCAATATTATATTTTTCTTGAAACCGTGACATCACAGTCCATCCATGCTTCTTCTGTGACTTCTTCCTTATTTTTTCCCAGTCGTTACCATGAATTGCGAACATACTAAAATACTAGCATCTTAGTGACATCTTTTTTTATTTGATTAATGAGAGTCAAATGTCTTCGATACAAAAGTTATTACTCAGAGTGGGGTTTTTCAATATAGAGTTCACACGCGCCCGTGTGTGCACGTGTCTAACGCCAAAAACATTTTGAACGCGCCCTTGCATACAAAATGGTGAAGTGGTTAATATAGGGCGGTATTCTTTAACAATATTATGGTCGATTCTCCATAACCATCGCCATACAGCCCTGGCACACATGAAATTGCAATAAATGTTTTGTGTCGGGCCATGCATCGCCATGACTTGACGTTCTCCGTCGCTGTTGTCGTCGAGTATTAATCGAGTAATTTTCAAAATACTCGATTATCGAGTACTTGAAAAATAGACGAGTATACTCGAGTATTGAATACTCGATTACTCGAATTGGAGACTCTAATCGTTAGTATGTGCTGTAAGTAAGCAGGCGACCCACCGGTGTGTCGTTAGCGATTAACAGCTTAATATATCGTGGCCAAATTCGTGTAAAATGGCATTATTGCAAATTCTTTAAATTTGGACTTGTGAATAAATACCAATTTATATAATTCGACCCTCAACATTTTTGTGAAAAGGGTATACCTTTTCTCGAAAGCCACTCCATCATTAAATACCTTTTTTGAGTTTGATGTTGTAGACGAGTTTATCTGCTTATTGTGATATGATGCATTATTAATTATCACCACCGATCTGGGCTCTATATTTGGAATTAGCATCTCAGCTAACCATTTTTTATAATTGTCGAAGTTCATATTGCCATGGAAGTCGACCGTCTTTTGATGTTACTTATATTTTAAACAAGCATTCAGTATAAATCCTGCCTCACTGCCAGCATGTACGATAATAAAACGAGGACCTTTTGATACGGGCTTTCAAATACCACTGTCCGATGAATCGCTCCACGCCATAGATGAAGTGTGTATGGTGTGAACATATGTTACGCCAGCTCCTTCCTGAATAGCCTCCTCATAAGTTGATGGATCAACACCTTCTGGAGCGAACACTTTGACCAGGTTGACAGTATTTTTATATGCAAAGGTCATATATTTTGCGTTGGCTGCGATGTTTGTGACATTGATTTCATTTATCTTCCTTGCGTTCTTGGACCGCTGTGAGCCCAGCAGTGTACCCACAACATGTACGAAAAAGTAGAAAGTTGGGTTCATCACTGTAGAATAAGGTGATCTCTGGACTATTCAGAGATCTATTTGATACGGGAAGTATGAATCACCGTCGACTACCTCCTCATCATCGTTCATCATTTGAACGATCTCATCGCCCAGAGATAGAACAGACAGCCAGTCGAGCAGTTCAGACCCATCCTCCATTCCGAGGAAATTGATTAGATGATGAGTGGACATGAGAGCGGCACAGTCCCTATACCGTGATGGAATTGTAGAGAATCTGTATATTGAGTCTTCCGCTGATTTAAACTTCTCAAAGAACATATCGACAGCGGCTACAATGATACAGAAGTTCTTGTCTTGTGTTAAGTGTTCTGGATGCAGCAAAGGTTTCTAGTGCTACGCGTACTCCTATTGGTAATTTAGCGTGAGCCTTAGCTCTCTCTACCAATTTCATAAGCTGTTGCTCAGCCGCCCTCCCTAATCTGTATCCCGCCAAAGCCAATAAAACTAAGGATTGTGATTTTACTGTTGGAAGAATTTTCGAATTTCGAGTATTAATCGAGTAATTTTCAAAATACTGGATTATCGAGTACTTGAAAAATAGACGAGTATACTCGAGTATCGAATACTCGATTACTCGAATTGGAGACTCTAGCTGCCAGGTCTTCACACATAAGCACCGTTCAATTTGGAATGTAAAACGTTTCATTCAACATCCAATTTTATTGTTTAAATTAAAAAAAATATCTGAAATGAAAAGGATTAAATTTTAAATGAAAATGGTTTTATTTGAGATTAAAAACCTGTATATATATATGCAGTCTGAGCGTTCGGGAGTAGTCGAGTCGACTGTGTCTGGTCCTGTTTTGGTACCGCGTTATATTTACAGTCTGTTACGTCAAACGCATTTCCACTCCGCACTTTGAAGGGGGTAGTAGGAATGCGTCGTTCTTGTAGACAGTTGTTCGCGTCGTATGTTTAATTTTCTGCTGCAATGCTGATTTTTCTGCTGGCCGTGTGATCTCTAACATGTGCCTCAATTGAAGAAATATTATACTTTTCAAAGGCCTTGATCTCCTCCGCATATTTGAGAGAGAACTTATAATAGTAAACGCCAAATAGAATTGGAATAGGGAATTCAGCTATTTGGTATCCTGCTGAAGCTGATACAAACAAACCCAAGTAAGGTGCGTTTCTCACATCATCTGCTATAAGCTGCATCTTGTGACATCAACAAAACTTTGGCCATATTGAGGCTCGCAACTCCAAAGTTCAATGATGTCGTGTTTTTAGACGTGAAAACCAAGCGCATCTGGACAACAAGGGGCTCCACCACTTTGGTAGATCATACTTGGTCTGTATTTTTGTGAGATCAGCAAGCTAAACCATCTGCATGACGACCGACTAACTGAGCAGTTAGTCGGTCTATATATCAGATTAACTGAGCAGTTTAGACCTGATATATAGGTGGTCATCTGATCCTCCGATGGAATTGGCACTTTTGGGAAATTCGGTTTCTTTAAAAAGCTGCACATATTGCTTTTACTTTTCTTGAAAGATTTCCGTATTTACTTCCTGGCTACTTTGTGTCAAGCCATTGGGGTTCCAAAATGCCGTTCTCAAAAAATGAGCAGACATTTATTCATGCTTAGATATGACCAGTGTTGAAAGATTTGGCATGGAGTCAATCCTTTCCATTAGCTTTTGTTATCATATCTTCAAGTTTATTCATTGTCAGTTGCTCTTTTGGTATAAATGTTTGTATTTTCACTATTTTTGTTTTTGACCTTATCGCGTTAGCATACTTAACTTTGGGTTGGTTTTATAACGAGTTTCATAATTTAATCTCGTGTTAATTTCTGTTATCAGTAACATGATTCGATTTTCATTTGAAAACTTGTGTTAAGATATAATAAAAGTGTTATTTACATGATTTCATTTTCAATTTATTTTTGTTTATCACACGTCCGTCCTAATTTGCGAGGCTTCTCGCATTCTCTATTCCATATGGTACTTATTATTATCTTCATTTTTCTTGATAAATAAATTATTGAAGAGTTCCATGTGACTTGATCCAAAAGTTCCAAGTCTTGTTGATCATGACCCAATCTCGGGGGTCAAAAATGAAGTCTTCTTCGGCTTAAACACGACCGATTAGTCCAGTGATCTCGTCGCTTATCTTGGAGCAGGTCGTTCTAGCTGGTAGGTTGACTCGAATTATCTTTTCCTTTCCATTTGTTGTCCTTTTCAACGTTGATCTGGTTCGTTTTTATCTTGCATATTTAGTAACGTTTGGATCAAGAATTAGTGCTACAGCTATTCTAGTACTCTTTCTCTCAAATCTTTCATTTTTGCAAATATAAAGTCGCTTTGTCGTTATTTGTATTGACGTACATCACACTTCAATTTATGCTTAGACCAAATGAATACAGAGGTAGTAAATAGTCTTACGTTCCTTGAGCTCATCATCTTACATTGGTCCTGAGGATATAAAAGTCTGATAATATAGTTTCATTTCTGGTGGTTTTTCTTATATAATGTTAAAGGCTCTTGAAAGTGCAAAATCGTTGTCTTTCAGGATTTATATGCCTCTAATCTCAGGATATTCCTGTTCTCAGTGGCAGTCGGTGAAATACTTTCTATCTATATCTTTCACGCGAGCGATCGAGAGGGAAAGTATTTCACTGACCGCCACTGGTTTCGATGAGTAAAATTTTCCATATTGATGTAATTTTGTCTCACTCTTTGAAGAATGAACTTCTCTTTTCTGGCTATTCTGATTCAAGTTTGTTATTTACGTGATATGGTATTAAGAGAAAGTAACTAATTAATTGTGTTATATTATCTTCTAGATACAATTTATAATGCTTATAACATACAATATGTTTCACGAACTATCTATTTGGTTTACTTGGTCTATAATCTCGTTTTTATTCACTCTTGATAGTCGTATTGAACCTACTAGATTGTTTGTGCTGATTTCTACTCTTGCATAAAATTGATCACAGGTTTTCCTGGATTTTGTTATTACCAAGTTCCTGTTCTAATTGCAACGAATGTTTATTTTCACAAAAGGTTGAGATTAATTGTTTGAGGTTCTTGCATGTGTAATAATTAACAAGTATTTTAACAAAAATGGATACAAATTCTTTTGTTCTCTATCAAAGATAAAATAAATTTCATTAAGGTATGTAGGGATAATCTGACGCCATATTGATACAACTTCTACGCCCTACATGTTTAATCAGTAATATGAATATGTATTGTGTGGTTAACTCTGATATCAGACTCAATGTGACACTGGTGTGATTTAAACAACCCAAAAATTGGCTTACAATGTAATGTGATTCTCGAAAATCATTGCTCTGCTGGATCCCTGCCTAGTTTTCGAAAGTCTGCGTGACTATTTAGCATTTCTAATGGTTATTGTTAACTCGAATCAAATCATTTCTTAACCTGTTTTTAATAAGTTTCCGAACGGTCATAAGTGTATTTGTGCACTTAGCAATTACATAAGAGTCAATTTAGTCATAAGTGTTACAGATCATATATGTACCCAATTAAATAAATGTACAACTTATAATATTATAATCCACAACATACTGAAAGATAAGTGTAATTGTAAAAAATGCTCTCGCTTACTGATTTATTATTATATTTATGTTAACACTAAATTTAAACCAAAGTAGACGCAACCAATGTATGAACTGTTTATTCTTACAATAAAAAATGTTTGTTCTAATTTAAATTGTAAAATTCATTAAAAATAATATGTGTAGAAATTGTATTTTTATATTAATAAATTATTGTCTTTAAAAAAATATGTTTTAATATGAATAAATTTATTAAACCCACAACCAACTAAATGTGATATGAAGAAAAACGAAACCAATTTTAATTTAAGTAAGTATACTGAATCGAAATATTATACGACAAAAGCTCTGGGTAAGTATAAGATTTTATCTCACCAGGAATCTTGCATTTTATTTAATTTAATAATTTTTGAAATCTGTATCTATGAAATTGCACATTTACAGGAATTGTTTTTGTTGAATTAAACTGCAAAAGAATTGATAAAGAAATGCTTCCACCTATAAGATTAAAGATTTCCTCAGAAATGGAAGCTGTGTGTAATTAAAGTCAATGGCTCAAAATACATATGTAAGTTAGAACATCATCAGTCTTGTTTGATTCAAATTTTTATTGATGCTATAGGACAGCGCTGTCAAACTACTTTTAGTCAAAACGTTTCAGGGGGGGGGGATGATGTTAGTAAAAATTAAAGTAAAATATTGTCATGTATGGAAATATTTTATTTGTACGAAATGTTCTTGGCCCATCAGTTGAACATATCTGCTCTAGTAATCTATTGTTTTTCTGAGAATTATAGGTTTTGACATGGCATGTTCTGTATATTGCCATAATTTAAAAAATTAGCAATACAAAAATATTTTTAAAGTAAGAAAATAATGCTATACTATAACAATAATATTCGTTTGTAAGGTTGATAAGGAGAATGAGATGCACGTTATCAAATTGTTTATGTATTTTTTAAGTAAATATATACATAAGAAGTTGTGTGAAATTGAATAAAAGAAGTCGATTGAAAACCACTAACAATGGAGTTCGAAACGATCACTGCTTTTCAGAACCAGATAGCTTGCCTAAGGAAATGTCTGCATATAAAGCTTCAATCTTTTGATTACGAAAAAAATTCTTCCTTCCCTAGATACCGGAGATTCCCAGGATGTGAACACGCACCACAAAAGAGACTACGACGTTGAGGATTTGCCCTGCGCTTGTCGAACCTCAATAGAATGCCGGCGTCGGGGCTTCGCCCTTGGATGGTGTGGCCACCGATGCTGTGTACCCGGTGACGGTGACCTGCGAAGCCACCTAGTTCCTGAATTAAATAAGAATAAAATTAATGTTTTCTTTCACTACTAAAATTCAACATTTTTTACAATAAAAAATATATTTTAAACTAGCAGATAGTGCTTTCATTCACTATTTGGAATTAAATAAAAAAAATATGAGTATAGTGAAACCTCGACTTACACAAGTGACTTGACTTACGAGATGATTTTAGCTCTTACCAGCATTCTGCATTCCAACATTACACATCTCAGCATCGCAGAATATAAAAAATTCTGAAATGACATTTATTCAAGTGTCTGTTTAGAGCAGTATACTCAACCTGTTTTTCCTCCGAGTCAAATACAGAGCCGCAGCATAATATAAAAAATAAATGTACTTTCCTGTTATCGGGGGTCAAATTAATTTTAAATGATTAGTTTTAAGCTTTGAATATAATTCCAGATTTTAGAGAATATTTGGTATTGATTATGAATGGTTGCAGGTTGAGTGTCGCTGGTTAGAGGTATATAAATATGGTAAGCGTAGAGATAGAGCTGATCGGGTTGCACCCGTAAATAGTAACTACTTTTCTTTATAGAATGAAAAATTGCTGATTTAAATGGATTGAAGATTCTAAATGTAAAAGCTTACCGTTCAACGCATAAAACAAAAGTGGATAAAAACGATGATAAATTTGTCGCTAGTTGTAGGTGGTTTAACAGATTTAGAAAAATATTTCCTTATTAGTTTCAGGAGAGCATACATCAATCGATGTAGAAACTGCAAAAATACTTCAGGAAAATTATAGAATAAACGGTTAGTATACAGCTGATTAGGTGGTTAACGGGAATGAAACGGAATATATTGAAGGTAAATGACAGAATGAACATAGGTTTCTACAAATGTAAAATCTGCTTCTGAATATAAAATGGATGATAAAAATCATAATTTAGAAAATATGATTAAAGAACTACATAATAGAAAAACTGAAAACTTTTTAATTAAATTTGCTCCCTCAACTGAACTGTGCAGAATTTAAAAAACAATTTCAATAATCTTACAAGTCATGAAAAGAATTTCAAACTACAAATAACTTAAGGGTCCTCGAGACCATCAATCGTTATGTGTTTGATGGTTTTGAATGAGGAGTGATTGATGGTGCGTCATTCGCTATGATTCATTCGGTTTGTTGCGCCGTTGAAGGAAGTCGTGTCATACCTATATACATACATATTTTTGCGAACCTGTCTTGGGCTGCCAAATTTTTCTGATGCAATCCAGGGTAATCCGAGACGGTTGGTAACCTTACTTTTAGTATCTACCGATCTGCGGTACCGCCTCCTTTGCAAATAATTCTACAACAAACAGCCTGATGATTATAAAAGATTCTTCGAATGGACCAGGAATCATTTGACACGTTATTAAATATAATCTGGCTAAATATTGAAAACAAGACAAAAAATATGGGTCAGGCTATTCCTGCTAGTCAAAGGTTCTCTATAACAATAAGATACTTATAGTCCAGTCAAATAAGGATATAACCTCTGAATGAAGGATAGAAAGCTGAAATTTTGTACAGACCTTTGTTTCGATGTTCTTAAGATTGCCTGAAAAGTCTCATAAGATCGAGTGTCCGCTAGTCAAGATATCAAAGGTCAGGAAAATCTTTTTTTTATCATCTATGCAATAAATTAAATTATTTTAAAATTAATTAAAGGGTTCTAATTTGGACTTTTGTGGTAAAGCTAAGTAAATCAAATAAAAAATCATTAAATTTAAAATTGTTTATTTAACTTAAGTAAAACAAATTTTAACAAATAAAATTTCAAGGAACTGGGATGCAGAGCATGCTTCATTGTCATATTCAATAAGAGATTGGTCTTGTAGCAATACAGGTGGTTGATTGTATATGAGAGAAACCGAAATTGTAGGGGTTTAATTACGTGAATTGTATCGTATGTATTTGAAACTAATTTGGTGCAGACTGTGTAATTTGTAAAGAAATAATTATTATGGGTGCAGGTGATTAAACATGTGATGTCTAAGTTACGTGCGATAAATTTGGTGATTGTGAGGAATCGAAGGCTGAGAATTTTTGGGATGAATAAGAAGGTGAATCTATTTCGCCTTGAAAAAGTACGTCGTTAATTATTTTTTGTGCATAACGCTTATGGTCGGGAGCTAGTCACATTTTAAATTCAATTTCTGGTCTTGTGAAATATGTTTTAGCTAAATCCAATAAATCGCCAGGTAGTGATAATTAATATTGATATTTTATTAATTATATCTTATTTATATTTATAAATAAGTAATTAATAGTAATTATTATTATTATTATTTAATTATTACAAACAATAAAAACCAATCACAAAAACAGTTGACAATATTAAAACAGTCGAAATAACGTATAAATATATTCATAAGTATTTACAAATCACAATTTTCATTGAAATATTGATGACATAATTTAATTTCGATTCACAAATTAAAGTATTAAAAAGCGAATTTCCGCGATGCGTTTGTGCTAATCCTAAAAGTGGCCTAAAGAAGCACGATCGAAACCGCGCGCGAAATACAAACAACTAAAATTAAAGCGTGACTTTATAATTATATATACCACTGTTTCATCGCAAATTCTATAAATAAAATCACTGAAATCGTTTACTAGGAACTCAAACTGATTTTTAAAACATATATTGCCATCTTTTACCTTTCCGTTTCTTTAAAAAACGAAGGTTTTAACGAGCGCATCATATCATGCGCTTGGCGTTAGACAGTAGATTTACTTGCGCTTGGCGTTTAAAGGATTAAAGGGTAAATTAAACGGGGCATGCATTTTAATTATAAAAATAATGGTCGGACGCCGACGCTTCTTCGGCCAAAAATAAGAGCTGTCAAACTGACGCGAGTTGTCATTTGACTTCGTTGTCAGTTTAAAATGTTTATTTCGCTAATCTTGAACAGTTTCGTCTGCGATAATATTCCATAAGTCGTTTTTCGGACTATCCGATGGAGACTTGCAGGGCTTGTCTTCGCAGGAGCGCTCAATTCCAAAGTTTGAATTCGGACAATTGTGTAGTACGATTTAGGGAATGCACATCGTTGGAAGTGAGTTTTTCATCGATTGACTTAGAACAATTATATCTCAACTAATATCATAACTAGGTTTTCTTTTAACATAATATCTGTTATTTGGAAAATTTCAAAGGAGGACAGAAAGACAAATTGGTACGGGACCTAAAAAAAAGATCATCTCTGAATTGTTTTGAGTAGGAGAAATTGCTAGAAGAGCTCAAAAAAGCCTTCCTTGAACAAAAATTTCCGAGATGTCCTTTTTATTTTAAAAATCTGGTCACTTTAAATTCATGTAATATAGATTAGCAAAACTTGGTTTCGCAAGCATTTAGAAGCTCTTCTCCAGGAATACAAAACCATCTAACGTCACGAATATTATTAGCAAACAAATTTATTTGTACACTGAAACAAAATAAAATAGAAACATACTCATTATTATATTACATATAATATAATACTAGATAAATAAATAATGTAAATTCATTTTTTTAGGCCAACGTCGATGATGAACTACCGCAGTGCATTTGTCAACCTTGCTATGATATGATTCATCAGTTTTATTTTTTTAAAAGGTTATGTCGGCAATCTGATGCAATTTTACGTCGGCGAAATCAGGTAATTTAAAAATACATAAAATTGAATGGTCGGAATTTAAATCAACTTTGGGTCAGAATAAAAATTAAAAACAGTCAGAATAAAAATAATAAACAGTCAGAATAAAAATAAAAGATGACTAGAAAAAAAAATTAAATAAAATCATAATAAGGTAACGTGCTGCCACAGTACGCAGGAAACTTCAAGTTAACCTATTTAACTATCTCAATCCAATCATTCCAAATATACTCAATAACAATTGCTTAATGAAATTAAGTAGTGGGAAAAAAAGAAAAACCATTGTTAATAATTATATTATAATTTTTATGCAAGATGCATTTTTTTAATCCACTACAATTACATCAATTTTTTATCAGTTACAAATTTCGTTTAAAATTGTTTTGATGCATTCGATCTGTTGCAGACTCTTTCTCTCTAAAGCAGCGTTTCCTAACCTTTTTTGGCTCACGTTCCACTTGGTAGTACATCACACTTAATTATACCACTTCGTAAAAATTATTGTATTTCGAGAAATTTGTTATTCTATTTGCATTATAAATTTTATAAAGTGATTATATTTCCCAGAACTCAATTTATTTAAGTTTAAAAAAAATACCAAAGGTTTTATTTTTTATGATAAAAATAAGACATTTGAACTTTACATATCACAATGTTTTTTTTTTTAAATAAAAGCTGCTCAAGCTCATTTCTTGTCGAAATTCAAAACCAGGATATTTAAAGAAGTATTTTTTAATAACTAAATTTTATTAAAAAAAATTACATAGAATTAAATTAAATTATTTGTATAAAAAAAAATTAAATGCGCCGCCGCAGGCAATTTTTTCCCAAAAATTACCAATATTAATAGAAAATATATGTATATAAAATTAATTAAACACGGTAAATGTAAAAATTTTTCTGATGAAAACGAGATAATTTACACTTGCATTTTTACAAATTTACAGCAGCGCCTCAGGCAAAATTTTTGTTTTAAATATAATAATATTAATGAAATTGTATTTAAAAATATTTTTACTACCGAAATTATCTATTTATTATCGAAAATAATAGTTGTTAATAAAAGTGTAGCTTAAGATTATAATACTTTGTTATCAAGTTATAAGTTTAATTTTTAAACAAATTTTACGAAAATATAAGCACAATAATATAAGCAAAATAAATTTAATGAGATCCTTGTGCTTGTTTTGAAGAACATAATTTTTTGAAATTTGGTTCAAAAGATGTGAGAACCTTTAAATCTACACCTGCGTCCAATTTGTTTCGATACTTATTTTTAAAAAAAACCTATGAATAAAAATCTTTTTCTACTAATTCCGTACTAGTGAACGGTAATAAGAATTTGAGAGCTTTTTCAGGAAGTTCATCATATTCTTTATCGATGTTTAACCAAAAACGAATTAGATTGTTTCGTTCGAATTTTACTTGTATAGTTTTGTCACTTGATAAGTCTATTAAATTTTCTTTATCTTTTATTGATAACGATGAAGCTTTTTCTAAATTTTCTGCATAGAAGGGGTTTGAAATCCAATTTATTATCTTTGTTTTCGGGTTTTGGAAAATACTCCATGAAAGACGATTTTAATCCTGTTAAATAAACTATTATGTGTTCTCGTAAATCTTGAGACAAGCTATCCTTATTTACAACCAAAAAGTATGTAGAGTTTCGAATACTTCCGGTTGATTGTTTTCGATACACTGTTTCCAAAAATCTAATTTCTTAATCATGCTTTCAATTTTATCATTAACATTAAAGATCGTCATCGAGCTTTTCTGAAAAATTATATTTAGGAAAAATACAATAGTTTAAATGATATTTTTATGTCCGCCATTACTGATTATTTTTCGCGTACCACCAACTATCTACTCACGTACCACTGGTGCTACGCGTACCACAGGTTGGGAACCGCTGCTCTAAAGAGTGAAGTATATTCTCTGTGGAGATGGTCGACTGTTTGCCCTTAAGTTGCGGAAAATAACATATTATGTAATTTTCCAAATCTCATTCATCATCTCGTTTGTATCATTTAATTTTATTATTTCATGATTTCCTTTCCATATTTTATGACAATTTTGTATACATGTACTTATTACTTTATGAATAAACCATTATAAAATAAAACGAGCCTCTCTGATTTTTATATTTAAAATGTATAATAGTAATAAATATTGTATTTTGTACTTATAGAATATGATTGATGTTAAACTTGAACATGATGACACAGGACCTCACAATGCTCGTGATTATCTACAAGGAACTGTAACAATTGGTAATAAAATTAATTTTATGGTATTAGAATAATTAAAATAATACACATAAAAAAATCTTTTTGGTAAACTGTTATACAGTGCAATCAATTTTTTTTACTCGCCAATCCGAATTCTCTAATTGTCATTTTATTACTATCTAAACCGAATTTTGCCACAGTTCACTTAAAATAACAAAGCATATATATCTTCAACACCACTCTTTTTACTTAGGAGCAAATTTCTGTTGATAAAACATTCTATTTCTTTTACTTAAATTTATGATCCCTACTATATGCTGATCCCGTTGTTTTGATGTAATTATAGAACGTCCAGATCGAGGTTTATCACAACTCAGTCCTGTATCCTTTAATTTTTTCATATTTTCCTGCATGGTGGTCTAAGAGATATTAACCAAAGATTAGACGAGCTTGCGTGTTAAAATTATTTGTCATTCCCAGACCTCTATTAAACTTGCCCTTTTTATAACGCCTTTACTTATGTGGCGTTATAAAAAGGGCAGTGGTTATCAATCTTTTAAAAATATTCATCCAAATTTAATTTTAAATAATAAAAAAAAACTCGATTTGCCATTTTTCTCAGGAAAAAACACTAACTGTATCATACACATATTTTTAACGTTGTCATCATAATCTTACGATCTTTGTAAAAAAAATTATTAAGTCATATTAAAAGTACAATCATTTCAATTTTTTTGGAATAGGTGAAAGCATGGATGCTAATATACCTGAAGCATTTGATGCAATTAATTCTAATCGGGTAAGTAGCTATAATGTGCTTTAGTTTGTAAAAATAATTCTTTTAAAATTTATTTCAGGGAACTAAAGTAGAAATTGAATTTTGCAGCATCAATAGTGATGCAATTATTAAAAGGAGGAATATGGACACAGGTTAGACGCACAAAAAAATTGTTTTTCATGAAGTAGCTAATTTGAATACACAAAAGAATATTGCTGGTTATATCAAGACGAGATGATCTGATATTAATTTATTAATGACTCAATGATTTATTACTGTCACTGCAAATTCAGAATTAAATCTGCTTGAAGCGATATTTTGAGAGTCTTATCCGTCATTGTGATTTCGACGTAACATTCACTTTTTAAAGATGTTAAGGGATGAAGTTTGACTATACGTCAATACTGTAGGTTTGCGAGTTGCGATCGCGACCTATATTCTTTCACGCACAGCCAGAATGTCAGCAATCGAATCTAATTTGTATCATCGAATTCCTAATTTTTTTTTTTTATCTATTTTTATGTGTATTCATATATGTTAGACTTCATTATAAATAATTAGTATTAGCAATTTCGTTATATTTGAAACTTTTTGTTTTTTTTTGTCAATTTGCAGATTTGTATGATATTAAAAATGAATCCGATTCGAGCACAGACAATACAGATTTGTTATCAGACACTGAAACACACGTATGTTTTACATTGCTTATTAGATAGTATGTGCAACTGTTTATATAATAAATTCATTTTTTTGCAGAAGGGTAGTTTAAAAATCAGCAGTGAAGACACCTTCAACAGATTGTGTTTATTGCGCGGTGTAAAATGTGAGGCATGTGAAAAAATATTTTATGATAACGCTACACTCGCAAAACACAGGACAATTCATAAAGCGTTCAAGTGCGATTTGTGCGATAAAACGTTTGAATCTGAGCCTATCCTCTTGACTCACATGATCTTTCATAAGGATGAGAACGGATACAAATGCATACACTGCTCGTTGTCGTTTAAACGCCAAAATGGTCTCAAGAGACACATCCTTGTTCACAAAAAAGATGGATTGAAGTGCGAACGTGATAAAACATTGACTAAAGTTAAAAAATTCAAATGCGAACATTCAGAATCTGATATCAAATGTGACAAGTGCAAAAAGACGTTTAAAACCCTGCAGCACCTAATGAGACATTCTGTGGTTCATTTAGAAGAGAGGAAGTACAAGTGCGAACATTGCCCCAAGTCTTTCCAGTTTGTTTACATCCTCAAGCGTCATATGCTATCGCACGCCGATTATAACTTCATTTGCGACTGTTGCGAAAAGACATTTAAAACTAAACGAGCGCTCGTTTTTCATATGTCCGTTCATACGGGAGAGAAAAAATATCAATGCGAACACTGCTCGAAGTGCTTCTATCGCGACGAATCGCTCAAGCGACACTTGTTATCGCATAGCGATTTCAAATGCTACATATGCAAACAAACATTTGAATCGCAACAAGTTCTGATGACACATGAAGCGACTCACATCGACGTGATCGCTTACAAATGCGAACATTGTCCCAAGAGCTATTTTACAAAATACGAGTTGAACAAACATTCAATGTGGCATAAGGAAACGCGCGACGTCGAATGCAGCCGTTGCGATAAGATGTTCAAAAACAAACACGCTCTTTCCATGCACATGAAAGTCCACACGGCCGAAAAGATATTCAAATGCGAACACTGCTCGATAACGCTCAAGTACAAGAACAATCTCAAACAGCATCTTTTGACGCACAACGTCGCTGATATCATATGCGATATGTGCGGCAAGATGTTTAACAACAAGCGGTCGCTCAAGACGCACATGATCGTCCATACGATCGACAAGAAGTACAAGTGCGAGTACTGCTCCAACTCGTACAAGCACAGGCACAACCTCAAGCATCATCTCAATTCTCATAAGATCGTCGCCGACATTGAATGCATCGTGTGCGAAAAGATGTTCAAGTCTAAAAAATCACTGCAGAAACACATTACTAACGTTCACATGGGAAAAGGGAAAGTTTGATTGAAAATGTTAATCATAAACGTATTTACATTGTATTATTATTTGCCAAATAATTAAATAATAACGCCAAAGTCCCTAATTATGAATGAAAGATGGAAGCGAGTACTTCTATCCCATTTTCTAATTTAAATTGCTGGGGGTGGAGTACGATAAGAGGATTTTCTATTGTTAATAGATTGACAAAAGGCATGCTCTAAGTCGTTGTGCAAATCAATTATATATATATTATTATTTAACACATTGAATACCATGTGCACAAATTTGTACTTTTTGTCATTTTAACTTCATATTACAAAATCATTATTTAATGCTCTATCCAAAGATGTTACTAATTTTATATTAACTAAAATAAGTTAAAAAATCGATAACCGAAATTCTAGAGGCTCAAAACTCAGGTAAAAAAATTTGTTTCAAGGCAGTGTTTACAATTTTTTCTATGAATATATCCCACATATCATATATTCGTAATAATTAAATCAATTATCATAAAACGGTGAATCGCGTATCAAGAAAATAAAAATGTATTTAAATAATTTTTAACACTTACGGTCAATTTTTAACACTTACGGATAGTCGCATTGCAGTCAATCGTGTAACTCTGACATTTTGTTTGATATTTACTAGTGGTTTAGAACATCATATAATTTCACTAGCGCCTATCAGTTAAATTATATTTTTGCTAGCGAAAATGTAATTTATCTACTGGTGAAATATATTTGGACTTCACTAGTGAAAATATAAATTCACTAACATTTATAGATCGCATATAAATAAATAATGATAAGTATGTTTATGTATATTTATATTACTACATATGGATAAGTTAAAATCATATAATTTTACTAGCACCAGCTAAATAAATTATATTTTCACTGGTAAAAATATATATCTACCAGTGAAATGTATACCGATATGATTTCAAAGAAATGACATTTTTAAAAATATTTTTGGGATAGATTCGAGACTGTTTTTTAGATTTTTTTGAGGGATAGCCCGAGAATTTTTTATTAAGAATCAGGGATGTCATTTCCTTTTTTTAATATTTCTACTTCATTAAGATCCATTATATTTAATTAAATGACATGTATTTTTCTGGCCAAATTCAATGCAAATGTCCCTACCTGCTGTCAACAGTATCAAAGTTGAACGGTCGTGCGAATATCGCCGCGTGAGTCGACCGTTAAGTGTTAAAAATAATGAATTTGTTATTTTAAAAATAAGTAAAAGTATTTCATCATTTTATCATAATCTGTATCGCTTTTATTTTTAAAATAAGTATATTTGCTGATTCTAAACATTAATTTATTTTTTATTATATTGCTGTCGTTTACTGATTTTACCATTGTGAATATAAAAAACTATCATTTCAAAACTGTATTTTAAATTTGACGTTAATTAATTAAAAAGTTATGATGGTTAAAAAGAATAATTTTTAGGATTATGTTCGGTATGCAATGTGTTAACTGTGACGCTTGATGTCCAAATCACAACATATTACTCAAATGATGGCCTTATGATTGTTAAGATATCAGTCCACAGATTACAGAGTAAAATCAAATTATAAGTAAATAGATTTTGCTTAGAAAATATTCATCTAATGAAAGGGCGTGACCCGGTTGTTATACAAAAGTTAAGCAAATTTTGTGCTGTACTTTTATTCAATAGTTGTTTGCTTTATATTATCGTTGAGGCTAGTTTAATTAAAAGAAATCTAAATTGTGCTAACATTTAGAAGTAGTGTATATATCATAAACATTTTTATTATATCTATCTTATCTTATTTTTCTTCATTAATATTTATATGTATATATTCACAAAATAAACACCATACGTCTATTTTTTATGTACAGTGAGTATTTTATAAGCTTGTTTATTGATCTATTCCCCTACTTCATGAAATTGTATATAACATTAAATTTTCATATTTTTTCAAAAAACAGTTGTAAGAAAATTAAAATATATTATTTAAAAATGTACAATTCACAATTTATGTAAGCTGTTGATTTATGATGATCTTTTATTAAATAAAAATAATTAGTCATTGACAAAACACAAACCTGTTTTAATTACTTTCTCAGATAACCTATAAAATCAGAAGTGTCAATAACTTATCAGAGTAGCTCATAAAGAATTATATATCTACTAAAACAGCGATGTCCAATTCAAGCCCTGCAGACCGCATACGGCCCAGATAATGTTTTTGTTCAGACGAGTCATTACAGGAAGGGCACAAAATAATCGTAAAATTTGTCATCTTTGTCTTTTCATGTTGTCCACTTTGAGGAGTTTGCTGCCTCGATGTTGAGGTGCTGTTTAAGCCTCGCTTCATGTTTAGCAGCAACACGTTTTATAGCACTGGCGACATCTTCGACACCTACATAGGTCAATGTATTATATTATATAAAAAAAAATTCTCTGCATCGGAGGCTAATTACATGTTGTTTACTTTTTCCATTATGTCTGTTGCGTATAGAGATACGCGTGCTGGTTAGTTCTTGAGTCTGAATTCAAAACATGTGTGTTTGTGTATAAAGCTTTATTGAGCTAGGCATGGTCCAATCGTTTAATCGTTATTTTTTTTATTATGTTGTAAATATTATATTTTGTTTAAATAAATATGTGCGGCCGTCCAGTGTATTTTTATTTTTGATTTTAGCCCAGTAAACCATTTCGCTTAGGTACCATATAGCTTTTTTATTCTCAGATAAACAAATTAATAGTTAAAAGATAATGTTTTCAGGTAAAAATGTAGCTTTTAATATATGATTTCCTTCGCTATCCAAGAGAAGCGCCAGCAGATCAGCGCAACTTAAAAAAAATAAAGATCAGTCCATAGAAGATAAAAAGAACAACGAATATTATTACTTTCGGGATTCTAACCTTGAGGGGTATGACTTCGCAGCCAGTAAGACGCAAGTGGAAACTAGTAAGCATTTTATTATTTAAGTTTACATATATTGAGTTACTATGGTGGGCGAGATTGTTGTTCTCCGAGCGGTGGTGGAGAAGCCGGCGGAGGGATGATGTCAGTGGAAGAACTTTAAATTTCTGATTGGTGTGGCAGTGACGGTATAGTGGAGCTTAATTAATTCCTATGATGTTGAAACTGAAAATAGAATTCAATAAAATATTAATGCAAGAAGTGTATTTTAGTGACTATAAATTAATAAATTCATACTTGCTGAGACAGGATGGCGTTTAAAAGTCCCGCCATTGGTAATCATCTAGTTCCCTTAGATTTCCGAGCGCATTTTCAAATTTGCCAGTGTTCTGGAGGCGCCATAGTTAAGAAGTAGGAAGAAGCAGCAGCCGTGTTCACAATCAATTACCATCAACTGCCAAGTCAACCATGTCCTATCATCACGATCAACATTTCTTCCATAAGTTGAAACTGTTCCTGTTGCTCAAGATGCTGTTACTCTCAGTTTTAAAAATGATCTTCCCGACATTCCAGCTGCTATTTAGCTTCTTTTCGAGGGTAGTTATTATTAAAATTCTGAGGAACTATTTTATTTAGTTGATTTAAAAGCTCTGTAGTACTTTTTATTTAGTTGAACATTAAAATTAAATTTACTTTTCATTTAGTGTTTAATTTTCTTTACTATTGTAGGACTGTAATTATAAACAGGATTCGGCACCTATAATTCATATCCGAATTTATCAATAGGTTGTAACATTAAATTATTATTGATATATTTTTTTTTAGTTGGTTTAGTAATTTATTCATATTAAAACATTTTTTACAATAAGTCATTTATTAATTGCATTATATACATACATATTATTTTTAACGAATTTTACATAAGTTTATATTTTTTCTAAATTTAACTTTACATACACTATTAACCCTTTCCGGTCCTATGTCGAATGTCATTCGACATCGACTTTATTCCAGTGAGTCCTATGTCGAATGTCATTCGACATTTTTTCTTCATCAGTTTATTGTCAAAATACAAGCAAACATATTTTTTTCTCACTTGTATTTAGTGTAGCGGTATACTGGGATGAGGATTGAATGGTTTTTATGAGCATTTGAATGTATAACTTTCTACCTGAGAAGGATACAAAAGGTTTGTTTTAGTGGCTAGATTGGTACTCGTCACTCGGATCAGTTACGCTCGACCCATCCACGTGAAAACAATTTGATAATTATTATTACCGATACTTATAATTGTACTATTATTATAATAGTTCGCACCCCTCAAAAATGCCTAGAATTACAAAAAAAAAAACGCGATAACATCGAGTTTGAAAGAAGTGATGAAGAATATATGAATGAAGTGAACAGTGACTGAACTATTTGTTGAAAGTGGAAATGAAGATGTTTCTGTGGTAATAAAACAAACAAAACCGAAGAAGAAGATTATCCATAACTGATCCTGGACCATCTGTTCCCCCCGAGTGCTTGGAGTTCTAATTCTAGTAAAGAAATAAATAGTCGTACAATACCACGAGTCTACAGAGCCTTGAGCAGCAGTGATAACGATTCCGAATTTCGATCAAGATTATTACTTCCTGTTTTTATATTTAGGCGATAGGGAGCAAAGACTGGACAAAAAGGGTCATTTCTTATACCTCAACCTTCAAGGGAAGCATAAAGATTGCCTGGTATGCTCCAACAAAAAAAATCCTGGGTGTAGGAAAGAAACGCGATACATTTGTGTAACTTGTGAGAGAAAGCCCGGCCTTTGCATCGGTGAATGTTTTCACCGATATCATACTTTGGGTGTGTATAAAATGTAATAATTAGAGCATTATCCTTACCTTCAAAAAAAAAAATTGTAAACATAAATATAGTTTTATTAAAAAAAAAAAAAAACTAGATGTATTGTTTTACCCTGTAATTCTCTAAATCTTTTGTGGACCTGGTAGAAAATTTTTTTTTTTTTTTGTGGACCGGAAAGGGTTAAATAAATTTTAAATTTAAAACAATGAAGCTGATTAATTAAAAACCACATTTGATTTTAATTAATAATGTATTGCAAGAATTAAGCTGTTCCGTTTATTTGGTTGTGTACCTGTACGCTTTTTATTTGAATGAGAAACAATACAAGAATGTTTCTACAATCCTGACATAATAATTGACAACATATTTTATATTATTATAAAGAGGTAACGTGCTCGTAGTTTACTGTGTATATCGATTAAGCGCTGTATATTTAAATTTAGACTTGAAATATGAAAGTGTGTTAGTATTGCAGCTCAAAAATATATAATTTTGACCCATATAATACGTAGTCTCCGTTGTTTCGAGAGCATTATCAAAAAGTATTCCGAACCATATATTATTATGTCGTGTCACTCTCGAGTTTACACATCAAAGATTTCAGTCCATTCCATAGAAGCTTCACACAAATCTGGATGAGTTGCATACATGCAAAAATGTCAATAAACTGAAGTCTTTGTAATTCTTTGACAATTATCCAAAGCACACTTCTTTTGAATGGCCTAATGCTGCATTGACCACATGTGGCGCATCAATAAAAAATCCCATAAAGTTCTAGGCATGGCGAGATAAGGGGTGACTAATCGATAGAAATTTTAAAGAGGCATCTAAAAGGAAGCACCGTCGCGAGAACCCTAATAGATAACAAAATGTATTGGCGGTACACAGCAAGCTGTACCACGGGCATTTATGAATACCGATAAGCCTATGTGAACCAAAGCGGCTCTGTCACCAAGTCCTGTCGTCTGGCATACGAAGGCTTATCCGATCAAGCATGGCTCCCGTCGGAAGTACGAATAATTCTCTAGTTTTAAGAACACAAGTATATAAAAATTGAGGAGCGTCAGCAATGACAGGGGCAGCGACCGAGTGCACAATACCGCCCGCGAAGTACGTAGTGCGATCCAGGAATGGATCGAAACGAGCTGAGAAGTACAAGGAAGAGCGGTCGCTAAAATTTTAGACGTGCTTGCTGGGTCTCGATTAGAGGCAGCTAAATATACGAAGCCGAGGTTGAGATAATGCATGTCTTCATCTGCAGATCAGTTCGAAACCAACTATCCGAGAGGGTGCAGAAGCTCAACAAACGAGCATAATTTTTCAGATGTTTACAATGCATTTTTTCTAATGTTTACCCTCAGTTTATTGGTGTACTTGTTCAGTTTGGCATGTTTTAATTATTGTGATCGTGAAATTTCATTTCTGTTTTAGAAGATGTGTTTTTTGATTTGAAAGAAAATGAGGATGAAGATTTGGAAGAAGATGATAATAAAGATTTTATATTTCAAACATCCACTGGTGACGCATTTACTTGGAGAGAAGGTGAATTTAGTTCCAACAATTTATGCATTCGACGATTTGTCTGTATGAAAAATGAATAATATAAACAAGAAAAATAAGGAATCAGATTTTTTGAACGAAAAAGCTTTAACTCGCTGATACAACAGAGTGAAAGAGTTCCATATCACTTCCTAGTTTAATAACCGCCAACCAGCAAGATCCTAGAAGATCGTGTCATTTGTGTTA
Organism: Plectrocnemia conspersa; assembly: GCF_051122295.1. Classification (NCBI taxonomy): domain Eukaryota; kingdom Metazoa; phylum Arthropoda; class Insecta; order Trichoptera; family Polycentropodidae; genus Plectrocnemia; species Plectrocnemia conspersa. The sequence goes on from NW_028277172.1 coordinate 6,226,829, forward strand.
AAAAAAGGGACGCGGATGGCCAAAGAATTAGAAAGTTGACTACAAACATGTGTCGATGTTCTTCCTAGTTTACCACACAGTACCATAAGGACAGCGCTTTGAAATCTTTCTTGTCTTCTTTACAGATGTTGATAATATTGTAAATTAACTAAAGCACGGATTCACTAGTAAGATACGTACTGCCTGAGAGCAAAAGTTTGGGAAACGCTGAAATCTGAGCAACATTTTTTTGTAAAATAAGCCTTCATGTTATTTATAATTTATGACACTGTCTGATACACAGAAGGTTTTTTTTGCTTAAATATATGTCAAACATACATCTTTTCGTCATTATATAGTGTAACTTTAGTTTCAACTGTAACATGTGTTGACGCCAAACGTTTAGAATTATTTAGACCATAGGTTCTTTAACTGGGGTCTCGAGAACATTACCGTCATAATTTAAAAAATTAAATAGATTTTCGTAACTTGTATTTTTGTCTCGAAGGGCAAATTTCGCCTCCAACATGCCTTTAAGTACACCATACGTCTCTACCTGCCAAGTGGAGAGTGACCGGCAAAATACAAATTTATTTGTTTCGGTAATAGAAAACAGATGTATTGAAGAATTTTATGGAATTATGTACTCTCCACATTCAGTCTGCTGAAATCCTTCGGGAAACAAACATCGTTCACCATTGTAGATTACTGATATAATCATAATGGATTAATCAAGGTGTTATAAAATCAAAATATATGTCCCTGCTATGTGTAATTCGCATCTCATTGGCTGCTGTCAAATATTGATTTGTTTCTATTAAATCAATATGAATACATAATAAAATAAACAAATGAATTTTCAGTTTAATAATTTGCATTCAAGTTATATGAAGCAAATAATATGGAAATCGATAAAATGTAATAATAAAAGTTAATTTCGTAAAAAGTTATTATTTCATTACACAACTGATACATTTTATTTTTTATATTTTCATAAAAGCGGTTAAAAGTCGTCATCCCGAGAAGCTAAACTTCACCAATGCTTGGAGAGGGAAGAAACAGGCGACTGAAAACCTGGTCATAAATGATGCCACATACCGTCGAAATATTATATAGGTACGAATTGCGAAAGTGTGGTAGAATTTTGAAGAAGTGATTCAATTTGATTTGTTATTAACACTTTACCTACCGCTCACGCCAATTGGCGTCCTGAGTGTGCCGAAAGTTAAACACCGCAGACGCCAATTGGCGTCCTGTGTATGTTTTCGTTTCCATGTAAATTTAAAAATATATGTTTAGTGTTTTATTTGCTTTTTTTTAAGAGATGACTAAATAAATGTGTGAATTTTCATTTTATTTTAATTTTTTTTTTTTTTAATTATATTTAGACAAATGCGAAGGTTTTATAAATATATTTTATATTTCTTTCATCAGGCAGTTTCACTACCAGACAAACTTATGTATCTTTTGATGTGGTTCGAATATTTCAACAAATTTTTCTAGACATGTTATAAATGTAACAATGCATTAATTCAAGCCATTATTAAGTGGTTCTCAACATGTGGTTCGCCGGAAATAGAAATTAATTATTACATTTCCTTATTATTAGATTTTTAAATTGATTGATGATTTTAAAATTATAAAAGTAAGTAATCTAGGAATTTAAATAAAAATAATTAAAATTGAGTTAACCAGCGGTTCTCAAACTTTTTCAAATTTCTAAAAACTTTTATCCAGCACACTTTTTTTTCGGACGGTGTAAAAAAAGAAAAAATATGATATTTTATACACAAACATATAAATATGTATATTTAAAAATAATTTATTGGGTAAATGGGTTTATTTAGAAATAAAGTCAAATTACATAAAATTAAAAAATACGATGTACATATATAAAAAGTACAAGACACTAAAAATTTATCATATCATTAACCATTAGATAGTATTGGATTACTGAGAATCTCAACATTGTCAGATTAGTAAGATTCTATTGTATTTTTTTCTATCCTGTTATAAGGAAATTCCAACATATTTTTTGTGAGTAAATTTTATCTCCCGTCAGATAATACTGGCTTACTGGAAATACCGAATCTCAGTGACACATTATTTTAGAAAGTGGGATTTTTTCGAGTTAATATTTTTGAATTATTAGCACGATACACATAAAAACTTATGGATAAGAATTAAGTTTAAGTTACACTATCGTGTGAAGTGCATCTGGTTTTCGTGTGCTCGAGTGAATATTCGAAAAATATTACGAACTGTTTATAAAACATTTTTTTTAGTTAGATACGAGTGTAGAATTACGTGAAAATAATTACAGTTTATGTTATTTAATATAGTGTTAAATATATATAGATATTCCAAGTGACAATGAAAATTATAGTGATTCAGACTCCTCTGTTCATGAAAGAAATCGTCCACATGCTCATGAGCAATGAGGAAGATGAACAAGAAAAATATTTAGAAGACACTTTACAAGACACAAAACTTTATTGAAGATTACTTGTTTCCCGTTATTGCAGAAGAAACGAATAGACACCATAATCAACACATTAACAGATACAAACTGCAAATAAAATCTAAAAAATGGATGGATGTAACGGTACCAGAATTAAAAAATTGGTTTGAGTTGATATTGCTAATGGGCCTGGTAAAAAAAGGCTCATTACACCTGTATTAGACAATAAATCCACTAATAGGAACCTTGATATTTACAAAAACCATGAGTAGAAATAGGTTTTATCAAATATTACGTTACCTGCGTTTTTCCAATAACGAAAATGTTCCTGATAATGTAGGATTACTGTTCAAAGTACAAAAAATAATTGATTATTTCTCCGAAAGATTAAAAAATATGTACAAACCAAGGCAAAACATATCTCTGGATGAGGGTATGATCCCATGGTGTGGAAGATTAAATTTTCACGTATACAACCACAGTAAGCTCACAAAGTACGGTATAGTGATAAGAATGGTATGTGAATTAGTGTCAGGATACATATCGAAATTAAAAATATATTCAGGACCTGGAATTTCGTTACAAGATTCAATATCACATCTAACATCAGACAATAAATACAAATGGCATCATCTTTATATGGACGATTTTTATAACAGTGTTGAAATAGCAAAAAAAATATATATGAAAAAAAAATAGAATCTGTGGTACCATAAGGAAGAATCGGGTTTT